>NC_137329.1:52282889-52715923 GCF_965287045.1 Carcharhinus amblyrhynchos
TGGACTTACTTTGCATAAAGTTGATCTCTCTCTACACCCTAGCTATTTCTGTAACACTATACTCTGCACTGTCTCCTCCTTCTCCGTGAATGGTATGCTTTGTCTGTATAGGGCGCAAGAAACAATACTTTTCACTGTATAGCAATACATGTGACAATAATAAATCAAATCAAAATACAGACAGTTTATTGTTGAACAATATTATTTAAATACACTGGAATGCCCCATCAGAAACAGAACATTTTGGTTAACAGATGGTCGCCACCCTTTGAGATTGTATGCAGCAGGCTTGCATTGTGAAGCAGATGGATTACAAAACCTTCTGAAATTGTTTTGGCTCTGGCAGGAAGTGTATTAGTCCCGACTGCAGGATGTTTAAAACGTCAAATTTGCTTTGAAAAGATTTAGCATTTTATTAATATTGCAAATAACTTGTGTATTGTGCTGAATATGATGACTTGATGGCCATAAGTTTGGCAAGCATTGAAATTCTATTGGACTAGGTTGATTTACTTCAACATACCAAATCCTTATCTTTATCTTTAAATTATGCCATTGCCTTGTCATACCCAATCTCTGACAGCCACCTCCTCAGCTGGATACTTTTCATTCCCCACCTCCGCCCTTACTTCATGCCTTCACCCCCTGGGTGAAAACCCCTACCATTGCCCTTGCTTAATCTTTCTCCTTTTAGTTACTCTCCTCTTCTAAAACCCATCTCAAAGTTTATTTATTAGTTGACAAGTAGGCTTACATTCACAGTGCAATAAAGTTACTATGAAAATGCCCCTGTCGCCGCATTCTGAGGGAGAATTTAGTATGGCCAATTCGCTTAACCTGCACATCTTTGGACCGTGGAGGAAACTGGAGCATCTGAAGGAAACCCACACAGACATGGAGAACATGCAAACTCCACACAGGCAGTGACCCAACCTGGGTCCCTGGCACTGTGAGGTAGCAGTGTTAACCACAGTGCCACCGTGCTGCCCCTCTTTGACCAGCTTCCAGTCACTCAAATCTAATCAGTTACTAGTTTGCTGTTTGTATTTATTTCTCCATGTTAAAAGATGCTATCTAAATACATATTGTTGGCTGGTGCATTTGATAAGGCTGATGGAATGTTGGTCTATATCAAAGGGGTTGGAATTAAAAAGTGAGTAAATTATGTCTCAGTTGAACAGAGCCTTCGACAAGTCCTATTGGTAGTGCATTTAGTTTTGAGCATCGCACCTTAGGAAAAATGGATTGGCAGGGGAAGGTGCAGATCATAGTTTCATCAGAATGATACCATGGTTAAATTGTAAAGGCACGTTGCATAAATTTGACTTGTATTCTCTTGCGATTAGGGATTGATGGTTGATATGGTCAAGGTATTTAGAACAATAAAAGGATTGACATGGTAAACATAGGAACATAAAAATGTACAGCTCAGTACAGGCTCTTTGGCCCTCCATGTTGTGCCGAACTATGCCCAAACCCAAGATCAAGCTATCCCACTCCCTATCATTCTGGTGTGCTCCATGTGCCTATCCAATAACCGCTTGAGAGTTCCTAAAGTGTCTGACTCCACTATCGCTGCAGGTAGTGCATTCCATCCCCCAACCACTCCCTGAGTAAAGAATCTACCTCAGACATCCCTCCTATATCTCCCACCATGAACCTTAAAGTTATGCCCCCTAGTAACAGCTACATCCATCTGAGGAAATAGTTCCTGCACGTCCACTCTATATATCCCCCTCATTATCTTATAAACCTCTATTAAGTCGCCTCTTATCCTCCTCCGCTCTAAAGAGAAAAGCCCCAGCTCCCTCAACCTTTCCTCATAAGACCTACCCTCCAAACCAGGCAGCAACCTGGTAAATCGCCTCTGCACTCTCTCCAGTGCTTCCACATCCTTCTTATAGTGAGGTGACCAGAACTGCACACAATATTCCAAATGTGGTCTCACCAAGGTCAGGTATAGTTGCAGCATAACCCAGCAGCTCTTAAACTCAAACCCCCTGTTAATAAACGCTAACACACAATAAGCCTTCTTCACGGCTCTATCCACTTGAGTGGCAACCTTCAGAGATCTGTGGCTATGGACCCCAAGATCTCTCTGTTCCTCAGAACCCTGCCATTGCCCCTGTAATCCACACTCAAATTGGTCCTACCAAAATTAATCACCTCGCGCTTATCAGGGTTAAACTTCATCTGCCACTTTTCTGCCCAGCTCTGTATCCTATCAATGTTTCTTTGCTGCCTACAAGAACCCTTCACCTCATCCACTACTCCACCAATCTTGATGTCATCAGCAAATTTACTAACCCACCCTTCAGCCCCCTCTTCCAAGTCATTGATAAAAATCACAAATAGCAGAGAACCCAGCACTGATCCTTGTGGTACACCGATGCTAACTGGCCTCCAGTCTGAAAATTTTCCCTTCACCACCACCCTCTGGCTTCTATAAGACAGTCAGTTACTTATCTAATCGGCCAAATTTCCTTCTATCCCACACCTCCTTATCTTCTTCATGAGCCTACCGTGAGGAACCTTATCAAACGCCTTACTAAAATCCATGTATGCGACATCAACTGCTCTACCTTCGTCTACACATTTAGTTACCTCCTCAAAGAATTCAAACAAATTTGTGAGGCAGGATTTACCCCTCATGAAACTGTGGTGACTATCCTTGTTTAAACTGCATCTTTCCAAATCATCATACATCCTATCTCTCAGGACCCTTTCCATTAACTTACCAACCACTGAAGTAAGACTAACTGGCCTATAATTACCAGGGTCATTCCTATTTCCTTTCTTGAAGAGAGGACCAACATTCGCTACTCTCCAGTCCTCTGGCACAATCCCCATGGACAATGAGGACCCAAAGATCAACGCTAAAGGCTTCGCAATCTCATCCCTTGCCTCCCAAAATATCCTAGGATGTATCCCATCAGGCCCAGTGACCTTATCGACCCTCAGGTTTTTCAGAATTGCTAATACATCTTCCCTCAGAACATCTACCTCCTTCATCCCATCAGCCTGTATCACATACTCATCCTCAAAAACATGGCCCCTCTCCATAGTGAACACTAAAGAAAAGTATTCATTCAATGCCTCACCTATCTCTTCTGTCTCCATGCATAAGTTCCCAGTATTATCCTTGACTGGCCCTAACCTCGCCCTGGTCATTCTTTTATTTCTCACATGAGTAAAAAGCCCTGGGGTTTCCTTTTATCTGACCTGCCAAGGACTTCTCATACTCCCTCCTAGCTCTCCTAAGCCCTTTTTTAACTCATTCCTAGCTACCTTGTCACCCCCAGGCAACCCAACTGAACCTTGTTTTTTTTTCATCCTTACATACGCTCTCTTTTTCCTCTTGACAAGACATTCAATTCTCCTTTGTAAACCATAAAGTACATACATCAGTACAGAAAAACTATTTCCCTGCTTAGCAAAAGCAGAATCTTAAAATTAAAACGTAACAGTTTTGGAGTGAACTTGGAAAACATTTTTATGAGAAGTCTAATCGAAACCTTGAACTTCCCCTGAAGGGTTGTGCATGTTGGTTTAATTGAAATTTTATTGACTGTGATCAGTAGTTTTTTTTGTATGGTGAAGTGACATGGATCAAAGATGGGTAAATGAAGTTGAATTCCAAGATGGAACAGGCTCAAAGGGGCTGGGTGGTGTATTCTCATGTTCCTGTTTGATTTGATTTATTATTGTCACAAATATTAGTATACAGTGAAAAGTATTGTTTCTTATGCACTATACAGACAAACATACCATTCATAGAGGAAGAAAGGTGAGGCTGCAGAATGTAGTGTTACAGTCATATCTAGTGTGTAGAAAAAGATCAGCTTAATACAAGGTAGGTCCATTCAAAAGTCTGATGGCAGCAGGGAAGAACATAAGAACATAAGAAATAGGAGCAGGAGTAGGCCATCTAGCCCTTCGAGCCTGCCCCGCCATTCAATAAGATCATGGCTGATCTGTTGTGGCTCAGTTCCACTTTCCCGCCCTCTCCCCATAACCCTTAATCCCCTCTCTTATCAAGAACCCATCAACCCGCTTCTTAAAAATATTTAGCGAGGCAGCCTCCACCACTTCAACGGGCAGAGAATTCCAGAGATTCACCACCCTTTGAGTGAAGAAGTTCCTCCTCAACTCCGTTCTAAACCGCCTCCCCTTTATCTTGAGGCTGTGGCCCCTAGTCCTACTGTCTTTTTTGAGCGGGAAGAGTCTCTCCACCTCTATCCTATCCATCCCATTCATCATCTTATACGTCTCAATGAGATCTCCCCTCATTCTTCTAAACTCTATAACGAGTACAAGCCTAGTTTATTCAGCTTCTCCTCATAGCTCAATCCCCTCAACTCCGGTATCAGCCTATTCTTGCTGTTCTTGAGTTGTTTGATTCGTGACCTCAAGACTTTTGTATCTTTTTCCTGATACAAAAAGGTGGAATAGAGTATATCCGGGGTGCATAGGGTCCTTTATTATGTTGGCTGCTTTTCCGAGGCAGCGGGAAGTGTAGACCAATTCAATGGATGGGAAGTTGGTTTGCATGATGGACTGGGCTTTGTTCATGATCCTTTGTAATTTCTTGTGGTTTTGGGCAGAGCAGGAGCCATACCAAGCTGTATACAACCAGAAAGGATGCTTTCTGTGGTGCATCTGTAAATGTTGGTGAGAGTCATAGAGGAGGTGACAAATTTCTTTAGCATCCTGAGAAAGTAGAGACGTTTGTGGGCTTTCTTAACCATAGATAAAAGCAAAATACTGTGGCTGCTGGAATCTGAAACAGAAACAGAAAATGCTGAACAATCTCAGAAGGTCTGATAGCATCTGTGGAGAGCGAATAGAGCCAATGTTTCAAGTTTCAACGCCCCTTCGAAATTTTGGCTTTGTTCTCGCTCCACAGATGCTGTCAGACCTGCTGAAATTTTCCAGCATTTTTTGCTTTTGTTTCTTAAATATAGCATCAGCGTGGAAGGACTAGGACAGGTTGGTGATCTGGACACCTAGAAATTTGAAATTGATTGTTTTTTAAATTATTAACATGTGAAACCTGATTCAACAGTTTCTCGGAGCTAATTTTAAGAAAAAGCTGACTTGTTTTTGGGTTTGCACAAATTGCTTGCTAAATGACCATCCTTCCCATTGTGACTTAGGGAGGTGTTTTAGGGTGGGGGTGGGTTGGTGGTGTGGCGGTGTCAGACTCCTCTGGCCTCCCTTCTCATAGCAGGAGGTGGATTTCCTATTGACTGCACCCCAAGCTGCTGGGAAACCTGCAATGGGGGTGTGCTGTTGGCAGGACCAGAAGATCCCGTTGGTGTGTGCAGCTGGAGATGCCTGGCATTTACCACCTCAAACTGATTTGCACATAATGCCTGCCACTTTCAATCATGTTTATTTGTGGTGCAAGGTGACACCTTGGTAATCTGGTTGACTTTTGATAACATATAAGAATCCTGTTTTGAGGTCTGGGTAATATTTTTAAAAAGCACTGTTAGTCAGTAAGTGTGTATGTGTACTACAGACAAATAAGTGAGAATGAGATTGAAGAAGAATTGTAAAATGCCTTTCTGCCAATACTAAGCTGTTAAAATATGAGATCAAAACACCTCTCTGAAAATAGCTCCGCCAACTGTGAGGTGATGAACTGAGGAGGAGGTGGGAGGCGGGATGAAATTATTTTCATTCTTTCTGAGCTTCAAAGGCTAATGAAGACATGGGTACTACCCAAAAATTAATTGCATCCTTGCAGAATGTTACTGTGGCAATTTTAGCGAAACAGATTCCGTACACATAGACATGCACTCCAATTAATCTTCTTTATTGACTGTTTTGTGTGGGCTGATTTCTCTGTTTAGTAATACAAGCTTTGTGATGGATGACTATTTTTATGCAACTGTAGTTATGCTGTGGTATTAACTCTTGCTCCCATAATTCTTAGAGATCTGCCTGGGGTTGCTTGCACAGAAGAGACAAAGCTTCCGCTGCTTTTAATAGACACCTCAGGATGTGGTCTACTTGAACTTGATGAAGAAGATGAACAATCTAAAGGAAATAAAGGTGCCATTTGATTGGTGATAGGTTGGAAGTAATCACACCGATATAGCTTTTTGCTATGCAGCTGGGCTGTTAAACCAAAGTAACTTGCCTGGAGCTAAAACTCCTTTTTGCACCGATATTTATCAGCTAAAGAGGCCAAACCAAATGTCTTTGTGCACTATTTTGACAGTTTGATTTTGAATCTGTAATTGTCCACACACCAAGCTAAACTGAGCCAACCATTTGGCTTCTTTGACTGGCGTTTTGTTTCTGTGTGACATCTTGTACTGATTTAAAATGAATCATATAGAATGATATGGTGCATTTGGCCTCATGAGTTTGTGCCGGCTTTTTCAAAGAACAATCCAGTTAGTTCCACTCTTTCCACATATTCTTGGAATTTATCGTTCATCAATTATTTGGGCTGGAGTGTTTCAGCTATGAAGAGTGGCTGATTAGGCAGGAGTTATTCTCCTTAGAGCAGAAGGCTGAGGGGAAACCTGATTTGAGATGTACAAAATTATAAAGGATATAGATGGGGCAAATAGGAAGAAACATTCCCTTTTGTAAAGGGGTCAATAATAAGGGGGCATAGAATTAAGGTAATGGGCAGGAGATTTAGAGGAGATTTGAAGAAAATGTTTCCACCCAGAGGCTGGTGGGAATCTGGAACTCTCTACTTGAAAGGGTGATAGAGGCAGGAACCCTCACAACATTTAAGAAACATTTAGGGAAGCACTTGAAACATCATAGCATGCAAGGCTACAGACAAAGTGCTGAAAAGTGGGATTAGAATTGGTAGATATTTGATGGATACAATGGACCAAAGGACCTCATTCTATGTAGTATGACTCTGTCCAGTTAGCATGAAAATAGTAGTTTTAGATCTGATTTTTAGCTGAGTCTTTACTCCCAATCTTATGCACTTAGTGCGTGAAAAGATAGACTAGACCATTTCCAGCCACTAGTGGCAGTGGACAGGACATAATTCGTCAGCCAGCTTGTTTGGAGCAGTAGACAGAGCTATTGCACACATGCAGACCTCAGTGGAGAGGCCTGACAGAGAGAGATCCTTCAGGCCTCTGCTGTTGCAGCTGCTCTCAAACCACGCACCCCTCTCCCCCCACCCCCACAGCTGGGGGCCTGCAGCCAATTATGAGTCCCATATTGCCTGGAAATATTCCCCCCACACACCCCCCACTGCTCTTCCGCCCAGACCAATCACTTCCCCCTCCCACTGATCATCTGCAGAGTGGCAACAGCCTCACTGATCACAGCTGCAGATTGTGCAGCAGGCCCCTGGACGTCCTCTGATTCTACTGGCAAGGCCAGCATGACTGTTCCCCATTCATGGGGACTGGCTATTTTCCCTCACTGGAGACGATCTCCCTAGCAAGGCTATAAAGACAGTGAGCCCAGACAATTGAGACCTGGGCTCACTAAACACATGTTAATGACGTTTAAAATAAATTTTACATTAAATTTTATATTCAGTCTTATGGCAGAAATGGGTGAGAGGCTGATCGTGCCAGAAATCCGGTGCCAGTAAGATCGCGAGAGCTGAGAAATTGAGCATGATCCTGATTCTTCAGCTCTTGCATGATTTTACTGGCTCACCCTGTCCATCAATGGGTGGAGTGAGCCGGTAAAATCGTGGCCTGTGGCCCTAGAACGTTAGTAGTCTAAGGTTAATACTGTCACCTCTAAAGCTGCAATAATGCTGCAAAATTGAACATCTCACCTGTTGGATTGAGAAGTCTTTAGTTCCAAATCATTGGCAGTGGTTCTCTAGCAGGTCCTTCTCTTGGATTGTGATCATGAGAGAATAAAAATACTATGTCAATGTCAGTAAAGCAGATAGCTGCAATGCCAAGTTATTGCCAGATATAAATAGTATAGAGGAGTGCAGTTATTCTGTTTAAATCAAACCTGCCAACCCGCCAATACAAGGAAGCAGAACCAGTTTATCCTTGTATTATGTTTCGAGACTATTTGTCCTGACTGCATTTTTTTTTAAATTCATGTGTGGGACATGGGTGTCCTGGCTGGCCAGCATTTATTGTCCATCCCTAGTTGTCCTTTGAGGACAGTTAAGAGTCAACCATATTGCTGTGGCTCTGGAGTCACATGTAAGCCAGACCAGGTAAGAATGGCAGATTTCTTTCCCTAAAGGACATGAGTGAACCAGATGGGTTTTTCCAACAATCGACAATGGTTTCATGGTCATCAGTAAATTCTTAATTCCAGATTTTTTTCATTGAATTCAAATTCCACTATCTGCTACGATGGCATTCGAACAGAGCATTAGCTGAGTTTCTGGATTAATAATCCAATATAGTACCACTAGGCCATTGCTTTTCCCAACAGTTAAATAACTGTTGCTGTGTATGCTTACTGGGCGTGAAGTAAAACAGCTCACATTCTTAAATCTGCCCTTACCTTGTCAGATGCTTTCTCAGTCCACCTTTGAAAAGATTGGAGAGTCACAAGTATCTGATGATGAGTACAATTGATTTGTCCTTGGGTTGTACCATTGTAATAGTAGATATGGGCAAAACCAGCCAACTTTAGCGTGGGGCTTGGAATCCACACTCAAAAGTAATTAAGGCCAAATGAAAAAATATACAAGATAGACCTGAGTCTGTCATAACTCGTATTGCTTTTATTCCAGGTGAAGTTCAAATTGTGACAATGCACATTCAAGCCCTGACTGCGGCTGGTGTCCACCCAAAGGATATTGCTGTGATAGCACCGTACAATTTGCAGGTATATGTCCTGATCACTTTCCAATGTTTATATACAGGCAAAGTAGTCATTTAGTTCTTGATTGTTGATTTTGAAATATGCAAATTTTAGAAGTTATATCTTAATTCAGTTAAAACAGAATGTAAGTTCTTAACAGAATCCCAAAGTTTTCTGATTATGAATGCAGTTTGTTTCCTAATGGCTTGAAAGGGGCAGTACACAGAAGTAAAAAACATAATGAACCGTTTACACCCAATTTTCAGTATTTGGTTGTTTATCATTGCTAAGGTTCAGGTTTTGACATTTTATTTATTTACTAGTGTCACAAGTAGTCTGATATTAACACTGCAGTGAAGTTACTATGAAAATCCCCTAGTTGCCACATTCCAGCACCTGTTTGGGTACCTTGAGGAACAAGTTAGCATGGCCAATTCACCTAACCAGCGCATCATTTCAGACTGTGGAGAAAAACGGAGCACCTGGAGAAAACCCATGCAGACACGGGGAGAAAGTGCAGACTCTGCACAGACATGACCCAAGCCTGGAATCAAACCCGGGTCTCTGGCGCTGTGAGGCAGCACTGTGCAACTATGCCGCCCACATACATAGCGAATACACAACTATGGTGTCTGGAAAGTGAATGATAAAATTGAAGGGGCAGGAAATCTAAGATGAGTATGCAAGCAAATAACATCTTGGTTAACTGTTACTGAAATGGAAGAGGTACCATACAAGAAGGTTGTGAGAAGATGGGCTTTCTAACTTCTGCATTACGCCATCCTCATAGCTCAGTTTTTGAAGGCTGTTTCCATGGTACAGTGCAATATTATCCATCCTGTGCTGTAGTTGTACATTCAGCAGACAGCAGCGCATCTCTGCATCTGATTCTTTTTTGATGTGGACTCCCAACACAAGACGTAGATTGATGTGCCAGGGCCTGAAGGCATCCTGTTACCCTGTCAGTTGTCTCACTCTTCTTATAATTCCATTTAGAGTGCTTCCAAGGAATTGTCCAACATTATTCACAGATCTGCAGATCTCAATGCTGCTTTACCTGTTTCATTTGGAATAGGAGTCTTTCTGCCTGTTAAGTTTACATAGATGTAAAGTAAATAGACCCAACATTTTAAGCCAGCTTGAGTGAAGAAGGTATGGAATGGTGGCACTGCTACCTCACAGCACCAACGACCCGGGTTCAACTCTAGCCTTGGGTGATTGTCTGTGTGGAGTTTACCCATTCTATCCATGCCTATATGTGTTTCCTCCCCCAGTCCAAAGATGTGCAAGTTAGGTGGATTGGTCATGTTAAAATTGCCCTTTGTGTCAAAGACGTGTAGTTTAGATCCAGACTATTCCAGGATGTCCGTCATGTAGTTGATCAAGAACTCCTATATGCATATTAGGAGGAATGATCACTCAGAATCCCCAAAACAGACATCCACCTTGAATGGTCAGCTCAAGCTTTCTTGACATATCTTGATTTGAAACCAGATAATGTGTTCCAACTATTGTTCCTTTCAAAACATATCCATCACCTTCCCTATTCAGCGATCATTTATGGTACTCTCCAGACTTGAGAAGCTGTCACAGGCAAATAATCTGCAAGTGAAAAATGAAACGTATTAGCAAAACTAGTTGGTATTATCTGCTCAATAGATAAAGGTAGGCCTGATAATGCACGAGCATTAGCGTGGAACTCTGATTGACAATACTTGATATGGTATGAGTGTGTAGATAACGTCATTGACCATCTTGGCAATTGGCTAGCAGCGAACAATGTACGCCTTTATATGGCCCAAAAACAGTAGTTAATGGTCAATGATCAGCCAATAATGTAAAATGATGACCATGTAAATAATAAAACTTTCATAGGCCAAGAATTATAATCAATGCTTCTTTTCCTAACTGAGCATAGTTAGATTCAGCACGAGTCAGAGTGCATGAAGCAAAAGATACTGGTAACTCTTCTCCCAAAGGAATAGTATGTGAAATTATTGTCCCTACTTCATATGGCGAAGCATTGTAAGCAAGCATCGGATTAAAATGAACCAATACTTAAGACTTCTGCAAAGCATCTTTGACATCTTTGTATGCTTTCTCAGTCTGTTGTCCAGTCCCATAACTGTTTTACACCCAGTAAATTATGCACTGTAGCTACGTTAGGAAAAAATGTGCCATAATAATTCACTAATCCTAGACAAGACATCAATTGCGTCAAATTTATTGGATGTGGTGCTTCTAAAATAGTGTCCATCTTTTTGGGCACAGTGGTTAACACTGCTGCCTCACAGCACAAGGATCTGGGTTCAATTCTGGACTTGGGTGACCGTGTGGAATTTGTACATTTTCTCCATGTCCGCGTGGATTTGTGAATATTCTGGTTTCCTCCTACAGTCCAAAGATGTGCAGGTTAGGTAGATTGGCCATGATTTTAAAAAAAGTGCCCTTTAGTGTCCCAAGATGTGTAGGTTATATGAATTAGCCATGTTAAATGTGTGAGGTTATGGTGGTAAGGCAGGGGACAGGACCTGGGTAAGATATGCTGTCAGAGAGTCAGTGTAGACTCGAGCCAATCTTGCCAGTAGGCATTTGGTAGGCCAGAACTTGAGTATTGCTGAAAAAAGAGATATGTTGAAGTTTTTTTTCATCTTGCATTCATCAGGAAATTTTGTAAGAATTCAAGTACAAGAGAAAAAGAACAATTTATACTGTGTGAGAAGAGAACGCCGATAGGTTGGCAAATGGACCGATTGGTTGAAGTGTTGCCATGGAGAATGCACCAACTGATGGTGACTGACAGATAACTGCCAAACATTGTTTGAAATTTAAAGCAGGCAGCTTGACCCTGATTAGTAAAGACAGTGCTCTGGGGTGTAAATCAGTTAATAATTGTCACTTATTTTGTTTAGTGGAAACTGTCGCAATATGTATACATGTGCTTTCTGTTTGTAAAGAGTGGGGCCCTGTGTTTTAACATATGTAGCTTCCAGTACACAAAAACGCACCACATTGCAAGCCCGACTGACAATCTTAAATTGGTTTTCAGTTTAATCCTTAGCGCTCTGAGGATTATTCAGCAAATGTTGTATAACTGGTGCATTCTCCATTGGCAATGCCTCTACTAATCAGAGTTCACTCGTCTCTTCTCATACAGTGTAAATTGTTGTTTTCCCCATATACTGGCATTCTTGCAATGTGTCCTGATGGGTGCAAGACAAAAAGCTTCGACACACCTTTTTTTATAGCAATCTTGCTTGTGTTTTATGTGAGAGGCACAATCATAAGTTGGATGCTTCTCTGTTAAAAATAACGGGACAACAGTCCCATTAGACTGTTCCTGTGTGCCCTGGTGCCTGGTTGAAGAGTGGTGTCCCAGAGATGGAAACAGGTTGGCTTCTTGGTTAAGGGATGGAATAGAGGAACTTAGAAAAGTGATGATCCAAATTATGATGGTGTTGGATGCAGAAGCTGTGGCTGAACTTAAAGGGAATTGTTTGTTAAACAGGTGCAACTCCTAAGGAAAGAGTTGTCGAGCAGGTATCCAGAGCTGGAAATTAAGTCCGTTGATGGTTTTCAAGGAAGAGAAAAGGAGGCTGTTGTTTTATCACTTGTGAGATCCAACAGGACAGGTATGTGTTATTGGCCTTTCATTTGGTATGATGCTGCTCATCACTTGAATAATAGGTGGGCAATAATTAATTTATTAGGAATCTGCAACTTTTGGATTTGTTGCTTTGTATTAGTTGAGCTTTATACATATCTATAATCAATAAAGAACTTGCATTTATATTGCGCCCTTCTCAACCTCACAATATCGCAAAGTATTTTACAGCGAATGAAATATTTTTGAAGTGCAGTCATTGTCATCAGCATACATATTGATCAACATTGTCACAGTGTGTGAGTTGGAGAGTTAACAGTGAAGAGGAAAGAAATGGAAATTGCCCAAACATCACTATTAGGCATGGCTCCCAGGCCTCACCATCTCCAAAGCTACACGTCCTTTTCCTAATGATGTTGCATCATCACGCCCTCATTTGGCGTGCTATCCACTTGTTCTTAAAGACTTCTGAAAGAAGACTGAGTAGTCTCTGCCATGTTGAAAGGTTGTGTAGAGGTGTGAGGGGACACTGAGCAAAATATAATGAACGTCTAGATACCATTCTCATTTTCTGCTGGCTAATTTGCTGGACAACCCTTTGCCCATTTAAGAAGCAGCAGTCCTGTTGGATTTCCAACTATTAAACAGCCAGCTGCCTATAAGCAGTGCAATTTGTACGAGTTCCTCACTGTTTGTATTTGAATTAAACCCCATTATGGAAATCCATTGCCTTAAGTCAAAGAAAAATTGATCCCAACATGACTTTTGATGCTGTATTGTATTTCTTGAACTAATGTGATGCTCCTAGATGCCAGTGTAAATAATTTACTGAGAGATTCTTGAATATGGTCTTTGTTCAGATTTTAGCATCATGTTTTGATTGGCACAAAAAGTCTACAAAAATTATGCAAAATGTTGCTCATTGGATAGTTCACAAAGTAGGGAATAGTGGAAATTAGACTGAATGAGAGTGTCTACCTGAGTGCGAACAGCATTTGTATCAAGGTGGAAGAATTGGTAGCACAAATAGAAATAAATGGATAAGATATGATAGCCATTACAGAGACGTGTTTGCAAACATGTGATCAAGGCTGGCACTGAATCCACAAGGGATTTGACATTTTGGAAGGTCAGGAAGAAAGGAAAAGGAGATTGGATTGTGCTATAGCAGCCATCCATCTCATTAAAAATAATGTTTTGTGCCACGGTAGTTAGCTCTGTGTTATGCTTTACCTGGTGCGGCTCAGGAGTTCCCACTCTGGCATGGCAGTCTCTGAAGGGGATTGTCTGATGAGAAAAGATTGAGCAGGTTGGACCTATACTTATTGGAGTTTATTAAAATAGAAGATTCTGAGGTATCTTCACAGGGTAGATACTGAGAAGATTATTCATCTCTTGATGGGCAACTTAGAAGTAGGGGACCCAGCCTTAAAATATTAAATTAAACATTTAAGAGAGATGAGGACGGATTTCTTCTCTCAAGTGATTCGTGGAGCAGGTTTGAGGTGCTGAACAGCCTACTTCTATTTCTTATGCCCCTGTAAATCACATTGAAGTGATGAAATATGCAAAACTAAAGAATGCCTGAAAGAGACAATTCATGACACAATTGTATCTAATAAGACACACCTTATTAGATACAAGTGTATGGAGAAATCTTTCACTGGTAATGTGTTTGAAGGATTGAAATTGATTCTGCTTCTCTACAAAATAATGGTGAAAGCCCAAGTCCCACTATCCAGTTGTGCAAGCAATTGAATTCTCTGCTCTGTTCTCATTGCTTTCATTATTATTGATATTTTGGGATGAATAGAGAAAACATATGATTGTGGCTGAGGTCATATTAACTCCCATCCACAAAATAAGAATTGGATTGGCCTAGGTTGTAATGCTTCCTACAGTTAAATAACTTGCTGATTCTTGTTGTCAAAGTTCACACAACTGACTCAGGTGCCCCTCAAAGTTGTGCCCTAGCAAGGAGTCATTGCCTTCAAAAGTTGAAGAAAATTACAAAGGATAAGAAACAGGAAACAGTCATCTGATTCATCCAGTTCGTGCCACATTTATGCAGTACTTTTTGCATCGTGGTACTCCTATATGTGTTCCTCAGCCCACCCAAAGAAAATAATAATCTTCTGGGAGGAGCAAGGAAATAGATCAATGTGCACGACCATTTGGGAGAAAATAAATCAAACATTCTTCTTCAACATTTTTAGGCAATTGAAACTAGTCTTGGAGCTCACTCTGGTGCCATGGTGATCTCCAATCGCAATGGAAATTAGTTGAAAAAGGAGAATGGGGAAAGCTTGCACTATGCATGTACACCCAGAAATAATAGGTCATGAAAATCCATGTCCCTATGTTGGGAGGAGTATGGCCTACTTTGTACCCTGCACTACATCTTTAATGTTTTCTCATCTGGAATGGCAATCACCATCAGATTGTGATTCCACACACTTTTTTACGTAGTGTTGGAGCTCAGTATTTCTGATCTGGTTTTCTGAACCTGGCCCCTTTGTGAATGTGGAGCATACCTGTTCTAGAGGTTCTTCCTCGTTGTGCAAGATCTTCGGGGAACCTAAGCCAAGCTCCCTTTTACAGCACTAGAGCTGCTGTGTGTCGGTGTCTGGTCGGCAGGTGGCCAGTTGTATAGTTCCCCAAGGGTAAGGCTTTGTTAGTCTAACATTTCCTAGGTACATGAAAGAAGAATTGTCTGAAGTCTCCGACTTTGAGTTGCAGACTTTTTTGGAGGGAATTGGGAAATTCGCTCATCGGAAATTGACACTTCCTTGGCAATTCCCACAGAGTTCTTGTGTGGGGATGAGAGGGGTCCCCTAAACATCTTCCAGGATACATCCATTCTCTGGTCATCTGGAGAATGAAAGGTCTGGACCTGTATTGCTTTTAAATCTGCAACTTGGTTGGTGATTCAAATACACCATTGAAAAAAGTGAATGTGAATGTTCATGTGCCTTACTGTGGAATTAATCTCCTGGACTTTGTTTTTGGTGAGCAAAGTTAACTTGAATGCATTGTTTCCAGCTCTGGCACAGAGTAATAAGTCAGAATTATTTATTCCATCAGAAATCGACTCATGGCTGCACATTATTGATCACTGCTGATTCACTGGAGAAACTGAATATTAATTGAAGACGTAGGGTTGTTCCTCAGGAAAACAACAATATGAGAGAAATAAAAAATGTTAACATTTATCGGAAACAATGTATTTGAACTTGTCCATAATTTAAAAAATTATTTGTGTATGTTGTAGATATTACACAAATGTACCTGAAATAACCCAACATTTATTCAGTATGATATAATTTCCCATAAATTTCAGTGGCTATGAAGAAAGAATATTAGATTAAAAATAACTGCTGATAGGAGCTACCATCTCGACATGAGCTTTTGTTGCAGAAATGCAATTTAAAACTCTTTCAAAAGTCAAATCTTACCTGTTGTTTGCTTTTAGGAAGATAGGATGTCGCAGCAGGTGTAGGCCATTCAGCCCCTTAAGCCTACTCTGCCTTTCAACTAGATCATGGCTGGTCATTTACCTCAATGTCATTTTCTCACACTATCCCCATAATCCATGGATGTTATTAGTATCTAGAAATCTATCAATCTCTCACTTGAACATTCTCAATAACTGAGCTTCCACACTTCTAGGATTGAGAATTCTAAAGATTCACTATCCTCTGAGGGAAGAAAGTCTTCCTCATCTCTATGACTTCCTCCTTTTTCCAAGACTGTGATGCCTTGTTCTGAACCTTTCAACCGGGGGAATCATCATTTCTGCATCGACACTGTCCAGTCCTTTAAGAAATTTATAACTTTCAATTAGATCATTTCTCAGTCTTCTAACTCTAGACACCCAGTCTTCTCAATTTCTCCTCACAGGACAGTCCTGTCATCTCAGGCATTAGCCAAGTGAACCTTTGCCACACTCTATTGCAAGCGTGTCCTTCCTCAGGTAAGAGGATCGAAACTGTACACAATATTTCAGATGTGGTCCAAACAAGGTTCCATATAATTGAAGCAAGACATCTTTACTCCTGTACTCAAATCTTCTTGTGATAAAGGCCTACATATCATTTACCTCCCTAATTGCTTGCTGCACCGGCATGTTAGCTTTTAGTGACTTTGGAACAAGGACATCCGGGCCCCTAACACTTCCCAAGCTCTCACCATTTGGGAAAATCTCTGCACCTCTGTTCCTGCTAACCAAAGTAGCTAACTTCACAGTTATCCATATTATATTCCATTTGTCCTATTCTTGTTCATTCATTAAGCTGCAGAATTTTCTCAATTTAAGCTGTAGGTTCCAGCAATGATGATCTGAGTGGTTCAGTAGCCTGTCAATGCAGACTGCTGGGGTGAAAATTTACTTGTCTGCTGTCTGAAGGGCTTCTACGTGGATTACATTTGCACTGTTCTAGGTCCAGGTTTCTGTGGTCATGCATGACTTAATATGACCTAAACTGGCATAACTCAGCACGAAACTTCACAGCTTTGGTTAGGGGTGAGGGAAACAAATAAATGTCACTCTGGATTACGGTTGAGGAAAACCGAAGCAAAATGGAAGGAGAGTCAGTCTGCATTTGACAGCTAGTGAAATGTCCTTGGACAATCTGTTGGAGATTTAATAAAGGTATTCAAAATTGATGTGGAGTTTTGATAGAATAAATAAGAAAAAACTATTTCTAATGGCAGGAGGGTCAATAGCCAGATCTTGCAGTTTGAAAATGATTGGAGAAGAACCAAATGGGAAATGTTTTGTTTTTGTGTAGTAAGTTGTAATCTTGAATGCACAGCCTGAAATGGTGGTGGAAGCAAATTCAATAGTAACTCTTCAAGCATATAGCCATTTTCATTTTAAAAGTAAATGTTTGCAGGGCTGTGGAGAATAAGTGAGGAGTTTGGTACTAAATGGATAGCTGGGAGAAATGACAGCCTCCTTTGCTGTATCCACCTGCAATTCTATGTCTTGTATGGTATTTGGCCTTCACTTGAGAGGTAAAATTCAGTTATTACAACTTGCAATTAGTAAGCGACAATTCTAGACAACAATCGGTGTGTTCTGGCGCCATTCAGGAGAGGCACAACAGAACTGTGTTGATTGTTGGTATTTGTTTGTCATTGTTGCATCTCTCTTTGTTGTTTAAGTAACTTTACATCCTCTCTGCCTGACTAGTATACCCCAACCTCTAGTCCCCCTATCTGCTGCTGAACTGCCCTGATATCTTAAGTTGAGGAAAGCAGGAACTACAGTAACGGTCAAAATAGAAGAACTTGTATATCCAGACGTGCATGCAGTCTTTGGTCTTAATCCCTCACCCAAACTGGACCTGTTTATCAAGAATATAAAGTAGAAATTCTGCAATGTAAATATGTCTCACTTTGAGCCCTTCCAAATCATCCCCTGATAAATAATTAAAATTTAATGGGGTAGAAATTGTCTTGGGCTGTAGCACAAAATTTATGGTTTTCATATCAACCTGGTATCACATCAACTACCTGTTGTATATTCTTTACTATTTTCAGTTCTATTAACTTTGAGAGAATTGAATATCAAATGGGATGTATATCTTGCAATCCAAGCAAAACCATCCATTTAGTACATCTAGCCAAGACCGATTTTAGCCTCATTGTCTCACTGGCAAATCATTTTGTTCAGTTTAATCACATTTTGAATCCTGTTGTCCAGGTGAGGTGGGCTTCTTGGCTGAAGACCGAAGAATAAATGTGGCAGTTACTCGTGCGCGTCGCCACTTGATGGTGGTCTGTGACACACGCACTGTCAGCACGCATCTGTTTTTGAAATCCTTGGTTGACTACATGACTGAACATGGGGAAATGCGGACTGCGTTTGAGTACTGTGACGACATTGTGTCCGAAAACTACTCCCGGCCAACCCCTCAGGCTGAGCAAAGGAGAACAAAAGACTCTTCAGCAGCATGCAAAAATAATGGCAGCTCAACCAGTGACAGGAATGTAATGTTGGCAAAAATACACAAAGAGACACGAAACCAATTCACTCAAAAGCCTGCTTGTAAAAAGAAGGCTGCAAATACCAGTAGTGACTCAGTTGAGAAAGAGGATGCTAGTGCTGGAATATTAAACCAAGCCACCAAAACTAGTGTTGTAAAAGATAACTCTGAGAAACTTAAGGAACAAATAATGCGATTTATCGAGGATAGTGCAAGGACCAAGTTTGAATTCCCAACTTCTTTGAATTCTCATGATCGGTTGTTAGTCCACCAGATAGCGGAAGAGCTTGGACTTCAGCATTTTAGCACTGGTGAAGGCAAAGACCGCTTTATTGTCGTAGCCAAGTCAGGTATTTTGGAAGCACAAAACCAATTTGATGGCCAACTGGACCAAAAGAGTCCAGAAGTGACCCAGAAATCCAGTGATCTTGCCCTACAGATTCCCCAGGAAAAAGCAAAAGAACGGGCTCTTCCTGAAATGGACGGGCCGCAAGACCATATCCCTTGTGTTTCTCAGTCAAAGGTGGATTTAAAGACTTTGTATCTGGAAAGGATGCAGCGGGAGCAAGCTAAGCGAGAGGAAAAGGCAAGACAGAAGCAGCAGTCCAGCACTTCTGTTTCTTTGAAATCTAAAAATAAGAAACCTGCAGAAAAGGGTACGTGCTACTGTTTTTAAAATTCAAAAGTCAAGAGTTACTGATTTTTTAAAAATGTATGTTAAAGTGACAGCGTTGATTATTAGATGAGAGCCCTAATTCCTGTGAGAGCTGGGTTGGACCGGTAGTTGTGGAAGGAACCAAAAGAGAAAATGCTGGAAAATCTCAGCAGATCTAGCAGCATCTATAAGGAGAGAAAAGAGCTGACATTTTGAGTCCAGATGACCCTTTGTCAAAGCTTAGTTATGGAAGGATTCCAACGCAGTAAGTCCTCACTTAAAATCAGCTAGTTAACATTGGTTCACTTTAACATTCTTAATAGTGTACCTGATTAACATTGCCATTTTCACTTCACTGTCATTTAACTTCCCCTTCTGTAGCCTCTCTGCTCACACGACTTGTCAGTCCTTCCACCTTTGCCTCACTAGTGGTGGATTTACAGTTAATGGGATTCCAAAATCGAAGCCAAAAAAATTCACAAATTTACCAGTGCTTCTTCCCTTGTGAAAACATGTCTGTATAAATAGTTGCCTTGCTGAAATCCACGCTTGCCTCTTGTCTGAATGATGGTAAAGATGGTTTTGCGAGGTGAGCAAACATGGACTTGCCTTTACTGTATGCGATTAACCAGCACAATTCAGTGTTTTTATTTGGTTTATTTCTTGAATGTGATCCCCTCAAACCTACTCACTCAATATGTTCCCCTTCAATCTGCTCAGTGATTCCTCCACTCACTTGCCTCAAATCTTTTTGGGCCTGCTTTCTCAATAATCCACATTTACACACAATAATCTTTTTAAACACAAAACACTTTCCTCATTTATTCACTTAATGAGAACGCTTTGCACCCAAACACTACTCTTTGATCTGCTTTCTCAATAAGATCCCAGAGATGACTCAGTGAATGGAAACTCTCAGAAGCTTTTCTAAATGAGATCTCAGTCTCATTACTCACCTCAGAGCAGTTCTGAATAAGATCCTCTCCAAACTTTTCTCTTGGAGACATCCTCAGATTCACTTTCTCAAAAAGAGCCCCTCAATCCAGCGCCACAATTTGCGATTTTTTTCGAAGAAAATACAGACATATGTAGTTTTCTCATAACATTCTTTGATCAGAAACTTGTCTCAGAAGGATTTGTTTCCTGAGCCAGCTCCAACTGATGCACCCATAGCTTGGCAAGAAATATTTAAAATTCCCACCCAAATTAAACAGGAGATCTATTTATTATCATCATCCACCCTACAAGTCTCTGTATTTGATGGCCTTTTCTGCTACCTTTACCGCAATTCCACCCTCAAACATATCTCTCCCTCCTCACCCTTCAACATTCCGAAGTGACCATTTCCACCATAACACCCTGGTCCACTGCTCCCTCATCTCTAACACCTGTTCCCTTCCTGTTTGATTGCAGGCAATACGACCCCAGTCCTTTCACCTCTTGCCCTTCCATCTTTCAGGTTCCCGAACACTTCGATGAGAAAGGGACTTACTAGCCCTTCTCCTTCCTCAGTATACTGTGCTTGCTGCTCACAGTGTGGTTTTCTCAACACTGGGAAGATTAAAGGTGGAGTAGAGAATCGCTTTGATGGACACTTGTATTCTGTCTGTAAGAATGAAATCTGCTGCTTGGGAGGGTTAAAGAGCCTGTCCCCAGTTTCTCAATGAGATGCCTGCAAATTTAATCCCTCCCTTTTAGATCAGCTTTAAACAATTATTCAGCGGAAACTGGGCCTGTGCACTCACAAGTGTACATGAATAGCTGAGAATGCAATTCTTCAAAGCGCTTGATTCCCAAGCAGAAGGCAGATAGCGATTCTAATTTCTTAAACCTATCTACTGTTCAATCCACACAATTTGACATTTATCTGCTGCCACCACCTCTTTTTCTACCCCCGATCCTTGGGAAAGAGGATTCGTTCATACCACAATGACCAATGCTCATCTTGCCATTTGCTCCAGACAAAGCTAACTTTCAATCTTACTTCATTTCTGGCTGGCTGAAAGCTTCAATTTTGCCCAAATGTTCCAGCCCAAGGAAATCTCAAATATTCTAGTCTGGAATATAGGACAAGATCGAGGAAAGGTGGGAGTCAAGATTCCCTGTGGAAGAGTCAAACAGGGTCACAAGCTGGGAGAGTGTTTCACTTTCCAACAAGTCTGCCCTTGAAAACCATGAGTGAAGCCATTTAGCCAATCACATGCTCACTAGGGAGGTATCAACCTGTCAGCAGCAAATGCATGGAGAAATCAGCCCGCAATTGTACAACTTCACCACATTTTCAAATAGCAGATCAGTCAGTCAGTCATGAATGCCTGGGAAAGTCTGGAATGTTGATACTCAGAGACCTCAGGTTGTTTGTGGGAAGGTTGAGGAGGAGCAAATTCTGTTTTGGTCTGAGAATTAAAAGGAGCAAATTTTTGAACCTCATTCATTTTGGGTTCCCCCCCTCCCCCTCATTGTTTGGGGATCCTGCGCCAGAGCACGGTAAATCTAACCCTGGCCGTCAGTCCTCCTTCCTCCAGCCTTGCCAACCCTGGCCTTGCCCCTTACCCACTCTTCCTTGCCTCTCACCCACACCTCAGCCTCTCACCCACCCCACCCCACATTGGCTTTCCCCCTACCATTCCCTTTTTCCCCCTTCTCCATATGAACCATAAGAACTAGGAGCAAGAGTAGGCAATTCAGCTCCTCAAGCCTGCTTTGCCATTTAATACGATCATGGCTGATCCCAACTCCATTTTCCTGTTCGTTCACCGTAGCCCTTACTAATTAAAAATCTGTCCACCTCGTCCTTAAATTTACTCAATGTCCCTGGATCCACCACACACTAGGGTAGTGAATTTCACAGATTCATGACTCTTTGAGAGAAGTAATTTCTCCTCATTTCTGTCTTAAATCTGCAGTCCCTTATCCTTAAACTATGATCTTTTGTTCTAGATTGCTCTCCAGAAGAAAGCATCCCCTCCTCGCCTACTTTGTTAATCCCCCTTATCATCTTGTCACTTCATCTCCTCCCATTCTTACAAACTCCAGGGAGTATAGGCTTAAACTGTCCAGTCTCTCAAGACAAACCCCGTATCTCTGGAATCAATCTAGCGAACCTCCTCTGAATCATCTCCAGTGCAACTACATCCCTTCTTGAGTAAGGCAACCAAAACTGTACACAATATTTTAAGTGTGGTCTCTCTGTACAGTAGCAGCAACACTTCACAACAATACTCCAGCTTCTTGCCCTCAAACTGAATTTGAAGTTTTGCATACTATGATTGCCCTTCTCTGGAGGATTCTTAACTATGAGATCATTTATTTGCCCTACCTCATTATATAATACCAAATCTAGAACAGCCTGTTCCGTGGTTGATTCCACAACATATTGCTCTAAAAAAACAAATCTCTAATACATTCAGTGGACTCTCCCTCAGAGCTGCCCTTAGCAATTTGATTTTTCCAATCAATATGTCAAAAATCATCAATGAATATTGCTGTACTATTCTTGCAAGCCTCCAGTATTTCTTGGTTTATGTGGTGTCCCACTGCTAAATTACTGTTTGGGTCCAATAGTTTACTCCCCTTGCCACTGCTTATTTCTGTCCAGACTGATTCTGTGTCTTGGACTCTTACCTGTCTATATTATTTCTCATTACGGTACTGATCTCTTCCTTAACTAACAAAGTTACAGCACTTCCTTTTCCTTCCTGCCAGTCCTTCTGAAATGAACATTCAATTCTTAAACCTGGTTTCCCTGAAATCATGTCTCAGTAATCACCCTTAAATCATTGTCATTTGTCTCAATTTGTGCTGTTATTCATTAATTTTATTCCAGATGCTTTGGGCATTCAGATACAAAGCGTTTAAGTTTGTTTTAGTATCCAATTTTCCTCCTCCTGTACAAATGACTTTCATTTGATCTGTCACTACCTTTCGCCTTCCGTTGACCACAGACTAATCTGTTCTCCTCCCCTGCTTTGCCATTAGCCCTCGGTGCCTATTCTTTGCTGGCTCCTGACTTTTGCCTCTGGCTGCACTCGTGAACACTCACTAAATCCCGGTCTATATCTAGTGACAAATGTTAGTCAATGTAGGTCACTGTTAACTGCACTGAGCAACTTCCCCCACTAGGTGGAAACTGCTCAATCTAAAAGTGCTGTGTACTGAACAGGTATGCCTCCTATCTTTTTGTAAGTATTTAATTTGTGTATTGTATTAATTTTATATTTAGTGACATTTTATTTTACGAGTTATTTTAGCTAGCAATGCACAGTTCTGCACCCTTATGCTACAGAAATTCAAAACGTATTTTTTTTTGGGTGAGGAGTACATAAGAACATAAGAAATAGGAGCAGGAGTAGGCCATCTAGCCCTTCGCGCCTGCCCCGCCATTCAATAAGATCATGGCTGATTTGAAGTGGATCAGTTCCACTTTCCCGCTTTCTCCCCATAACCCTTAATTCCCTTGTCTATCAGAAACCTATCTATCCGTGACTTAAATATATTCAGCTAGGTAGCCTCCACCAGTTCAATTGGCAGAGAATTCCAGCGATTCACCACCCTTTGAGTGAAGAAGTTCCTCCTCAACTCTGAGTATCTGGAGGAATCTTTACTCTGGCTTTAACATTGATTCCTGCAGCCACAACTTAAGTGAAAGCTTACTCCAAAGAGTTTGAGATGTCTTACAATTCTGTTATTGATTCTTTGTTGTGAGAAATTAATGGTTTCCCAAAAGCTTTATCTGGTGTTTGGAAACCATTTTTCTTTGTAGTTTATATGTTTATTTCAAGGTGCTTCGTCAAATCTATTTAAACCTTAAATTAACTTTGCTAAAAGCGGTCCCTTTGAATGAAAAATAGAAACAGCAAGAAACCTGGAGTTTGTCCAATGCAGATTCCGTAAAAATATTGTTGCAGCAATTGTTGTTATTACTATGTCTGTATATTTTGGGATAAAACACAATAGCACGTAATTTTATATTACTTCAATTACAAAACTACTTGGCACAGAGCATCATAATTAAAAGGAACTTGTTTCATTCCATTAATCTGTGTCTTGAGTTAAGAAAGAAGGTGCAGAGCTGTTTCAGCTGCAATTAAAATTATTGAGCATTGCATGATTGCAAAGTTTCCTCAGTGCACTGAAATGGTTACGCTTGAACCGTTTTTATTAATCGGACAGCCCTGTGATGTGAAGAGTCATTGTGCCACTGTGTAGGAACTTGGTAATGGACCTGTAATGAATTGGTTATTGGATTTCCAACCGTTTCAGTTTAGATAAGGTGGGATGAAACATTGCTCTAATTGCTTGTTTAACAGGGAAAGCCTCAACTAAAGATGCTGCTGCAAGTGGTACAGAAGAGGATTTTGATGCGCTTATTGCTGCGTCAATAAAGGCGAACAGCGTTTGTGCTTTCTTAAAGTGCAAAGGAAGTATTGTCACCCTGGGACAGCACTGCATTCACTGTAACAAACACTACTGTCTCAGCCATCACGTCCCAGAGGTAAGAGCTGTGCAGAGAGAAAGCAAATGCTAATTCAGTTAATTCAACAATGTTTAGCATGAAATTGTTGATAGGAATACTGAAGAGACTGGATGGATCTAGATGCTGGAACACTCTATGCTTTACTAAAATAAAGACTTCTGTTTAATGTATTTTTACCCAGGGATCTTAGTTTTTTTTTGAATGAAAGATCGCTTTGGCCATTTCAGTATCATTTGCAATGTCAGCATTTATTACCCATTCCAAATTTACCCTTGGAAAGGCTCCTTTCTTGAATGGGTGCAGTCTGTGTGATGGAGGTACTCTCACAGTGCTGTTAGGGAGTTCCAGGATTTTGACCCTGCAATGATGAAGAAATTATGATACTTTTCCAAGTTCAGTTGGTGTGTGAGTTGGAGTTGGTGGTGTTCCCATGCACCTGCTGCACTTTTCTTTCTAGATGTAAAACCTGCGTGTTTGGGAGATGCTGTTGAAGAAGCCTTGCCAAACTAGTGCAGTGAATCATGTAGTAGGTACACATTGCCACCCTAATGTACAGTGGTCAAGAGAGTGGATGCTTAACATACTGGAAGGACTGTGAGACCTTTTGTCACCCTCTCTCTTTCGTCCTAAAAACCCATAGGCTTTTAAAAATCCAATCTTGGAGTTACCTCACCACTGCCATTTAAAATCATTTATCTCAACTACCTTCCAATTCCCTTTCAAACAAGCTTTGAACCTGGTCTTGCTCATGTTATTAATTGGCATTGCATTTAAAATGTGGACAGCCACCTGTTTTGTCTGTGTGCATCTGATGATATTCGTTCTTGATTTATTCAGCAGATTGCACCTTTGTTATCATGAATAATTGTGCCTTTTTCCTCTTCTAGGTTCATGGCTGTGGTGGAAGTGCCAAAGCTCATGCCCGAAAACTCATCAGCAGAGAAGGTATTCTGTATGCAGGCAGTGGGAATAAAGACCACTCATTAGATCCAGTGAAGAAAGCCCATCTGCAGAGAAAACTAGGGAAGAAAATTGAACAATTAGCGAGCCAGCGGGGTGCCAAAAAGGAAGCTAAAAAGTAAAAATTGAAATGGCCTGTATAAATTAACTGAGATGGTGTAAGTGTGTGTATTTATTTCAGGAGGTTTTCATGTATTATAAAAATAATTTATGGAGCAAAGTAGTAAACTCAGGAATTGAAATGACTTCACACCAATTATGAAAGCTATGCAATTTTGGTAGCCTTGCAGTGGGTGTTACAGATTGTGTAGTATAGACGCTACTGATGTGTAGAAATTAATCTTCATCCTTTTACTGTCAGTTTCTTTTTCAAAACAATGGAAAAAGTGAAAAGATTACTGCAATATAAATGATTATCCTGATTATTTCAGTGACTGATTCCATACTATCATTTGGGGATAGCTCTATGAAAGGTAGATTAGAATGATGGATTACTGAAACAGTAATCATTTATTGTGTTCAATCTTAATTGGTATTTCTACACATCTTTGGACTGTGGGATGAAACCAGAGCACCAAGGGGAATCCCACACAGACACAGGGAGAATGTGCAAACTCCACACAGACAGTGACCAAGCTGGGAATTGAACCCAGGTCTCTGGCATTGTGAGGCATTGGTGCTAACCACTGTGCCACCTATGTCAGTGTACAGACACAGCCAGTTGTCAGGTGAGTGTATTTCATTTGTTCATATTAAAGAAAAACATTGAATATTCGTATGTAGTTCCCCCCACCAAACCCCTTCCAAGTTTGAAGCATCTCAGTTTGGTGGAAGACTATAACTGTATAATTTAGCCATTATGGGGCAATCGAGGTAGCCAGTATTTTAAAAATTTATTATGCATTTTCTGGGTAATTATCTGGCTTGCTCCAGGGGGGAAATGTTGGCCCGATCCTAACCACATGCTTTGACCATGAAAAGTGTTTCTGCACAAACATGCTTTGCTTCCTAATACTATCCAGGTTTAACGAGCTAGACTTATCATCTGCCTTTTTCAGTTTTCACTAAGAAAGTGGAACCTATTGAGAAACCAGTGTCCTGCGGTGTCACAATTAAAAATTTTCCAGCAGGTCTACACTGATTATATTTACTCATTCATAGGATGTGGCTGTCACTGGCCCTTAAGAAGGTGGTGGTGACGACCGAGTGCCTTGCTTGGCCTTTTCAGAAGGCAATTAAGAGGCATCTACATTGCTGCGGGTCTGCAGTCCCATAACTCATGATGAAACGTTTCATTCCCCACAGAATATTAAGTGATGTTACTCCTCTTACTACCTTGTATGATAAGAAAGCAAATGGCAAAGATTTGATAATAGACTAGTCAATAAACTGGAAGTTCACCCTGTCAGTTGTTGATTTCATTACTAATATGGGCAGCATAGTGGTTAGTACTGCTGCCCAACAGTGCCAGGGACCCAGGTTTGATTCCCGGCTTGGATCATCGTCTGTGTGGAGTCTGCACGTTCTCACCATGTCTGTATGGGTTTCTTCTGGGTGGTCCAGTTTCCTCCCACAGTCTAAAAGACATGCTGGTTAGATGTGGTGGTCATGCTAAATTCTCCCTCGGTGTACCAAACAGCTGTCAGAGTGTGGCGACTCGGGCATTTTCACAGCAACTTCATTGCAGTGTTAATGCAAGTTTACTTGTGACACTAATAAATAAGCTTAAACTTAATATCTTGGATGATGCAGTCTAGCTTCAGTGGGACTTCTGCAATTGATTTGCTGAAATTTTTTTTTGTTGTTTTAAATTTTCTCGCTAGAAATGAGCCATCAGTCGGAATAAATTTGTTTGATGGTATAATGGCATGGTCTAAAATTAGCTTTCTGCTGCAGCAAACCAAATGCATTCCAGTTTATATGACGCAATTTCTGCTGAGCATTTCCACATCAGACAGGGATTATGCCTTAATGCCACAGTAGATTATATTGTGCATTGATGTAGCAGTGTGTGCTGTCTCACTCCCACTAGATTGAATTTACACGTCACGCCTTGGCAAGACAGTCTCTGAATAAATTTCACAGGCGGCAAGAAAACTTAATCCGGAATTTAAATTAATTAGAAATGGAACTTTTTTTTGTAAATAATGAAGCAGTTGCAACTTCTGAGAAAATGGGATGAATTAATTAAGAAGAGTAATAGCTTCCAACAAAGGCTGTACCTAATTTTTGTGAGGCTGATCCTGATATAGCATTCCCATCACAATTGCTGTTGCTTTGAGTCTCAGAGGATCTATTGTAGGATCTTCGGTCAGGATTTGGAATGGCACGCTCCAGTGGATTTTCATGACATTTTCAAACACCGTTCTTCATTGATGTTCAAAGCAATACAATAGATTCAAGAGTCAGCCTTGTCTCTAATCTCGTTTTCTATTAAAACTCTTAAATCTTCCACAGTCCAAAGCTGTGCGAGTTAAGTGCATTGCCCATGCTAAATTGCCCCTTAGTGTTCAAAAATATGTAGGTTAGGGGAATTAGCAGGGTAAATACATATGAGGATAGGATTTGGGTGGGATGCTCTATTGGAGAGTTGGTGCAGACTCAATGAGCAGAATGGCCTCCTGCACTGTAGGGTTTCTATGATTTTACACATATGCAATCAAATTGATTGTTTTGTCTTTTGGATGAGCCAAACATCAGGGTGGTAATTTTTTGTCAATTATCTAATAGCAAGATTGGCGAAACATAGCAAAGATATCTATGTATGAGCAGTATATCACATAAGTATATTTCAGAAAACAAGCTGCTCCTCTTTTACATGATTACCTTTTGGTGTGTAGTCAGGGTGAACAAGGAGAGGCCATTTTAATTTAAGTGATAAAATGCCAACTTAAAGAAAGAACAATAAGTAGTCTCAACACCAGGTTAAAATCCAACAGGTTCATTTGGTAGCACAAGCTTTTGGAGCACTTCCCCTTCATCTGGTGAGTGAAGAGTTCAGTTTACAAACAGGGCACGTATAGACACAAACTCAATTATTTAAGAAATTATTATTAAAAAAAGAAGAATTCAGTTATTTGTCTGTTGGGGAGGTGGTGGTGTAGTGGTCCTGTCACCAGACAAATAATCCTGAGGCCCAGGCAAATGCTCCAGGAATTTAAATCCCACCACTGCATCTGGTGAAATTTCAATTCAATTAATAAATCTAGAATTACAAGCTTGTCCAATGGTGACCACAGAACTATTGTTGTTTGTGCTTTAAACAAAACCCATCTGGTTTACTGATGTCCTTTAGGAAAAGAAATCTGCTTTCCTCACCCAGTCTGGCCTACTCCAGATCACAGCAATGACTTGATCGCCCTCTGAACTGGCCTAACAAGCCACTCAGTTGTATCAAGCTAATATAAAGTTGAAAAGGAATGAAATCGGATGGACCGCCTGACATTGACCTTGGCCCCAGAAACAATGGCAAACAGCCCTATTGCTCTTGCAAAGTCCATCTCACTAACGTCTGGGGGCTTGTGTCAAAATTGGGAGAGTTGTCTCACAGACTAATCAAGCAGCAGCCTGACATAGTCATACTTACAGATAAAGTCCCAGAAACAACCATCATCATCCCTGTCCGTGGGGTAGGACCTACCCATCAGAGGTGACAGCACAGATGGGAGGGAGTTACTTGGGAGCCCTTGAGATCGACTCTCGACCCCGTGAAATTTCATGACAACAGGTCAAAAATGGGCAAGGAAACCTTCCACATATTAACATGTACTATCCCCCCTCACCTGATGAGTCAGTATTTCTCCATGTTGAACATCATTGTGAGGAAGCACTGCAGGCGCCTAGTGCATTGAATATTCTCTGGGTGGTGTGCTTAATGTACATCACCAAGAATTAGTACCACTACTGACGGAGCTGGCTGTGTCGTAAGGCCATTGCTGCCAGACTATATCCTTGGCAGGTAGTGAGGTAACCATCAAGAGGGAAAAATCAACTTGACCTCACCTTCTCCAATCTACCTGTCACAGATGCATCTGTCCGTGACAGTATTGGTAGGAGTGAC
The DNA here is from genome assembly GCF_965287045.1 of Carcharhinus amblyrhynchos. Lineage (NCBI taxonomy): Eukaryota > Metazoa > Chordata > Chondrichthyes > Carcharhiniformes > Carcharhinidae > Carcharhinus > Carcharhinus amblyrhynchos. The sequence continues at coordinate 52,312,416 of NC_137329.1, forward strand.
CACCGTAAAGTCTTTGAGGAGACTAAAGCCTTTCTTCACATTGAGGATACCATCCATTGGGGGTGGCATGTTGGCACAGCGGTTAGCACAGCGCCAGGGACCCGGGTTCGATTCCTGGCTTGGGTCACTGTCTGTGTGCAGTTTGCACATACTCCCCATGTCTGCGTGGGTTTCCTCCGGGTGCTCTGGTTTTCTCCCACATTCTGAAAGACGTCTGGTTAGGTGCATTGACCCGAACAACTAGGGGAATTTCACAGTTTCACTTCATTACAGCGTTAATGTAAGCCTTACTTGTGATTAATAAATAAACTTTAAAATTTTTTTTTGCTTTATGTTGTGTGGTACAAACGCCGTGCTAAATAGTTTTGAACAGAACTAGCAAATCAAAACTGGGCATCCATGACACCCTGTGGGCCAAGAGCAGCAGCCACAATCTGTAGCCCAACATGTCCCCCACTCTACCATTACCATCAAGCCAGGAATCAACCCTGATTCAATGAAGTTTGCAGGAGGGCATTCCAGGAACTTGCATGACAAGCAGTGAAAGCAGCAAGCGCTAGAGCTAAGTGATCCACAATTGGTGGATCACGGTTAACTCTGCAGTCCTGCCACATCCAGTCATGAATGGTGAAGGACAGTTAAACAACTCGATGGAAGAGGAGACTCTACATATGTCCCTATTCACAATGATGGGAGAGCCCAATACATTGCAAAAGGTAAGGCTGAAGCATTTGCAGCCATCTGCATTCAGAAATGCCAAGTGGATGATCCATCTTGGTCTCCTCCTGATATCCCCAGATGTGTCTTCAGCCGATTTGATTCAGTCCACGTGATAGCAAGATATGTTTGGAGGCACTGAATACTGCAAAGACTATGGGCCTTGACAACATTCTGGCAATGTTACTATAGACTTGTACTCCCCAACCTAGCCATGCCTCTAGTCATGCTGTTTCACTGATGCACTGGCATCTATTCAGCAGTATGGAAAATTGTCCAGGTATGTCCCTGCACAAAAAGCAGGACAAATGAAACCTGGCCAATTACTGTCCCATCAGTCTACTCTTAATCGTAAGCAAAACGAGGGAAAGTGACACTTAGAAATAACCTGCTCACTGACACTCAGTTTGAGTTCCAGTTAGGCCACTCAGCTCCTGCCCTCATTACAGCTGAAGTGCAACAGAGCTGAACTCCAGGGGGATGAAGTGAGAATGACTATGCTTAACATCAAGGCAGCATTTGACCAAGTGTGGCATCAATGAGACCTGGACAAACTGAAGTCAATGGGAATCGGGATCAAAACCCTCCACTGGTTGGAGTCATTCCTAGCACAAAGGAAGATGGTTGTGGTTGTTGAAGGTCAATCATCTCAGTCATTAAATGTAGCTACAGGAGCTCCTCGGTGCATCCTAGGTCCAACAATCTTCAGCTGTCTCATCAATGATACCCCCCTCCCCCCCCCACCAAATAATGTCAGGGGATGTTCACAAATGATCATACAATGTTCAGCATCATTCACGACTCCTCAAACACTGAAGCAGTCCATGTCCTTATGCAGAAGGACTTGGACAATATTCAGGCTTGGGCTGATAAATGGCAAGTATCATTTGTATCACACAAATGCTAGGCAATGTCAATCTCCAACAATAAAGAATGTAACCATGGCCCTTTGACATTCAATGGCATTACCATTGCTGAATCCCCCACTATCAACATTCTGGGGTTACCATTGACCAGAAACTGAATTGGACTAGCCATATAAATATGGTGATTACAAGAATGGGTCAGAGACTCGGAGTCTTGCACTGAGTAACTCACCTCCTGACTCCCCCAAAGCCTGTCCACCATCTACAAGGCATAAATTAGGAGTATAACGGAATTCCCTCCACTTGTTTGGATGAGTACAGCTCTAAAAACATCAGAAAGCTTCACACCATCCAGGAAAAGTGGCCTGCGTGATTGACACTCCATTGACCACAATAAGTATTCATTTCCTTCACCATTAGTGCACAGTAGCAGCAATGTGTACCATCTAGAAAATTCACTGTAGCAAGTTACCAAGGCTTCTTAGATAATGGGCAGAATATTTTGAGAATTTGGCAGAGTGTCAGTTGTAGTGAGAAAACTGGCTTGGAACACTGCAACTCCACTGGCCAGTTTTCTCTCCAGATCTTGTCACCTTAACTGCCAAAGAAAGTAGGCGGTGTTTGCACCAACAGTCCTGCAGAAGCTTAGAGCTTCCCCAGTTTTTTGGTCAATAATATCTCTTATTCAGCCATACCAAAACAATTAAGTGGCTGTTTATCTCTGAGAGAACTTGCTGTGCGTAATTACGTGCATAACAACAGTGACTATGTGAAAGACCTCAATTTTCTGTGGTACCATGGGCCATGAAGATATGAAACCTATCTGAGTGAAAGAGTTTTTTTTAGCATATTGATGTTGCCAGAAATAGCAATCAGAATTTGTGTTTTCCATTACCAACCACCAACCAGGTTGCATTTATAAAGCTAAGTGTTTCAAAGTGCTTTATAGCCAATGAAGTACTTTTAGAAGTGCAGTCACTGTTGAAAGCAGCAATGTGCATTCCATATGCACTCAGTGTTTGATAATGATCAGATAATCTATCTCTTGTAACATCAATTGAGAAATACATATTGACCAAGACACCAGTGATATCTTACTTTCCTGTTCTTCTTTGAACTGATGCCATCGGGTCTTTTACATCCACCCAGTCCAACAGCTGGGGATTCAGCTTAATATCTCATCGAAGGATGGCATCTCTGACAGTGCAGCACTCCCTCACTACTGCACTGGTTTATAAGTATAATTCAACAACTTGAACCCAAAACCTTATGATTCAGAGACATGGGTGCCAAGTGTAGCCAACTTTATCCAGCAATAGTCCAAACCAAGACCACTGCAAAGGGGACTGTTGGAAGCAGCTAAACCTGTTCAAAAGGCGGTAAAGCCAGACAGATTGATTTTAGGAATAACAATGCATTTGCTATGGAAGTGCACCAAACATGAAGGATATGTACACGTATCATTTAATTTTTTTCTTCAATCTTTTTTCTACATTTCTGATAACAGTACTGAATAAAAATGCTGCTATTTCATTTAGAACATAGAACATTACAGCGTAGTACAGGCCCTTTGGCCCTCGATGTTGCGCCGACCAGTGGAACCAATCTAATGACCCTCTAACCTAAACTATTCCAATGTTATCCATATGCCTATCCACTGACCATTTGAACGCCCTTAAAGTTGGCAAGTCCACAACTGCTGCAGGCAGGGCATTCCACGACCTTACTACCCTCTGAGTAAAGAACCTACCTCTGACATCCATCCTATAATTACCACCCCTTAATTTAAAGCTATGTCCCCTTGTGTTAGCCATCACCATCCGAGGTAAAAGGCTGTCACTGTCCGCCCTATCTAATCCTTTGATCATCTTGTATGCCTCATTCAGGTCACCTCGTAACCTTCTTCTCTCCAATGAAAATAACCTCCAGTCCCTCAGCCTTTCCTCAAAAGACCTTCCCACCATACCAGGCAACATCCTGGTAAACCTCCTCTGCACCCTTTCCAATGCCTCCACATCTTTCTTATAATGCGGCGACCAGAACTGTACGCAATACTCCAAGTGCGGCCGCACCAGAGTTTTGTACAGTTGTAACATGACCTCACGGCTCCGAAATTCAATCCCTCTACCAATAAAAGCTAACACACCGTACGCCTTCTTAACAACCTTATCAACCTGGGTGCCAACTTTCAGGGAGCTATGCACATGTACACCGAGATCTCTCTGCTCGTCGACACTACTAAGAGTCCTTCCATTAGCCCTATATTCTGTACTCCTGTTATTTTTACCAAAGTGAGTCACCTCACACTTTTCCGTATTAAACTCCATCTGCCACCTCTCGGCCCAGCTCTGCAACTTATCTATGTCCCTCTGCAAACTGTAACATCCATCTTCACTGTCTACAACTCCTCCAACTTTGGTGTCATCAGCAAACTTACTAATCCATCCTTCTACACCTTCATCTACGTCATTTATAAAAATGACAAACAGCAGTGGCCCCAAAACAGATCCTTGAGGTACACCACTTGTAACTGAACTCCAGGTTGAATATTTCCCATCAACCACCAGCTAGCCAATTCCTGATCCAAACTGCTAAATCACCCTCAGTCCCATGCATCTGCATTTTCTGCAATAGCCTGCCATGGGGAACCTTATCAAACACTTTGCTAAAATACATATACACCACGTCAACTGCCTTACCCATATCCACCTCTTTGGTCACCTTTTCAAAAAACTTGATAAGGTTTGTGAGGCACGACCTACCCTTCACAAAACCGTGTTGACTATCCCTAATCAATTTATTTCCCTCTAGATGATTATAAACCCTATCCCTTATAATTCTTTCCAAAACTTTGCCCACAACAGAAGTAAGGCTCACTGGTCTATAATTCCCAGGATGGTCTCTACTCCCCTTCTTGAACAAGGGGACAACATTTGCTATTCTCCAGTCTTCCAACACTACACCTGAAGCCAATGATGACATGAAGATCAAAGCCAAAGGTTCTGCAATCTCCTCCCTAGCCTCCCAGAGAACCCTAGGGTAAATCCCATCCGGCCCAGGGGACTTATCTATTTTCACACTCTTAAGAATTGCCAACACCACCTCCTTATGTACCTCAATCCCTCTAGTCTACTACCTGGTATCGCGGTATTCTCCTCGACTATACTGACTTTTTCCTGTGTGAATACTAACGAAAAATACTCATTCAGTGCCTGTCCTATCTCTTCAGGCTTCACGCACAACTTCCCACTGCTGTCTCTGGCTCTAATCTTGCCCTAACCAATCTTTTATTCTTAACATACCTGTAGAAAGCTTTAGGATTTTCCTTGATCCTGTCTGCCAAAGTCTTCTCATGTCCTCTTCTAGCTCTTCTTAATTCTTTCTTCAGCTCCTTTCTGGCTAATTTATAACTCTCCAGTGCCCTAATTGAGCCTTCATGTCTCATCTTTACATAAGCCTCCTTCTTCCTCTTCACCAAAGATTCAACTTCCTTAGTACACCATGGTTCCCTCGCTCGACCACTTCCTCCCTGCCTGACAGGTACATATTTATCAAGGACTCGCAGTAGCTGCTCCTTGAATAAGCTCCACATTTCAGATGTTCCCAGCCCCTGCAATTTCCTACTCCACCCTATGTATCCTAAATCTCGCCTAATAGCCTCATAATTACCTTTCCCCCAGCTAGAACTTCTGCCCTTCGGTATATGCCTATCCCTTTCCATCACTAGGGTAAACGTAACCGAATTGTGGTCACTATCACCAAAGTGCTCACCTACCTTCAAGTCTAATACCTGGTCTGGTTCATTACCCAGTACCAAATCCAACGTAGCCTCACCTCTTGTTGGCCTATCTACATACTGTGTCATGAAACCTTCCTGCACACATTGGACAAAAACTGACCCCTCTAACGTGCTTGAACTATAGCTTTTCCAATCGATATTTGTAAAGTTAAAGGCCCCCATAACAACTACCCTGTTACTTTCGCACCTATCCAGGATCATCTTTGCAATCCTTTCCTCTACATCTCTGGAACTTTTTGGAGGCCTATAAAAAAACTCCCAACAGTGTGATCTCTCCTTTCCTGTTACTAATCTCAGCCCATACTACCTCAAGAGACAGGTCCACATCAAACGTCCTTTCTGCTACCGTAATACTGTCCTTGACTAACAATGCCACGCCTTCCCCTCTTCTACCACCTTCTCTGCTCTGACTGAAACATCTGATCCCTGGAACCTGCAACAACCATTCCTGTTCCTGCTCTATCCATTGTCTCTGTAATAGCCACAACATCGAAGTCCCAGGCACCAATCCAGGCTGCAAGTTCGTCCACCTTATTGGGTATGCTCCTCGCATTAAAGTATATGCACTTCAAACCACCCTCCTGCCTGCCAGGTCTTTTCATTGTATATAATTTTCTTTGCGATCTGCAGAATTAATGTTCATCTGCTTATACTAAAGCAGTCTTAGTTGCTCATGACTGGACCTATTATCATTTTGAATTGAGCATTCTTTTTCTATTTCAAAGTTGAGTTGCCATGCACCACACTTGGATGCTATTCTGCATAGCTTCATGTATCTGTTTGCAGATATTATACTTAGCTCTGTAGCATGTATCCACACATTCTTGTTTTCTTACCTAAATTCCCAATATCTATCTTTTAAGATCCTTTTTAGATCCTAATTTTAAAATATTTTGCATGTTGCCTTAGTTACCTGCTTCATTTTGTATTTCTAGTTAGATTTTCTATCCTGGAGTTTTATCTGGTTGTAAATCAATGTACGGTGATCCTTGCAGCTGAATTGCATCCAGTGCCAGTAGCACTGGATACAGTAAATCTGTATGCTCACCAGTGCTTTACTCTGACAGCATTCCGATAGCATTCCTCCTTTGCCCTTTTAGTCTGGGGCTTTACTTAGTCATTCTAATGTTTTATTTCTCATGGCAGGTGCTGTCATGTACTTGAAGACATTTTCAACATGAGAAACACCATTGTGCTATTTCTGCTGCACTTTACACAATAAATGGGATATCATTAAATCATCGTTGGTATTTTTAGCACATATATATTTCTTAAGATCGGCCACATTTCCCAATGTTTTCAATTTGTGTCATTGAGAAAGCTGAAGTAATAGCCCTCTGTTTGCAATACTATTTCAGTCATGGGAACTGTTACGGTGGCCACGAAGGGCATGGAAAATCATCAATAGATCTCCTTATGGACTCTGCAGAGTTTGAATTGAGTGAATAAGGGGTTGCCCGATGGGAAACGAGCACCAGGGGCTTAAAACTGGCTGCCTCAGCCTGTACCATTATTCTATAGGTCTCCGGGCTTGGGCTTGTGTGCTGTCAGCCATGAATGTCACTCTTTTCCGTTTTGTGAGTAAAACATTATGGTGATGGAAGATGGCGAGATTACAGAATCATAACTGGGCAGCATAATATGGGTGGTGGTTATTACTGCTGTCTCACAGTGCCAGGGCTTGACATTTGATTTCAGTTTGGGTGACAGTCTGTGTGGAGTTTGCACGTTCTCCCTGTGTCTGCGTTCCTCCGGGTGCTCCCACAATAGTACAAAGATGTGCAGATTAGCTAGATTGACTATGCTGAATTGTCCTTAGTGTCCAAATATGTGCAGGTTAGATGGATTAGCCACGGGGTGGGGGTGGGGGCTGGGTGGCGGGTCTGGGTGGGATGCTGTTTTGGATAGACGATGCCAATTCAATGGACCAAATGGACTCTTCCTGCACTGTAAGGATTATATGATTGTATAATCAGGTTAGGCCTTAGTTGCTCATGACTGGATCTATTATCAGTAAGCACGATCCTCTGTTTTACAACACCTAGTTAGCTTGTTACTCATTTTATAATGTTATTTGTCTGTTTGGGTCACATGGTCATATAATGCAACCTACAGGAATAGCTCCAACCAACGTTTAGGAGAAGGGTCGTCCTGTTGGGTTAGCTCAGTCATAAGAACCCCAAAGGCCACTGCTATCCTCTTGGTGGCAAAAATGTTAGCACAAATCCAAGGACAAAGTGGCAACATGTCAAAATAATATGAAGGTGCATTGTCTACAATACACACTAACAGCTTCAAATCACAACGGGGGTTATTTGTTTACAAAATTGCACACCAGCCGAAGAATTCACCACAGGTTTCTTTTTGAAAGATGCCATTTAATTGAAAAGAAAACTCACAGGTTTACATTCAGCAAAAGGTACAGGTAAATCAGTATATTTCATGCAGTGAGAATGGTTCTAATTTTGCTGTGGAAGGGAGAAAAAAGCTTTTATGGCAGTGCCTTGGGGGCTGGTTCTGGCATGTCAACGTCATTCAAGGCAAATGCCAAATAACTATTACATTTCACAGACCTGAAGATTCAAATCTTAGAAGCCCAGTTGTTTTGTTGGGTCTGAACCCTTCAAAGATTCTCCTTGTGCTGTTATCTCTAGTTCAATCTCTTATGTGCTAAGTCTATACTGAATACGTCACAGCTTTCCACATCTCATCGGTGACTCAAAAACACTTAGTTATTATCATCTGAGTTGAGCTACAAACATCATTGATGGGCCACTATGTTTAATAGGTTGGCAATACAGTTGGCCATCCTTCAAACCATAATTCTAGCCTCCATACTTATTTATTGTGTAGAGTTACACAAATAAGTTTATCCATTCCTGATAATATGTTTCTTATTTATATATAATGTATAAATCTTAATTATGTTACAAAATTGTGTGCTAATAAGCATGCGTAAAGGAGAAGCTAACATCCTACTGATAATCCTTGTGTATAAATTTTAATTCTAATGTTTGCATGCATAACAGAAGCAAGAGCAGCAGGAAATAGCAGCAGATTTTTCATCTAAATCTGTAAGCGCTATTTAGAGTCTTGCTCCTGGCTTAGAATGAGCCAATGGAAATTAGCAAAAATATTTTGTTCATGGTAAGACCCTATCAAAGGCTAACTGTGAGAAATTAAATGCAGCATGTATATCTTGACTGGTGCCAGGCATAGCTTAGTTCATTGAGGATCAGAAGGAGAAGGCTGTCCAGGAGCCATATGGGTATTGAGGAGGTATTTTATTTGTAAAACAAACTAGTGGATTGTCATATCAACTTCAAATACTTGGGAATACTGGGGATGGGGCTCAGATTCAGCATGGTGGGGTTTTTAAGGCTGCATGAAAACCTTCCATGACAGTCATTCATCTGCAGGTCAATAATATTTATGTGCAGTGTCCTTTCCAATATCCCATGAAGAAATTTAACTAGAAATTGTGCCTAGGTTTTCATCATCATTGATGCAGTTTCATGTCCAAAATGGCATCTGTGTATGTATGTGCACAGAAGTATGGGATGGGCTGTACCAATCATTATTTTGGTAAGGGCCAGGAGATGGCTTTCACCCACGCGAGAAGCAGGTGGGCTATTAACATAGACAAATAATTGTCTAATAGGGTCTGCTTTTGCTCCTTCTTGCAATCTTGGCTTGCACATGAGGTAGACACTAATTATCTCCAGGAAAGCCAACAGCATGGATAAAAGGTTAGTACTCATTTTAATCAAAACTACACCCTTATGCTGAGATGTCGGTTCTTGCTCCCAGTCCCCCTACTCCATCAACACCATTCCAATCACATTTTGAAGTCCAGCCAATCATACTGCAGATTCTCGTGATCTGACCCAAACATTTGCCCAAACATTGGCACAGGAAACCGTACAATTTCCTACCCCAGTTTTTCCAAGTATTAATGAGATAGCAGACTCATGAGCTCCTCAGAGCTTTCTCTCTGAGCACAAACTGTTGGCACCCTGCTGCCCCAACAACAGAAGCTGCTAAATTTCTAGACCATTGAATCATAGAACACGAGCGGACACCAGCTGGCCCACTATATTTATATCAACTCTTGAAGAGCTGTCCAATGAATCCGACTTTCTGGTTCATCCCCTTTTCAGAAATCATTTGCATTGTAGTTAAATAAAGTAACTCTAAGGCTGTTTTTGTATCAACATCTGCAGTGGACAGCAGCAACAATCAGATGAGGAAGTTATAATCTTGCCCTGTTGATGAGCTGAATCACCATGACCATATAGGATATCCATTCCAGTGCTTTCTGACAATACTGCAGGTTAACTAACTCAGAAGGGCTAATTTGTTCATCTACATCCAAGTTACATAGCAACTCCACCCTAATTTATACGTCAATATAAAAGCCTTGGGAATACTTCACTTTAGCAGCAATCAAACTTCATGAGGCTCTTGTGAGGCCTGGTTTTTCAAAGATATGGGCTGTGTAGTGTAAGCATTGCTGTTGACATTACATGGCATGGTGCAGATGTTACAAATCAAATGGGCAAAACAGGATTCTCATTTAGGATATTAAACAACACTTTAATGATTGCGCTGGTCAGTGGGAGTAAGGAGTAAAGGAGGGTGCCTAGTAGTCCTTTTCAATAGAAGGTTGATAGAATTATGCCAGTGCGATGTATGCTACCATGGACCTGAATGAAAAGCAACAGCAAACCATAGCAAGTTTGCTACTCGGGCACAGCAAACCAGTCACCTCAGTCAGGGACACAGTTGTTTCACTGAGCTCTGCATTTGGTCACTATGGTTTCCTACTGCACATGTTTGGAAGCAGAAGATTGTTAGTTGCTTAACTGGTTTAGAATCTATTTTTGGACAATTGATGGTCTCCTTTCTGCAGTGTAAGAAAGTAATAGGTTGCAAAGTTTGTTAAAAATAGGGTGATTTTCAGATGCATGTTAAATTTGAATCAATAATATGTATATGGGCAATGTGCTTTTCTATTGCATCTATCTGATTTTAGTCATGTGTTTATACATGTGCCTGTACATGTGGTCTACTGTTAAGTGCCTTCATACCTGAGGAAAGTGCAGGGTCAGCTAAATTGTGAGTAGCAGAGGGTTCCAAACACCCACTCCGCCACCCTCCCGCAGCTCCACTACTTTTAGCTTCTTTTGAGAGATCTGCCCCAGTGTCAGATATCTCACTATTGAGGGACTCGTTGTACACAGTTACTGTATCTATCTTTAAAAGAACAGAACTAACACTAACAAGCATTAATTAGACACTTTTGATATATACTCAATATGTAGAAGTTACAAAACAGAAACAGGCCATTCAGCTCAACTAGTCGAATCTGCCATTTGCAGTTACTTTGTTTCCATATTTGTTTCTTGCTTTATCCACCTATCCAATCTAATCTTGGATATTGATGATACTTCTCCGTGATGCCAGGGCTGAGGCTGATTCTTCATCACACCCATTGAATGCTGAATAATGGGCAGCTCTGAGTTCTCTGAATTTCTCCCTCATGCTTATCTATTAGTACTGAAATCAGCCACATTCCACCTATTCATAACCAGCAACTACTGTCAAGCAATGTGGAAGGTGATGGCCCAACATGGTCCTCATATTCTAACATTCTGCATCAAAAGGAGGCCTATGAAGGATTGTCATGTGAAATATCTCACGAAGGATAGTAAGCACATTAGATCTGCTTATCTTCATCAACTCATTGACTCTGTTAGTACTGTCATACTCTATTTCCAGTTGGAATCTCAAATCTGTACAGAGATTGTTCTTTTAGCTCTGATTACTGCTCCCTTCTGACTAAGCTCTGGATTCTGTTCTTGTGGAGAGAAGAAAAATGGACATCACCACCTAGAATTTCTGCAGGTTTCTTCCAGTCTCAGTGGAAAATTGTCAGAAACTCTGTAGAAATGGTGAAATTTTGGCAGGAGCTTGGAATCCCTCATAGAAAGGTGACTCCCTATGAGTGCACTTCATCTGGTACTGTGTTGGAATTACTGATAAACAATTATGCACTTAGGCATCCACATAGATTTTGTACACGTCACTTAGCAAATGGCATAAATCATGATTAATATCATAAAATTACGAGCAGCATGTTGGCACAGTGGTTAGCACTGCTGCCTCACAGCACCAGGGATATGGGTTCAATTCCCAGCTTGGGCCACCATCTATGTGGAGTCTGTATGTTCTCCCCGTGTCTGCATGGGTTTCCTCCGGGTGCTCTGGTTTTCTCTCAGTCCTAAAGACATGCTAGTTAGGTGCATTGGTCATGCTAAATTCTCCATCAGTGCACCTGAACAGGCACCAGTGTGTGGCGACTAGGGGATTTTCACAGTAACTTCATTGCAGTGTTAATGCAAGCCTACTTGCGACTAATAAATAAACTTGTAAACTTTTTTGTTTTGACCTCGCCTGAGTCCACCCATCCACAATAAAGGCAAACATTTATTCTCACATCATGCCATTTAACTATCTTTCAATGTGGCCAGTGATTCTGGCTCCCCGATCTTCACAGGAAGATTAGTCAATGGGAGATCACTCTTTACACTCTACAATCTCCCTCATTATTAATTGCATGAAATGCACAGTATTTTCTGAGGGATCCAACACTAGTTTTGCTGCTTATTCTGCACTGCCATTACAAATGAATGTGGTGGATTAAAATGGGATGAGATTCAGCACATGGAAATGAATTTCTCTCATGACTTTCATAAGTTTTTTTCGGCTTTTGAGAACATCTAATAAGCAACCACCATTTAACATCAGCTCCATATATGTCTTCTGCATCGTGAGTGGTAACTTGCATCTTTGAAATTCATTCATTTTTTATTATGTACAACTTCTTCATTTAAAATCTACAAAACAGCCACTTCATTTAATCTTCAAGCTCTTACTTTATGGAAATATTCTTACAAAATCATAATATTCTTTTCTATATCATAAAATGTTTTTTTGCAGGCTCTTCTTAGCTCCTCACAGTAATCAATCTCTATGTCCTTGAGGTATTCTTAAGGGTATACTACAGAAGGGCATTCAGTCCCCTTAAACATGTGCTGCTATTCAATTAGATTATGCCTGCCTTCAACCCCATTTAGCTCACCTTTGATCCTTATAACTCAATCTCCTCCGTTAGGGACATTTTAATGCTCCCAGTCTTGGAAGTTTCAATTTGCCCAGCTTCCAAAGCCTTTTCAGAGTGTGACTGATAGATTTTCACTGTTCTCCATATGAAAGAATGCAGCCTGGTATCATGAACTGCTTAGCTCCAATTTTATTGCTGTGGCCCTTGTTCTGGATTTCTCTTAGTGGAGAAGATAGCTGTACTATATTGAATCCTTTTATAACTATTAAATCCTGTTGTAACATTTCTTCAAAAAGAGCAAAATAATGTACCTTGGGTTCAGTTGCCAGATTGTTTTAAAAGTAATTCCCGTGCAGTTTAATTGTACTTCTGTGTCAAGCGTCCATCCTCATTTAATGATTGGATTAGAAAATAACACTTTATTTGAGGTTTTTGGTCAATATTGTTATAACTAAGAATTTGCAAGTAAGTGCATCTTTCATCCAGGTCAGTCCATTCATAGCCAATCATGTAATGTAGGAATGATGTTTACCAAATTGCACATATCAATGTCCCACAAACAGCAATGGGATGAATGGCTAGATGTTGGCTGAAAGGTAATTACTGTGCTCCTGACCATTTCTTATCTTACAAATCATAGAGAAATCATACAGTGCAGAAAGACGCCATTTGACCCATCGACTCTGCACTGACTGCAATTTTACCCAGGCCCTATCCCCATAACCACTTGCATTTACCCTAGCTAGTTCCCCTGACACTAAGGGGCAATTTAGCATCACCTATCCACCTAATCCACACAGCTTTGGACTGTGGGAGAAAACCAGAGCACCTGGAGGAGACCCACGCAGACACGGGGGCAGTGCTAACCATTATACCACCGTGCCTCTTCTGTTAACATTACCATGTGATCTTTTTACATCCAGCTGCGAAGGCAAAGGTGGGCTTATTTCAACTTATCATCTGAAAGGTCGTGCTTCCAAACATCTGGCAGTGCATAAGTACTACAACGGAATATTTGCCGAGTTCACGTGCTCAAATCTCTGGATGGGGCTTGAACTTATGATTTCCATGATATAGGGATAACAGTTATATTTGTAAACAGGATCTAGCCTAGAGAGGAAAAATAAAGGCTTTTTCTCTTTTATAAAGAATAGCTGACCTAGTTTGTTGGAAAAACAGCTACCACTGACCTCGAAGGCTGAGCGCTTCAATCCAATCTTCCACCAGACGATTAGATTTGCCCCTCCTGATTGCCCAAAAATGTCTATGTGCCATTAGTTTGAGAAACTCACTCACCCAATGGTAAAGAAAACTCTCCTCAGTAAAGTGCTGGCGCTAATGGCTTAATGGAGCACACAAAATCAATCTCTAGATAAAAGAGGAGTGCAAAATGGAAACACCGACAGAATGAAAATCTGCTGAGCTGTCCTTGGGTATGATCTTTAAAATCCCAATCCTTTCATCATTGAATGAAGCTTGGAGATATATTTAGTTCCCCTATAATCATTCTTAAAGAGAGCAGAAGTTCACACAAAGTTAGTGAAGTGAAGCTGGTGATCTCCAAGTTTCTTTTGGTTAAGAGATACTTGTAAATCACTTGTTTAATGGCAAACAGCAGCAACCCTAGCAGCCACTATTTCTTTGCAGTGAATATAAGGTGATAATACAGTTGTGCAAAATTGATCACTGATGAATACTATATGGTAATATTTAAAATACTGTTAAATTAACCAAGCAGTGGCTATAGAACAGTGCTTTCAACATTTTTTTGAGTTTTGTTGCTATCCTGTCCTACATGTAACAATCACACTCAATGGCCGGAATTCTCCGGCCGTTCACACCCCACCACCGCTGCCAGCGAGGATGGAGAAGCTCAGTCAAATCTCCGTTCACTGCAGTGGGATTGGAGAATCCCAGCTGTGGGTATGGTCTAATGTTTCACAGGAAAGGGCCATTATACCGCTATTAATTCAATATTTTCACAGCACTGAACCAAGATATTTGAGGTTGTCTGCTATTAATATATTTTGTTTATTATTGCTTAAATTTATTTTAATTCATTACCAAATGCTCATTATTGTTCAAGGCAACAAGTATAAAGTATGTTGCATTCCAACACAGGGAATTTGCAGCAAGCATGGTGCGAACAAAAAGTTTATACCTATCATGGTGCTTGGCTGGATCTTGCTTTCCTACAGCAGAGGATACTGCCAGATCTCTAGGGAGGGCTCTGAAATTTTGATGGGGAAGCCTTTGTCTTCCCATACTATGAAATATGTTATTTTTAGTATATATTTAAAAATAAGTTAAATTTCTCTCTTGTTCACTGTAGGAGGCCAGACAGTCAGTAATAGGTGTTCACACCAGACAAAAATGACCTCAAATAGAATCTCATGAGGAAAACTCTAAACAGGTGATCCATTCCTTCCATGTGAGTTGCTAAAAGCAGGAAAAGTGGAGTTAGCAGAAAGAGAAGATTGGCCATTGGCACAGACTAGAAAGAGTACCAGTTTTTCCTACATTTTGTGGTAAAGCAATCACATTTTGAAATCACAGTATGTCTTCACCTCTTTGAAAAACATTCTCATAAGTTGCACATTCAACAGAAATGTCTGAAGGAAAGATCTGGAATTACATATAAAATATGTCTGACCTAATCAGCACAATCTAACGGTTAATTCAAATATATTTGTACCGGTACCTGTATACTTACACACTGCAAACCAATTCAAAACCACACAAACCTCTTATGCGACCCAACAAACTATTACTATTCCATTCATGATATTAGCAGTGAGCTTTGTCCTCTTACAAATTGGACAAAATACCTTAATAAAATGTCAGAATATGCACATGATTTTTCCCCATGTGTCATGTAGATTCTGTTGTTTTGCATTTCCCATACGTTCAAGATCCCTGCTTAACCTACGCAGTCTGGTCATTGCAATGCATCGGTCATTACTTGCAACTCTTTCCTTCTCTTAGAGCTTAAATATTTTGAAAAGAAAACAACATTTTTCGGAAGGACTTAGTCCAATGTCAGTATGTGGGACTGTTTTTTTTCCTGTAGATTTGGGGCTAACATAACTGTGCTTTCTGGACAGGTAACAGCATCAGGTGAATTACCATTTTGTTATCTTTGACCATTCTTTCTCAGTATATGTACCATTCAGATATGAAGCATTCAATAGAATGAATGCATCACAGCAGCAGCTCTTGTTCTAGATGCATTCATTTGTTAACTGGTCCTTCTACTATCCTGTTACACATTTTATGGATCCTGGATCCAGTACCAGGCTGATGCAAGTGAGTCAGTAAAGTATAGGGAAAAATAGTGTCTCCAATTTGAATTTCCCAAAGCACCAGCAATAATGTGTAAGAATTAAGTCACCATGCAAAATATTTACACAAGTGCCAAGAACATTGTTCCCTTGCTTCATTTCTTCCGGAGTGCGTGCCACATGGAGACGGGTTTCCTTAATGTTGCCAGCATCTGATTCCAGTGAGTGACACCCATTCCACTGCTCTCAGGACCAATGATGACATGTCCTATGTTCTCAGTTCTTCCATCTTCACTGCATTCAGCCACTGTTATTCTCAGCGACAATTCCTGTGCAACAAGGAAAGCAAGAGATATTCAAACTCTCAAGAGGGAACTGTGAATTGCAGTATCCAGTTAAAATATTTTTCACAATTCAAAGACATCTTCCATTAAAGGAGAGATGTGTGTAATGGATACTATCCTTGCCATTCATTAGGAGGTGCATCAGTGTTACCATGATTTATCATAGAACCACAGAATCCTATAGTGTGGAAGGAGGTCATTCGACCATCGAGTCTTCGTTGACAGTAATTTGGCCTGTAACACCACCTATTTACCTTGCTAGTTCTTCTGACATTAAGGGGCAATTTAGTATGGCCACATAACCTGCATATTTGTGGACTGTGGAAGGAAACTGGAGAACCTGGAGGAGACTCACGCAGACACAGGGAGAACATGTAAATTCCTCACAGACAGTCACCCAAGTCTGGAACTGAACCTGGGTCCCTTGAGCTGTGAGGCAGCAGTACTAACCACTGTGCCATTGTGTCATCCTACCTGCTCTAATTGAAAGATGGTTAAAACCAACCTTTGCTGCTGCAATCCCGACTAATCATTAAAATATGATTGCTTTGGGTTGCTTTTGCCATTTAGTTCCTGTACTGTCTGAAAGAGGCACCAGCGGAAAAATGAGTCTAACAACAATGAGAGTCATTGCAGAGACCTGCAACAACACCAGATGCCCATTGGGATTCTCATTGAGGATAAAATCCAATCTTGTCCATTAGTAAATACTGTACAGTGGATCAATAAGATGGAAAGAATTGCTCAAAATCAACAGTACACATAATAAGTGATCCCCCTAAATGACATTTATACCAGAAAATATTATTTACCTTATATAGGTGGTTATCTGAGTTATGCATGGATGTTTGTAATGATTATTTTAATACTTCAGTGTTAATCAATGCTCAGCACCGGAGCAAGTTACGTTGACTGAAGGTATGAGAAATTTTGTCTGTGCCTCACTGCTATATAAGTAAGTTTAGGGATTTCACTGCAGCACAATAGTGGACTCTCACCCTATATTGCACTGTGCATCGAGACTTAGCATGACCAGATTTTCAAAAGTTAATATGTAGACACATTTGATGTCTTGCCTTCCCATGGCTTTTCAATGACTGATGGACTCGAAACATTAACTCTGTTTCTCTCTCTACAGACGCTGCCAGAGCTGCTGAGTTTTTCTAGCATTTTCCATTTTTATTTCAGATTTCCAATATCTGCAGTGTTTTGCTTTTATTTTTATTATTAAGATGATTGACATGTTGAGTGACTAATGGCAGGAGTCAGGGGAAGGGGTTGGGGGGGTCATGTGATGACATTTCCCAAAACATGGCCAGCTAGAGTTGGCAGTCCTATTCTGCAGAAGGAGTTATCAGCAATGGACCATCAGTGCCAGGAGTGTACTGACCTTGGTGGCATCAAGGATCAAGGGAGTGGTGGGATGGGAGTGGGAACACAGGCCTGCCACATGCAATGCAATCTAATGAGAGCTTAGAGAGAGAAGGATGGAATTTCACACAGATTTTCTCTTCCCAGGCCCAGTTCATATTTGACAAAAAGGGGAAAGATGAACTATTTTTAGGTATTTCTCAGGCGAGCAGAACACTTAATGAAAAACCAGGACTGTCCCTCCACAACTGGGACTTCAGTCACCTGATCAAAACTCCAAACAGTGTGCCACGTGTTTCCATCAACAACAGCATTAATTTATGTGATAAAGTTATTTATATACATATTTCCAAGCTTCAAATCCCTGTTGCAATGGCCTAGAAAAGGAATGCTTCTCTTGACACCCAATATAAGCAACCACATTTGCCGTCTCTGAAAGGTAACAGACCACACTGGCTGCAATTTCTACAACTATCATTATAAATCAGTTTAATTCAACTTTTTTTTATGTCGTCGCCTATATATAATGAAATAGAAATTCACCTATATTGACTCTGTTGCAAGACAATGATGATACAGTAGCTTGTGGTGTGAAATATTAGCAGTGTCGGCTATATAATAAAAGCAAGGGAGATTGAAGTGCCGACATCAATCAGCTTTGCGCTACCAGTTATTTATGCTGAATGACACTTACAAGAACCCTATATTTTGCCAATGAGCAGCAAGGATAATCTTGTCTTTGGATGCCTCAGTGGCTCCAGTCCAATTTGGGACAAAAGGCAAACACCTTTTGTCAACTGTTACATGCTCAGTTTAAATACTGAACTCTATGAAGATTCTGGAGGGTAAAAGTGTCAACAGAATGTTGGATTCTTACCTGCAGAACAATCGCAGGGACTGAAAATATCATGGCTTCATTGAAAACAGGATTAGGATCATCTCTCTTCACTGCTGTTTTTTTCTTACTTATTTTCCTCGTATCTTGAAGGAGGTAAACCTTCACAAATGGATCTGTGCCAAGTCATGAAGAATACAGAGCAGGAGACGTTTATATGAAAATTAAAATCCATCCATCACTTGCTCTCAGTAGCATATTTGTATGATATACACGATAGGCTGATCTGTTGGATATTACTAAGGTGGAGGAAAATTTTTTTTTCTCCAATAGTAACATTATTGTGAATTTGTTCACGATCCTCCATTGGATAATAGCAGAACTGGTTTCTGGAACCTTTCAATTTATATAAAATCCTGCCAGCCTAATTATATATCTTTTTGATAATATATTAATTTAGTTCCAAAGCTGTGTCCTAACTTTTGTTTTGACTGAATGTGTCATATACCTAAACAGTATGAAATGTTGCACTTAGTTACAAAAACTAAATTAATTCATTTCAAAAACCCTTTGTTGAAACTATTCATTACGAAGTGGGAACCATGTTAAAAGATGCAAAGCTAACTTAGTGAAAGCTGCTCAAATTAACTGATTAAAACATCTATCAATGGGACTACTAATGCCGCAGACAGTGGATACTGACAGGATGAACCTACACTTATGCACAGTGAATACAAACAGGATCAGCCCACACTAACCATTGAACACTCTCAGGATCAGCCCACACATTGAATACTCCGAGGATCAACATTACATTCAGTGAGTACTAGTAAGATCACACTCCATACATTAAATACCAGCGTGATAAAACTACATCAAATGCAGCATTGACGAATTGCCAATGAATTAAACAGTCTCACTTTACAGGAATTTCAGTGCTAGTTTGCACTTCCCAAGAGTTAGATGGTTTAATTAGACAGAATTTTGCTGGGAATGGGAAGACCCACTGCAAAGGCCAAAAGGGCACAGTGACCCTGTTTTAGCTGGCAGCAGGACCACTATATGGTGCCAGTCATATAGTTGCCACTAATTATATGACTGGCACCAGGGCTACTGTCCAATTATGTATGGCAACCCAGCACCCCTTCCACCCCACACCCCTCCCTAGAGCTGTCGACCCAAGCAGAGATCTAACAGCTTCAGTTGTGTCATCGCTAGTGATGGCCAGTGCTGAAGGTTCAGCTGCAGAGTGAGAGCATCTCAATGGTGAGCCTCAAGTGTTTGCCAGGGGACACTGTGGCCAGGGCAGATTCCAGCAATTGGAATGGGAAAGGCTGGGGTTTGCTAAACACTAGCAGCAACCATATCATGAGTGCAGCCACTGCCACCAAGTGGCCCCTCCGTGGCTGTGAGGCCACCAGGTTTCACCTTGGCAGTCTACCCACATAGTGGTGGGTACTCCTGATGTGAGCAAAATACCTGGTAAGGTGCAAAGTTGAACTTAATTGGCTGCTTAAGTGGCTCAGTTGGCCTCCCAGTGGGCAAGCAAGCTCCTAACACAGGAAGATATTGGGCCCTCGACGGACACCTGCTGCCACCATTTTGTCAGCCATCCTACCTCTCGCCCCATCCAAAACTCTGTAAAATTCAGCCCATTGTATTAGCATTGCCAAATTGCCCTGTGGTTGATAGGTATTAGTGGATGGTTGTTTGTGCCTATTTTTCGAGTTACACTTAAAAGCATGGCACCTACAATGGAAAAACAGATAAACTGAAGCTGCTGGTTCAAAGCTGCTCTGAGCTTTTCTGGTGCCTGGATTACAGTGGCAAACTGAAGATGATAATGAGCACTTTGCACTCACATCACTGAAAAGCACTTTAACCTGCAGCTAATGTATAAAAATTGACTGGAAGAAATAGTAAAACTAGTAGGCTTACCATTTTACAGTTCCTTCCTTAGCATCCAAAGTGCTGAAAAGTGTTTTTATAATAAATTTAGATGAAGGTCACATTATTCTTTCTAGATTCTACACTTGCATGAAAGTACAGTCTCCTGATTTTCTTGTTTGGGCTGCGTCTCTGCAGATGATTAATTCACCCACTTACCTTTTTCTTTCACTATCACCTCGATAGAATATGCATCTAACTTCTGAGAAGAGAGATGCAAAAACATCATCCATGTTAAAATCTATCTGCTGCCATTATCCTACCCACCAGCTATTCTTGTCACCTCACCATATTACCTGAAGCAATCTGTAGATTTGCAGTATGTGAACAATTCTAAGCCACATTATTTATTCAGGTAATTATTAGTCAACCAGAACAATTTTCAATCTAGTTAACTAATTTAGTTACTAAATCTATGAGGCTTGATATCCTGTGTACCTGGTCTTTGTGTAAGAGGAATGACGTTCTCGTCATTGGAATTGACAAAATGATACACACAATGTGAAGGGTTTGTGTGGCACAGTGGTTAGAACTGCTGCCTCACCGCGCCAGAGACCTGGGTTCAATTCCAGCCTTGGATGACTGTATGGAGTTTGCATGTTCTCCCCATGCCTGTGTGGGTTTCCTCCAGGTGCCCTGGTTTCCTCCAAGGATGTGCAGGTTAGATGGATTAGCATGCTAAATTACCCCTTAGTGTTCAAAGATTGGTAGGTTAGTGGGATTAGTGCGGTAAATGTGTGGGGCTATAGGGATAGGGCAGAGAGTAGACCTAGATAAAATGCTCTGCTGGACAGATGGGCTGAATGGCCTCTTTCTACACTGTAGAGATTCTATTCTAAGGAAGTAATAACTGCTGGATTTTGATCATCTACCAACAATTCAAATGAATTTATGAAGCATCAAGTACTGCGTTGAACACGGCTGGACTTTTCAAACATTTTCCCTTCTAACTAGTTCACTTCACTGGCTGCTTCGCTTACCAGATGTGGTCTTTCCATTGTTCCAGATTAGATTCTTGGCTTTGACGACCACCACTGTCAGCCTCTCTGCTGTAGGCAGGTAACTGAGAGAGAGAAGGATTTCTCCAACCGTGTCTGTTGCCTGTCAGACAGAAATAAAAGACAATTGCAGACAGAGCTGTGCTGATTGACAAGTGCTGTTAATTACATTTTTTGCCCAATAGTTAGTCAGTCGACTTCACCGTAGCCATCACGTTGACAATGACTATATCTCAGCCTCCATAACTACAAAATAGTTACACCCCCTCACCATCAGATAATTATCTTGCAGTCCTTCCAGCTACGATTTGTATGTTTAACTCACAATCAAGATGTTATACGTCAATGTACTTAAGTCTTATTGCAATCTTAATCATTATTATATACTTCACGTAGAATGATTCTAGCTATAAACTTGGGGCATTTTCAACTTATATTACATTGTTAAAAGGACCAGAGCAGGTTAAGAATTATGAATGAAACCTCTGGACCCTTTTTAAGAAACTCACGCTGCAATGTCAGAAATGGTTTGCACTGAGTAACTGGCCTTTGCTGCATTTTCCCTCTTTTATGCTTCCCTCACCTTATTGACATCCTGTAAATAGAGCCAAGCATTGAAGGCACGGCAGCTGAGATCCAGATCTGACAGCTTCAAGTCTGCCAAACCGGTGCTGATGTTTCTGTCATCTTCGTCGATTCCGAATACAGAAAACCGCAGACTGTTCTCCTCAAGAGCGGAAGGATCCAGTGGGATGGAGAATCTCTCATCGAAGAACACAGAGAATGCATTCCTCTGAATCTACACAAAAGAAAGGATTTGGTTTGAAATAATCTACAATTTGGGTCATAACCATAGTGAATTGGAGGATTTGGGAACATCCTGACTCAGTTCCAGATCATCCAAAAGCATTCATACACTCGCTGCAAAAGAAATCTATGACCTATGCCAATATTGTTCCACTGTGTTGCTACATCTAGGTGCCAGCTTTCAGGAATGAACATACCTTTTAACCAAACCCTATCTTCATTGCCTCAATTTGACCCTTCTTAGCCTTCCAAGAGTATAAATTGGACTCTTTGTCGCAAAACAAACTTTTACGGTGAAACCAATTAGCTGTTCCTTGATGCATAATCTTACAGTTAGTGCCAGGACTAAAATCTCTTTTCATTCAGATGCAAGATACTATCTTTCTAATCTGTCATCTTTCTGTGTTGAATTAGCAATCTCAGAGAGTTGCAACTAACACATTTAAAATTATAATAGTATTGGAACATGATCATGACAGTACCATCAGTTTATTAGGGCACAGTAAATACCCCAACAACAATTGCAATAGCATAACTATCTGTAGTGTTAACTGTTCTATTACAATATATATCCTGTTTTAATCACTAAAGTGGAGCTTGTTCAAGGAACAAATACTGCATGTCCTTGATAGATATGTCCCTGTCAGGTAGGGAGGAGATGGTGGAGTGAGGAAACCATTGTGAGGTTCACAAAAGAAGTTGAATGTCTAGTCAAGAGGAAAAAGGATGCATATGTAAAGATGAGAAAACAAGGTTCAGTTGGGTCGCTTGAGGGTTACAAGTTAGCAAGGAATGAGCTACAAAAAAAGGCTTAGGAGAGCTAGGAGGAAGCATGAGAAGTCTTTAATGGGTTGGATAAAGGAAAACCCCAAGGCTTTTTACTCTTACGGGAGAAATAAAAGAATGACCAGGGTGCGGTTAGGGCTGGTCAAGGATAGTAGTGGGAATTTGTGCATGGAGTCAGAAGAGATAGGAGAGGCGATGAATGAATACTTTTCTTCAGTGTTTACCAAGAAGAGGGGCCATGTTTTTGAGGATGAATGTGTGATACAGGCTGATAGACTGGAGGAGGTAGATATTCTGAAGGAAGATGTATTAGCAATTTTGAAAAACCAAAGGGTCAATAAGTCCTCTGGGCCAGATGGGATATATCTTAGGATTCTTTGGGATGCAGGGGATGAGACTGCAGATCCTTTGGCTTTGATCTTTGGGTCCTCACTAACCACAGGGATAGTGCCAGAGGACTGGAAAATGGCAAATGTTGTTCCTTTGTTCAAGAAAGGAAACAGGAATGACCCTGGTAATTGTACGCTGGTTAGTCTTACTTCGGTGGTTGGTAAGTTAATGAAAAAGGTCCTGAGAGATAGGATTTATGACCATTTGGAAAGATGCAACTTAATCAGGGATAGCATGGATTTGTGAAGAGTAAGTCTTGCCCCACAAATTTGATTGAATTCTTTGAGGAGGTAACTAAGTGTGTAGATGAAGGTAGAGCAGTTGATGTTGTATACATGGATTTTAGTAAGGCATTTGATAAGGTTCCCCATGGTAGGCTCATGAAGAAAGTAAGGAGGTGTGGAATAGAAGGAAATTTGGCCGATTGGTTAAGTAACTGGCTATCTCTTGGAAGACAGAGGGTGGTGGTGGAAGAAAAATTTTCAGACTGGAGACCAGTTGTCAGTGGTGTATCACAGGGATCAGTACTGGGTCCTCTGCTATTTGTGATTTTTATCAATGACTTGGAGGAGGGGGTTGAAGGATGGGTCAGTAAATTTGCTGATAACACCAAGATTGGTGGAGTAGTGGATAAGGTAGAAGGCTGGTGTAGGCTGCAGAAGACATTGATAGGATGCCGAGCTGGGCCAAGAAGTGGCAGGTGGAATTTAACCCTGTTAAATGCGAGGTGATTCATTTTGTAGAACAAATTTGAATGCAGATTATAGGGTCAACGGCAGCGTTCTGAGGAATGTGAAGGAACAGAACTTGGAGTTCATATCCACAGATCTCTGAAGGTTGCCACTCAAGTGATAGAGTTGTGAAGAAGGTCTAAAGTGTGTTAGCATTTATTAATAGGGGGTTTGAATTTAAGAGCCGTGAGGTTATGCTGCAACTGTACAGGACCTTGGTGAGACCACATTTGGAATATTGTGTGCAGTTCTGCTTACTATAAGAAGGATGTGGAAGCATTGGAGAGAGTGCAGAGGAGATATACCAGGATGCTGCCTGGTTTGGAGGGTAGATCTTATAAGGAAAGGTTGAGGGAGCTAGGGCTTTTCCCTTTAGAGTTGAAGAGGATGAGAGGCGACTTAATAGAGGTTTATAAGATGATGAGGGGGATATATAGAATGGACGTTCATAGCTACAGTGGATGTAAATGTTACTAGGGGGCATAACTATAAGGTTCATGGTAGGGAATATAGGAGGGATGTACGAGATAGGTTCTTTATTCAGAGAGTGATTGGGGTGTGGAATGGATGCCTGCTGTGATAATGGAGTCGAACATTTTAGGAAATTTCAAGGGATTATTGGATAGGCATATGGAGCACACCAGAATGATAGAGAGTGGGATAGCTTGAGTTTGGTTTCGGACAAAGCTCGGCACAACATTGATGGCTGGACTGTTCTATGTTCCATGTTCTATTAAAATAATATACATTAAATCTTACTGGGGTATGCACTGGAAGGATGCATATCAAGTTCTTTTTCCAGAAGATTTAGTTATTTCATTGTAGCATATAAGCTTATCTGATCAGTCTCAACAGGGGACTCCAGGCAGGGTTTGCTGACAACATTCCTGAGCTGCAGAGGGGCAGTAATTGTGGTATGGACAGCAGACTAAGAAAACCAAGTTGCTCAGTTGGTTGCCCCCAGCCAAGTTGAACATATGGGCATGGTGTTCCTTGAGGCTTGATGATTGGCTATGTTTGAGGTCCTTGTCTTTTAAGGCACCTTCTGTCTAAAAGTATGATTTGTAGAGCTGGCAGGAGGTTGAGGGGTGATTGTCGCTAATTTACCCTGAATGTGCAAATATCTGAAACTCAACAAGTCCTTTTATGATGCGTTGACAAGTGGGAAGCAATTTTGTGGTGGTCAGTAATAAAGATATAAACACTGCTTGAAATACTGCAATAGAGTCAACTGGCACAAGGTAAGAAAGCATGGTGAGAAGCCAACCACAAAACTACCTTATATTATGAGGTCTTATTGGTTGACAATGCCAGCTGAGGAATACTTGGCTGAACAATTAAGATTTATGATCTAGAACATTTGGGATTCATTGTTCATTCTGGAATCAATCATCATAGAAATTAATGCAGATGGTGAAGTGAAATTATGGCTGCTTCTTTGATATTGGAAAGAAAGTCTTTAAAATTCTTTCATGGGATATGGGCATCACTGCCAAGGCCAGCATTTACTGCCCATCCCTAATTGCCCTTGAGAAAGTAGTGCTGAGTTGGCTTCTTGAACTGCTGATGTCCATTCGGTAGTGGTGCACCTGCAGTGTTGTTAGGAAGGTCTTTATAATAGCACCTTTCACAAACTCAGAATGTCACAAAGCACTTTACAGCCAATGAAGTACTTTTGAACTGTAGTCACTGTATAATGTAGGAAATTTGGCAGCAATTTGTGCACAGCAAGCTCCCACAAAAGCAGTGTGACTTTCAACAGATAAAAAGCTTTGTTTGTGTAGATTGAGGGATAAATATGACCCATGACACTGAGGAAAATTCCCCTCTCTTAGAATCATAGAATATACAGTGCAGAAGGAAGGTATTTGACCCATCGAGTCTGCACCGACCACAATCCCAACCAGGCCCTATCCCCATAACCCCATGCATTTACCCTAGTTAGTCCCTGTAACAATAAGATGTAATTTGACATGGCCAATCCATCTAACCTGCACATCTTT
This sequence comes from Carcharhinus amblyrhynchos, assembly GCF_965287045.1. NCBI lineage: Eukaryota > Metazoa > Chordata > Chondrichthyes > Carcharhiniformes > Carcharhinidae > Carcharhinus > Carcharhinus amblyrhynchos. The sequence continues at coordinate 52,338,417 of NC_137329.1, forward strand.
GGACTGTGGGAGGAAACTGGAGTACCCAAAGGAAACCCATGCAAACATGGGGAGAATGTGCTAACTCCACACGGACAGTGACCGAAGTCGGGCATCGAACTCAGGTCCCTGGCACTGCGAGGCAGCAGTGCTAACCACTGTCACTGAGCCACCCCAAATAGTAGTCTTCTTCAAAATAATAGCATGGGATATTTTATGTCCACTTGAGAGGACAAATGGGGCCTCAGAGGAATGATGATGAAAGTACTACCAAAAAGTAGATTATAAATTAGAACTCCAAATGACCATGTTGTTGCGTTTGATTGATGAATTTACTACTTAACTTTAGAGTCTGTCCATTCTCTAAAAACCACATTAGCCGCACAACATCTCATTTCTTATTCCTTAAATTTCACAGCTCTTTGGTGGTCCGCATGGGAATACTGTCAACTACTCTCCTACGCCTTTTATTTCCTCAGCTACATCCTTCAGATGTGATCTCATTAGTGATTTATCCGAGCGGTGATCCTACAGGAATTGCCATCAGCAGACAGATTCCATCTATCGAGGTACATCACCTGTGGTGATAACGAATAATATCAAGCAGTAATAAGCCAATTTGCGTGATTTGTGACAACCCATAATCATTCCAGTCCGTACCGTGTCACAAACATCCCATTATTAGAGCAATTTCTCCTCCACAAAGTCATTTTCTCCTCCAAGAGGAGGTCAAACATAAACTATCCTATTGTTTCCTTGCCTACGTATCATCTGCTTACTGATAAAGTATGTTGTATGATTGCCCAAAATCAGCACGAGTCCCACGCTACAGGTGTTATATACTTCCCAGTGGAAGTATGACCAGTAGTGAGAAAACGTCCAGTGATAATATTTGTTGAAAAATTAGAAATCTTTTAATCTGTTTTAGTTAGCCCCATAACCCATTCTCCAGAGTTTTGGAAATATCTTAATTAACATAAGTTGCTAATTTTATTACACCATGCCAAATATATAAAGGATTTTAAAAGAAGTGCCTTTAAGGTACATCGTAAGGCATTTCATAGTCCAATTTGCAAACCAATGAAATAGTTTGATTTACTCAACTGCTATTTTGATTAACAGTTTCATCTGGAAATTCTTTATCTGGGATGATATTGAATACACTGCAACCAGTTTTAAAGGAGACACATGGGGCCCGATTTTACCATTGCGTCGCACCTGTTTTCCGGCGTGAAAATGCATTAAATTCAGGTGTGAGGCCATCAGCGCTATCTACGCCCATGCAGATGGCCACTTTACTGAGGCCTGAGAATGGCCGAGATCCGATTCACTCCCAAAACAGGCTCAACGGTGATTTAAATGTATTTGTGTGCATTTAAAGTGAATTAATGAACTGCCCGTCAACTTTATCAGCATTTCCCCCTTTACCACTGCATTCACCAATCTGGAATCACGCCGAAATGGACATGCAGAATAAAAGTCTGTTTCAGGCACTCCAGCTGCTGAAGAGGTGAGTTCAGAGCTTCCAGTGGCTCTCTGACTCAGATCAGTAGTGGGGGTGGAGGCAGAGAGGTGGGTCAGATCATTTTCTGATGGGTTGGGGGGGCGGGAGAAGGGAAGCCTGATCGTTGTCTGGTTTAGGTGGTGGTGGGGGGGGGGCAAGTCAGTTGTATCTCTGGGGGAGAGGAGGAGGGGAGGGGTGAAGTGAGGCCAGATCATTCTCTTGGGGAGGTGGGGGGGTGGCGGGGAGTGAGACCAGATCATTCTCTGGTTTGGAGGAGGGGAGGAGGGAGGTGAATAAGATGTATCTCTGGTAAGGAGGACAGGGGGTGTCCGCTGCCACTTTGTGGGTGATCAGTGGGGGGAGAAGAGGGCAGGGGGTCACGATCGGTCTGGGTAGCGGCAAGGTGGGTGGATAAGGGGGACAGTTATGTTGTAGGGGTGGGAGTGATGTATGTGGGGTCGTCACTCCTGCTTTTCACCCTGGGCCACTTTCTCCATTTTTTGTGGCTCGGGAACGATCTGACACGGGCGCGCTTTTTCAAATGCGCAGTTCAGAGCTCCGATCATTTCAGGCATGCTAAGCGCGATTCAGGCTGGCGATTTTTCCAGGCTAAGTGCTAATCGGGGCACCTGAAAGCAGATTTCCAAGTTGGATCTGAATTGTGTCCAGATTCAGTATTTAGAATGAAAATGGTAAAATCAGGCCCATGGTGACAAATTTTCAAATTATAAAGATGGCCCAGAGATTGTGAATTATTTTCCTTGAGTAAAACATGGGGTGAATCTTTCTGTTCCACTTGCCATGGGAATCGTAGTGGGCGAGGGGCTGACCATGCAAAGGCCCATGGATCTTGGGTGGGATTTTCTCGTTACGGGGTGAACATGGCTGGAAAATCTCATCCATTATCTTAATTTATTTAATTTGGGATTTCTAACTTGCATTAATCTTTGTAATGGCCACAACTAAGGTACCTGAAAATTACACGGGTAGATTCCACGTCCTTAAGAATCTGCCTTGGGTTTAGTTCAACTGACCAAAACCATAGCTGCCAATGTTTGACCCAATATTTTACCCAATCATCTTGCAGCTTGCCAATCATCCTAAAGTATGGACCCCAGTAGTCCAGAATATCTACAGGGACCGGATACTGGGACTCTCCTAGTGGACAGAATTCAATAACTTTGGTTGGACTACATCAGAAAAGCCCCTATTTCTGGACTCGATAGTGGTGCACTGTGGCTGCAGTCTATATGATCTACAGGAAGCACTGGCAATGCACTCTGGTGGAGAATGACTGCAGCCGGAGTGAGATTCAGCCAGTGTGAGGGCATCAGAAAGTTGTAGCTGAGTGGACCTCAGTGCTAAGTGGAAAGAGGCGCTCACCTTTGGGATGGGTGGAGAGGTGGACTGGTGAAGGAAACTTGAGAGCAGTGAGAAGTAGAAAGAAATTGAACTGTGATGCCACAGCCAGCAGATTAATTGATTGGCTAGTGACTAGTAAGTTGTTTTTCTTTGCTTTTTTCTCTTTATTTCCTAAGAAAGGATATACTGGCTCTGGAGGGGAGCAGAGATTTATTAGGATGATTCCAGAGTTGAGAGGGTTGGCTTATGAGGAAAGACTGAGTAGACTGGGGCTATACTCATTGGAATTCCAAAGAATGAGGGGAGATCTTATAGATACATATAAAATTATGAAGGGAACAGATAAGATAGAAGCAGAGAAGTTGTTTCCACTGGCAGGTGAAACTAGAACGAGGGGGCATAGCCTCAAAATAAGGGGAAGCTGATGTAGGAGTGAATTGAGGAGGAACTTCTTCACACAAAGGGTTGTGACTCTGTGGAATTCCCTGTCCAGTGAAGCAGTTGAGGCTACCTCATTGAATGTTTTTAAGGCAAGAATAAATAAATTTTTGAACAGTAAAGGAGTTAAGAGTTATGGTGAGCAGGCAGGTGAGTCTACAAAAAGGTCAAACATGATCTTATTGAATGGCAGAGCAGGGTCAAGGAACCAGATGGCCTACTCCTGCTCCTAGTTCTTATGTTCTTAACGATAGTAATCTCAGAGTAGGAATGTCAGGATAGCTAAGACGAATACATGGCTTGAGGGATGATGCAAGAAGGAGGAATTCAAATTCCTTGGACATTGGAACTGGTCCTGGGGGAGGTGGGATTGCAGAAAACTTAAAAACTAACTGCAAAAGCTTCTATAGATATGTGAAGAGAAAGACAACGGTGAAGACAAACAGAGATCCCTTAAAATTAGAATCAGGTGAATTCATAATGGGCGACAAAGTGATGGCAGACCAACTGAACAAATATTTTGGATCTGCCTTCACTAAGGAGGTCAGAAATAACCTTTCAGAGACAGAAAGTCCAGCATGAAGGAGAAACTGAAGGAAATCCTTATCAATCAGGAAATTGTATTGGAAAATTGCTGGGATTAAAACCCAATAAGACCCCAGGGTCGGATGCTCTGCATCCCAGAGTACTCAAGGACGTGGCCCTAGAAATAATAGATGCATTGGTGATTGAGACTTTGGAAGAGTTCCAGTGGATTGGAGAGTAGCTGATGTAACCCCATTTTTTAAAAAAGGACGGAGAGAGAAAACAGGGAATTATAGACTGGTTAGCCTGACATTGGTGGTGGGGAAAATGCTGGAGTCAGTCATTAAGAATGTAATAACTGAGCATCCAGAAAGTGGTGATAGGATCAGTCCAAGTCAACTTGGATTCACTAAACGGAAATCGTGCTTGACAAATCTTCTCGAATTTTTTGAGGATGTGCCCAATAGAGTGGACAAAGGTGAACCAGTGGATGTTGCATCTCTGGTCTTTCAAAAGGTTTTTGACAAGGTCCCACATAAGAGATTCGTGAGCAAAATTAAAGCTCATGGTATTGGGGGTAAATTATTGGCATGGATAGAGAACTGGTTGGCAGACAGGAAGCAGAGAGTGGAATAAACAGGTCCTTTTCAGAGTGGAAGGCAAGTGACTAGTGGTACTGTAGGGTTCAGTGCTGGGACTCCAGCTATTCATAATATACATTTGTGATTCGGATGAAGGAATTGAATGCAATGTCTCCAAATTTGCAGATGATGCTAAACTGGGTGGCAGTGTGTGCTGTGAGGAGGATGCTAAGAGGCTGCAGGGTGACTTGAACTGGATGGCTGAGTGGGCAAATACTTGATAAATACAATATAATGTGGATACATGTGAGGTTATGCACTTTGGTGGCAAAAACAGGAAGGAAAATTATTATCTGAATGATGGCAGTTTAGGAAAAGGGAAAATGCAATGTGACCTGGGTATTATGGTGGAAGATCGGCATGCAGGTACAACAGGCAATGAGGAAAGCTAATGGCATGCTAACCTTCCTAGCAAGAGGATTTGAGTATAGGAGTAGGGACGTCTTACTGTCATTGTACAGGGCCTTCTTGAGTACTGCGATCAGTTTTGGTCTCCTAATCTGAGGAAGGACATTCTTGCTATTGAGGGAGTCCAGTGAAGGCTCACCAGACTGGTTCCTGGAACAGCAGGACTGACATATGAAGAGAACTGGATTGACTGGACTTATACTCACTGGAATTTAGATGAATGAGAGGGGATCTCACAGAAATATATAAAATCCTCATGAACTGGAGAGACTAGATGCGGGGAGAATGTTCCTGATGGGGAAGTGCAGAACTAGGGAGTCACAGTCTAAGAATAAGGGTAAACAATTCAGGACTGAGATGTGGAAGAACTTCTTCACTCAGTTGTGAACCTGTGGAATTCTCTACCACAGAAAGCTGTTGGGGTCAGTTCATTAGATATGTTCAAGAGGGAGCTGGATGTAGCCCTTGTGGCTAAAGGGATCAAGAGGTATGGAGAGAAAATGGAAGTGGGATACAGAAAGTGCATGATCAACCATGGTCATATTGAATGGTGGTGCAGGCTCAAAGGGCCAAATGGCCTATTCCTGCATCTATTTTCTACATTGCTATGTTTATGTTTCTGTAACTCTCCCAGCTCCTGAAAGCACTATGGCCAAGAGGACAATTGTGGCAATTTTGTGGGAGCAACTGCCATGGCCAAGTCTCCCTCCAAGTCATGGAGCATCCTGATTTGAATATATACGGATGTTCCTTCATTGATGCTGATCCAGAATCTTGGAATTTCCTACCTAACAGCATGGTGGGAGCACCATCACCACAAGGAGAATCATCACCATCATGTTCTATGTTCTTGAGGGCAATCGGGTTTGGTCTGCATTATCTATGTCCCAAGTACAAATTTTTAAAAAGACTAGAGGGAATTTTTCCGTCCTGCCTGCCACTGGAATCGTAATGGGTGGAGCAAGAGGAGCAGACGGTGGACCGTGCAAAGGTCCATTGACCTCAGGTGGGACTTTCTGGTCTTGGGGCAAGCGTTGCCAGAAAATCCCACCATCTATTGCTGAAAGGTCAACTGAAGTTGATGCATTTCTGTGATTAGATGGGGAGAGTTGGGAAGAGTAGGCTTTGGTGGGTTAAAATAATTAAACTCCTCTCAATGTAGCAAATGGGAAACATTCAGAAAGCAGTCAGCACTTTGTGAAGTTCATTTCAATTAAGCCCTTGCAACTGAATGTCGGGATAAATGAAGGAAATGCGCTGGAGTTGTACAATTCCTGTTGTCTTCTCCATTCCCAAGGCCAGAGTAGTGGAAGGTTGTTTGGCTTCTTTTTATGTCATCCAATCAGTCTGCAGCACTAGTTGGAAGTACGCATGAAACACTGAAGGTATACCATACTCAAGCAGCAGGCGTAGGTCTTTGGAAAGCAAGACACGAAGAAACAAGACGACTCAGAACTTACAAGGGTATGTTCCATGTCAAGACTGTGATGGCATTGCATTTAATTTGTGACATATCTGACCTGGGTGAGTTAGTTCATACTGACACAGGTTACAAAATAAAAATAGGAATTAATAGTGTTTTGACGAATAGCAGTTCTTAATTGGCAATGGCTAAAAAGGGATTTGAACAGGGCAAATTGGAGCATCAACTGTCAGAACAGTCAAATAATCAGGAAAAATAACTCAGATACAAAATGCATTATAGCAAACCACCAATTTCACCATAATATCATATAATCAGAGAATCAGAGGCCATTCAGCCCATCGAGTCTGCACCAACTCTTTGACAGAGCATCTTACTCTGGCCCAACCCTGCCCAATCCTTGTAACCCTATATATTTACCTGCTAATTCCCCTAGCCTACACATCTTGGGACACTAAGGGTCAATTCAGCATGGCCAATCCAACTGACTTGCACATCTTTGGACTGTGGGAAGAAACTGGAGCACCTGGAGGAAACCCATGCAGACATGGCGAGAACATGCAAACTCCACTCAGACACCCAAGACTGGAATTGAACCCAGGTCCTCGGTGCTGTGGGGCTGCTGTGCCACCATGCTACCCCAAATACTGGAGCTGAGTGAGCTCATTTTATCTCATTTCCAAGTAAGTTAGACAAGTCTTTGATTCATGCATATCTTCAATTGTGTTCATTTTGCGCATTACAGACTCCAATGTGAGAATGTGGCTGTTAAGGGACGAGTTCCCTGAGAGTAAAGTAAATACACACCATTAATCTACACTACCATTTCTAGATTATTGGTATGACCACTGACTATTGGTCTTGCTGCTGAAACACTTGAGTCACATTTGCTGTAGGCCTGCGGAGTCAGATCTATTGCAGCAATTCTGCTGCGTGGGCTTAGGACCACTCAAAATCAATGTTCAATGGGAAAACAGCATTCTAACTGAGAATTGCCATTACACTGCAGGTAACAGCGCCTAGACACATCCTCTTTTCAATGTTACTGCTCATTATAAGAGGAGAGGAGATTCGCTTTGTAGAGTGCATTTCCCAGACACTAATAAGCAGAAGAAGCCTTCTTTCAGATGTGAGTTTTAATATTTATTGAACCTGGTAATGGAGTTCGTTTTCATCTGATCCAAAGTTCCTTACTGCCATTCAAAAGATAGCAATTTTTTGATAGGGAAAGTACTTCTGATATAAAAGCTATCGTTTTACATCACTAATACCTACAAAATTTCTACTCCTGCATATTGTGAGAGATCAGATCAGACACGTTACATCTCTCGGCAGCTGGTTGCAAAAAGATACAGTATATTGGGAAAATATACTCCACTTCCTAAGTATTTCTGTCCCAGTGAATCTAGCAATGAGTTTGAAGGTTGAGTGGTGGGGCTAGCTAAAACCTAAAATTATTCCGAACCTCTCTGACATGTCTGGTTGTTAGACTAATGGCAATGTTTTAGATGTGAATATTCACCCTCTTTACTTGTAAACTCAGATATGTAATAGGCTTAGGATTTCACTGATCTGTTGCTTCAGTCCTAAGCAAAATCTAGGTATTGAGGGGATGGATAATCATAAATAGACCTCCTTTTTTCTTTTTTTTGCCTCTTCAAGGAGAGAGGGTCCGAATCAAAGGTCAGGATTATAATAGAGTGAGCTCGCAGACAAGGGGTGGGGGGAAGGATTATAAAAACAGGTGGTTTGACTGGGCACTATATACGTTGTCTATCTGCCTACAAGGAATAGATATTGGACAGGCCGCCTGGCCTTGGGTCAATAAAGCCCAACTAATGGCCACTAAAGGACCTACTTCCACCATTTGCTGGTATTTCACTGAGATCATAGTCCCAATCACCTCCTCTGTGAAAATTCTAGCCACAGAGTTTTTGGGTAGGATTTTTTATGGCTCCACACCCCCCAATCCCTGCTATGTTTTGCGGCAGCGGATGTGGGGCACCAGAGGCCAGCTGCGGGATCTGTTTGTCCCACCGTTGTCCCCAGTTTGCATGCATCGTCACTGGGCAACTCATGAGAGGGGGTCGCTGTCGGTAGGATCAGAAGATTAGGGAATGGCCCGAAAATCCCATTCAGACACCTGAATACTCTGTTCTTGCCCACCATGGAATCGGAATGGCGAGGGGCAGAAAACAGAAATGTCTGTTAACATTGGGTAGGAATTCCTGGTCTCACTCAAGTGAGCCATAAAGTCCCGTTCAGAGTCCTTAGAACACAAAAAAAGACCATCCAGCCCATCAAACTCCTGTCAGCTCTCCATATAGCAATCAGCTCCATTCTCCCACACCATCCCCACACCACTACCAATTTATTTCCTCAAAAGAGCATTCACTTTCCTTTTGAAATCATTCATCGTATCTGCTGCCACCAACCTCGTAGGTAGGTGAATTCCAGGCCATCCTTATATTCTGCATAAAAAGTTCCTCCTTACATTATGGTGGCACAGTAGTTAGCACTGCTCCCTCACAGCTCCAGGGATCCGGGTACAATTCTGGCCTCGGGCCACTGTCTGCATGGGTTTCCTCCGGGTGCTCTGGTTTCCTCCCAAAATCCAAAGATGTGCGGGTTAGGTGGATTGGCCATGCCAAATTGACCGTAGTTTCAGGGGATTAGCAGGGTAAATGTGTGAGGTTATGGGAATTAGGGCACGGATAGGATTGTGATCGGTACAGACTTGATAGGCCGAATGGCCCCCTTCCGTACTGTAGGGATTCTATGAATTCTGTGAAGTATAACCTCACCAACATAAAATCATGGGTTTATTGCGAGGGGCAATAATTTGGTTCTAATATTCAAATGTATTCAGCAGGTTCTTGCAGATTATGGGTGTGAACCTGAATACATCATTGGCGAGGGCCAATGAAAATCGGAAAGTGCGGTCACGCTGGACTGAACCACGCTTTTTGAATCTCATGGGATTTTGGCCCCTATCCACTGATCAGGTGCATGGAGAGTGCAGGGTCAAATTTCCCCCTCAGTGAGTGGATGGTATCTACATTTTCTGATAAAATCATAAGATATAGGAACAGAATTAGGCCATTTGGTCCATCAAATCTGCTCCATCATTCGATCATGGCTGACATGCTCCTCATTCCCATTTTCCTGCCTTCTGCCCAGAACTCTCCAACCTATTGCCAATTAAAAATCTGTCTAACTCCTCCTTAAATTTGCTCACTGTCCCAGCATCCACCGCACTTTGGGTGAACTCCACTCACCTGACAAAGGGGCAGCGCTCTGAAAGCTAGTGGTTTTTGTTACCAAATAAACCTGTTGGACTTTAACCTGGTGTTGTGAGACTTCTTACTATTCCTTTAGCAGCTTTTGCATTATGGGATTGTCCTTAGAAAGAAAGATTGTTGATAGATTGACACGGAACTTCCTGGCCCTTCATGCTGCTGGGATATTCTAGTCCTGCCGAAGGCGCACCCCCACCATGGGCGGCGAGGAGTGCACTCAACAGGAGAACCCATTGAAAATAGCAGGACCAGACGTTCCTGCCACCAGTCAACATTGAGCCATTTCCCACCAGCACAAAACACGTGGCAGATTGCACCACAAATCCTGCCCATTGTCTTGGAAACTAATGGTCTTTGTAGTTTGGGAAGGCAAGAGGAATGTTGGCCTTCATTGCAGTAGAGGATGGAATATAAAAGTAGGCAAGCGTTCATAAGAACTCAGAGCTGGAGTAGTCAATTTCACCCCTTGAACCTACTCTTCCATTTAATACGATCATAGTTGATCTCATCTTGGTCTCAGCTATGTTTTCCAGTCCATTCACCATTGCTTTTTAAAGCCTTACTAGTTAAAAATCTATCTTTTCCTTAAAGTTACTCAAAGTCTTGGCATCCACCACACTCTGGAGTAGTGAATTCCACAGACTCATGACTCTTTGAGAGAAGTAATTTCTTCTCATCCCTGTTTTAAATCTGCCACCCCTTATCCAAAAAGGAAACCTCCCCTTCACATCTTATTACCTTATCCACTTCAATTAGATCTCTTCTCATTCTTCTAAACTCCAGGGAGTGTAGGCCTAATCTGCCCAATTTCTCTTCATGCCAACAACCCCTTATCTCTGGAATCAATCTAGTGAACGTCCTCTGAATCATCTCCAATGCAACTACATCCCTCTTCAAATAAGGGGACCAAAACGGTACACAATATTCTAAGTGCGGTCTCACTAATGGTTTGTACAGTAGCAGCAACACTTCCCTATGTTTATATTCTATTCTTCTAGCAATAAATGCCAAGATTTCATTTTCCTTCCTTATTACCTGCTTTCCTTGCTTGTTAGTTTTCTGCGATTTGTGCACAAGAACACCCAGATCCCTCTGTACGAAAGCACTTCGCAGTTTCTCTCCATTTAAATAATAATTTGCCTTTGTATGTTTCCTATAAAAATGGATAACCTCTTAGTTATCCATGTTAAACTCCATCTGCCAAATTTTGCCCCATTCATTTAACCTACCTATATCCATTTGTAAATTTATTTCATTATCACAACTTACTATCCCACCTATTTTAGCATCATCTGCAAATTTGTCTCTGATACCTGCTATCCCTACGTCCAAGTCATTCATCAGTGTTGTTACATCTGTACAGGTGAGACTGCATCTGGAGTGCTGTTTACAGTTTTGGTCTCCTCACTTAAAGAGGGATATAATTGCATTGGAAGTAATTGGGAAAAGGTTCACTCAACTGATACCTGGGATGAAGGTTGAGCAGATTAGGCCAATGCTCCTTGGAGTTTAGGAAATTGAGAGATGATCTTATTGAAACATGTAAGGTTCTGAGGGGACTGGAGAATGTGGATGCTGGGAGGTGGTTTCCCCTTGTGGGAGAGCCTAGAACTAGAAAACACAAATTTAAAACCAAGGAATCTCCCATTTAAGACAGAGATGAGGAGGTTTTTTTTTCCCTCAAAGGGTTGGTTAGCTTTTGGAATTCTTGTCCCAGAGAGCAGTGGTGGTTTGGTCATTGAATATATTCAAGGCTGTTTTAGATGGATTTTTGACCAAGAAAAGAGTCAAGGGATATGGGGGTAGGCAGAAAAGTGGAGTTAAGGGCAGAATCAGATCATCCATCGTTGAACAGTAGCAGCAACACTTTAATATTCTATTCCTCTAGCAATAAATGCCAAGATTCCATTAGATTTCATTGTAAATTGTGGATGGCCTGGTGGTACTCATAGCGCCAGAAACCCAGGTTCAATTCCGGCCTCGGGTCACTGTCTGTATGCAGTTTGCATGTTCTCCCTGTGTCTGCGTGGGTTTCCACTGGGTGCTCCGGTTTCCTCTCATGGTCCAAAGATGTGTGGGTTAGCTTGATTGGCCATGGTAAATTGACTCTAGTGTCAGGGGATTAGCAGGGTAAATATGGCGGGTTATAGGAATGAGGCCTGGGTGAGATTATGGTTGATGCAGACTCAATGGGCTGAATGTTCTCCTTCTATATTGTAGGGATTCTGATTGGTTGAACTGGCTCAAAGGACAAAATTTCCTGGTCCTATTTCTTCTGGTCTTAATTCATGATTAGAGTGAGGAAGACACGATATTTTGTGGAGGGACAAACCTAAAATTATTTTTTGCAATTTTTTTGCAGGTCATGTGATAAGGTTAGGAATCTGGATTAATTCTGTATCATATTTTGCTTTTCCTCCCAATCTATTTCAGTCATGGCTCAGTTGGTAGCACTCTCACCTCTTGTGTCAGAAGCTTCTGGGTTCAAGTCTCACTCCAGGACTTGAGTGCAAAAATCAAGGCTGGCCCTTCAGTACATTTCCAAGGGAATGCTGCATAGTCGGAGATACTCCTCCATCTTTTGGATGAGATGTTAAACCACAGCCCTGTCTGCACTCTCCAGTGAATGTAAAAGATCCCACAGCTTGACTTTGAAGAACAGCAGTGGAGTTATTCCTGATGTTCTGGCCAATAGTTACCCATAAATTGACATCACATAAAACATATTATCTGGTCATTATCACATTGCTATTTATAAGAGTTTGCTGCACTCAAATTGACACTGCATTCTGTATTACAACAGTGACGTCAATAACTCAGTATTTCATTGGTTGTGCAGATCTGGTAGTCATTATGAGTGCCAAATAAATGCAATTCTTTCTTTCTTACTGCTTAGTTTTGAAGAAGGAATATATTTGCATTTAAAATAATAACACAGAGATAGAACAAAGCAACGATTTTCAATTCTTCCAGCTTGTTAAATCATCCATGGGCTGCTTTTTCTTTAAATACATGTGACAATATTCAATTTTTTCATATTTCTAAATTGACACTTTTAGTTTACTGTTTGTTCTTATGTTGCTTTCTTCTTCAACTGTTTCCTGTCTCTGCCTTTGTCCACGTTGTTCTGTCTCAGTACTCTTCTTCATGCACTTATGGCAATTATGGATGAGTGAGACATCTTAATTCATCCATCCAGGGACACCCTGCTTCACATTAAGGCACCTAATTGTTTCTTAAATAATCCCAGGGTTATCACTTCCACCAAAGTACCCTGGAATCTATTCCACATGATGATCTTGACTTGGTGTGATAGTGTAAACTGGGGCGTTAAGGACTCAGCTTTTATACATCTCCCACTTCTGGGTCTGTGCTTACAGATTCATGAAACTCTTCCTGAGAAATTAATTTTCTTGTACACAACTTTGCATTTTTTTAACATTCAAGTATGAATACTTTATACCTAATGATCCACAGAATTCAATCTTTAGTTAAATGAGATGGCACATTACGGTTATACCAATGATGAAATTCTATTGCTGGCACTTAATTCAAAGCAATCAACTTATTTATCTGTCTGAAGCTAAGTAAGGTGATAACAATTGACAATGAGATGTAGCACATTGCAAAACAGTCGCAGCAAGGACTAAGTTGAACAGAAAAATAACAACTAATCAATCAACAACATATTGCTAGTTACTACAAAGAATAAAGAAAAGTACAACACAGGAATAGGCCCTTCAGCCCTCCACGCCTGTGCTAGTCATGATGCCCAAAGTAAACTAAAAAAAACCTTCTACTCTTACTCAGTCCATATCCCTCAATTCCTTCCCTATTCATGTACCCATCCAGATGCCTCTTAAATGTTGCCAATGTGCCTGCTTGTGTTCCAAGCACCTACCACTCTCTGCGTGGAAAGCTTCCCCCACACATCGCCCTTAAATTTTCCCCCTCTCATCTTGAGCCTGTTCCCCCTTACAATTGATATTTCTACCTGAGGAAAAAGCCCTCTGTCTAAGTCTTACATAAGTCCACTCTGTCTAAGTCTTACATAAGTCTGTAGATCTTTATTAGGTTTCTTATCGGCCTCCGTCTTTCCTGTGAAAACAATCCTAGTTTATTCAACCTTTCCTCATAGACAACGCACTCGAGACTAGGCAACATCCTGGTGAATCTTTGTCACACTCTCTCCAAACCTTCCATAACCTCCTGGTAATGTGGTGACCAGAACTGCACACAATATTCCAAATGCGGCCTAACTAAGGGTTTATATAGCTGCAACAAGATTTGCCAATTCTTGTACTCAATGCTCCAGCTGAGGGCAAGCATGCCATGTGTTTTCTTGATCACCTTGCTCATCTGTGTTGCCACTTCTAGGGAACTGTGGACCTACAAGCCCAGATCCCTCTGTACATTAATGTTCCTAAGGGTTTTGCCATTTACAGTATAATTCACATCTAGTTTATTCAACCTCTGCTCATAGTCAACACTGTTGAGACCAGGCAATATCCTGGTGAACCTTCTTTGCACTCTCACTGTCATTACAGTGGCTGCTGTAATCAGTTGATTTCATTTCATGATCTGTTCCTCATGCTGAACTAGTCCTGAAATTTCTTCTATTTTGTGAGTTAGCCTCTCATTAACTCAACGAGTGTCAGATGGAACTAATCCCCAGTGAAATAAAGTTGGCAGTTTTCCCTTGGACAGAGCATCAGACTCCTTCTGCTGTCTGAAGGATTAAATCATCACCCACAGAACATTCATTCCCCCACAGTTAAGTACAAAAGCAAAAATTCATCCAAACCTACCCGAGAAATCCCGACGATCTGTTCATCTGGCAGCAAGCTGATGCGCACGAAGCAAGACTCAAAATTGACATCCTCTTTCTCGAGCAAGTCTTTCCCCTGTACCAGGGTGACGTGCAAGGTGTTTGAGTTCATGTCGTACTCTAAGCACATCTCAATCTGTCCAACTGTGAAATCATGGCCAAAGTTATTACCGATGGAAGATATGGAATTCAGTGAGTCTGTAGATACAGATTTTTTCATGGGTCCATAGGATGTCAGCTCCATATCCTTAGTCATCAGTTCCAGAGTCCCGAGTTCGTTGATGGTTTCATATGTTTCGTCTATCTTTAGGCTTGATCGGCGGCTGGGAAGACCTTTCTCTGTGTGCTTTTTATAATTTGAAGCCACTGTTCTCTGGGGAGTGAAAGAAGAGAAATTAATTTGATGTATATTTCTGTCTGGAGTTTAAGTGATTGTTGTGAATATTTAACTTCACAGTCTGAAACTGGCTTAATAGATCAGGTTACTACATCCAAGTATTCACAGTTCCCTTTGTCATGAATAACGTTGTGGAGTTGTGGCTTATTGAAATGTTGAGGGGCATTATTATGGCACAGAGGGAGGCCATTCAAGCAATTTTATGCAGAACTTTCTTTAAATGTGTCTTCATTACCCATCATTTTTCTTTGGTCTGTTAATTGCCTCTTTTTTAGACTGTAGTTCAGAGAAAAAATCAAAAGTGATGCCAGGTTCTTCTCTTTAAAACTCAGATACTTTAGGTGCAACCTTTTACTTTATTAGTGCCACAAGTAGGCTTATATCAACACTGCAATGAAGTTACTGTGAAAATCCCCTTACTGGCTTGCCACGCCAGTCAACCAGTGTGGTGAGCCAGGAAGATAGCGTGTGGGTGGCCAAAAACCGGATTCGTGTCAAATGGGAGTCCATCCGAGGACTCATTTGGAGGATCCTGATGCCCCAATGCCAGTGACCCATTTTGGAGTGGCGGGGAGTGGGGGGGGGTTAACAATGCTGCTGATGATGCTCCGATGTTTATGGAGAGTGGGGGGTAGCGGGAGGAGGTCTCTCGGATCAGTAGGAGATTGGGGAGCCCTGTGCAATAGCATCTGGGTGCTCTGGAGCATAGCACCTCCCCCACCCTCCCCAAACCAATGGCACAAAGCTCCCAGCTGTCACAAAAACTGACAGTACAGCGCTGAGCCCGCTTGGCATGGAATACTCCCATTTTCACACTGTTAGAATTTTTGGGGGGAAAATCTGCTCTTTGGGACAATAAAAGAAGATTCCTGTCAGGCACAGATCCCGCAGGGTGAGGTGAGACTGAGGTTACACACAACCTGGGGGAAAGAGGCAGGAATTGTCTCGTTAGATCACGGGAAGATTAAAGGGAGATTTAATAGAAGTGTTCAAAATTATGAATGGTTTTGGCAGAATAAATAAGGAGGAACTGTGTTCACTGGCAGGAAATTCAGTAAACCAGAGGTGATTGCAAAAAGAACCAGAGGGAGATGTGATACCATTTTACACAGTGAGCTGGACGGATGATGGAAATAGATTCAATAATAACTTTCAATAGGGAATTGACTACATCCTTGAAAGGGAGGAACTTGCAGGGCTATGGGAAAAGGTTATGAGATGGGGACTAATTGGGTACCTCTTTCAAAGATCCAGCATAGATGAGGCTTTACAGTATTGTTGTTCACTGCAGGTAAAGGTCCTGCATCAAACATATTGTTGACAGATTATCTTGTGCCTTTGGGCCCTAGTTATTTCAGACTGCTTTTGTAAAAAGGCAATCCATATCGTTCCTTTAGAAACGCAATCCATCATATCTTGAGTTTAAAGAAATATTGATTGAAAATCTCTCTGGTAGGAATCTTTATCTGCATTAGGATTGGCCTCGTTGCAACTCACAGCCACATGATAATAAGCTTGTACAGTTATAGTTATCACCAAACATTTAAAGGTCTGACATGCTTGAGAAAAATGAACAGTTAACTCAATATGCATTATCAATTTTATGGTTTGGTGAAAGAGCATTCAAACAGGTTCGCTTCAAGTAGGTTCAACCTTAGATCAAAAACAGAAAATTCTGGAAAATCTCAGCAGGTCTGACAGCATCTATGGGGAGAGAATAAAGCAAACTTTTCAAATCTAGATGACCCTTTGTCAGAGCTGCGAGCAAAAAGATTCAGCAAAGATTTATACTATGAGGATGGGGGTTGTGCAGAATGGACAAAGGGAATGTAAATGAGAATACAGAAGGCTGAGAAGGTGCTTAAAGTGTCCATTAAGTGATCAGAATGCGGAAATGGCAGAACAGGACTGCAGACTGTTAAAGGACTGCCTGAGGAATGTGATAGTTGTCCTGAAGGGAAGAGGGTGGGGACAGGAGAAGGGGGCAAGAAGGAGAGCTGGAATGGAGAAGTGGAAAAATGGAAGTGAGCGAGAAGGATGATAAAATGAATGAATGAGATGAAATAAAATAAAATAAAATAAAATAAATGAAAATGGGGTGAAGTTGGAAGAGAAAGTTCATGCTCTTGAGATTGTTGAACTCAATCTTCAGTCCGGAAGGCTGTAAAGTGCTCAATCGGAAGATGAGGTGCTGTTCCTCCAGTTTACATTGGACTTCACTGGAACATTGCAAAAGGCCAAGGGCAGACATGTGGACAGGAGAATAGGGTGGTGTGTTGAAGTGGCAAGTGACAGGAAGGTCTGGGTCCTGCTTGCGGAAGGACCAAAGGTGTTCAGCAAAGCGGTCACCAGTCTGTGTTTGGTCTCTCCGATGTACAGTTGGCCTGTTTGGGAGCAGCGAATGCAACAGACCAGATTGAAGGCGATGCATGTGAAGCGCTGCTTCACTTGACAGGGGTGTTCAGGACCTGGGACAGTGAGCAGGGAGGAAGTAAAGGGGTAGTTGTTGCACCTTCTATGATTGCCTGGGAAGGTGCCATGGGCAGGGGGCAAGGTGTTGGGTGTGATGGTAAAATGGACTAGGGTGTCCCAGATAGAACGATCTCTGCGGAATGCTGCCAGGGTGAGGGGAAGATGAAGTTGAGTAGTAGTCTCATGTTGGAGTTGGCAGACATGGCCAATAATGATCCTTTGAATGCGGAATGTGGGGTGAAAAGTGAGAACAAGGGGCACCCTATCTGGGTTTTGGGAGGGAGGGGGGGAGGTGAGAGCAGTGGCCTGGGGGATGGTTTGGATTTGGGTTGAGAGCCCTGTCAACAACATTGGGTGGAAAACACATTTGAGGAAGGAAGACATATTAGAAATGCTATTTTGGAAAGTTGCATCATCAGAACAAATGCAGTGGAGGTGAAGGAATTGAGAGGATGGGATGGAGTCCTTACAGGATGCGGGGTGTGAAGAACTGTAGTCAAGGTAGTTGTAGGAGTCGGTGGGCTTCTAATGGATACAAGTGGACAGTTTATCACCAGAAATGGAGATAGAGAGCTCAAGGAACGGAAGGGAAGTGTCAGAAATGGACAACGTGAAGGGGATTGGGGGGTGGAAATTGGAAGCAAAATTGATGAATTTTTCCAGGTCCAGACAAGTGCCTGAAGTGGCACTGAAATAGTCATCGATATATTGATGAAGGAGTTGTGGGAAGGGGGCCAGAGCAGGACTGGAATAAGGAATATTCACATAACCCATAAACAGACAGGCACAGCTGGGACCCATCCAGATGCCCATAGCCACACCTTTTATTTGGAGGAAGTGAGACAAGTTAAAGGAGAAATTGTTGAATGAGAGAACCAATTCAGCCAGTTTTTGCTTTTATCAACTTCAGATCAGTTGCATTGTTGGCTAATGAGTTAACAAACAATGATCTCCAACACAGGTATATAAGAGTAGGCCAATCATCCCCTTGAAGCTACTATTCCAATTAATTAGATCACGTTTGATCTGTATTGTGAACCTACTTTCCCACCTTAGTTCTATATCCCCACAATATTACCAAATAAAAGCAATCAATCTTAGTTTTTAACTTTGAACTGACCCAGTCTCAGCAGCATTTTAGGAGAGATGGGTTCTAGATTTCCACCAGCCTTTGGAGGAAGAACTCAGAATTACAGGAGAATCATAGAATCCCTACAGTGCACAAGGAGGCCATTCGGCCCATCGAGCCTGCACCGATCACAATCCCACCCAGGCTTTATCCTTATAACCCCATGTATTTACCCTACTTACCCTCTGACTTTTAGGGGCAATTTAGCATGGCCAATCAACCGAGCCCACACATCTTTAGACTGTGGGAGGAAACCGAAGCACCTGGAGGAAACCCGTGCAGACATAGGGAGAACATGCAAACTCCACACAGTCACCAGATGGTGGAATTGCACGCCAGTCTGGCACTGTGAGGCAGCAGCGCTAACCATTGTGCCACCATGCCACCTTGAAGTGAAGGAAACTAAATCAAACATATTTTATTTCATAGAATCTCTGCAGTGCAGAGGGAGGCCATTCTGCCCATCGAGTCTGCAAAGCATCTTACCCAAGTCTAATCGCCAGAACCCAACCTACTTATCCCACCAATCCTCCTAACCTACACGTTGTGGGAATGTGGGAAGAAACTGGAGCACCCAGAAGAAACTCACACATAGAGAGAACGTACAAACTCGACACAGACAGTCACCCAAGGTGGGGATGGAACGTGGCTCCTTGGTGCTGTGCCACCGTGCCAATGTTTTCTCACATCATTGTTGAATGATCTAGCTCTAATTTTAAGGTTATACTGCCTTGTAAAGGACTCCCTTTCCAGAGGAAATGGTCTTTCCTTATCAAATCTTTCAATCATCTTCAAAACATCGATAAGATTACTATTTAATATCCTGTGCTCCAGGGAATCCAGGCCTTTTCTATGCAACATTTCCTCATAATTTAATTCATTTAGCCTCCGTTGTATTCTGGTGAATCTGAGCTTCACCCCATCAAGACATGTTTCTCTAAACGTAACACTACCTAAGGCTTTTAACCCCTCCCTCCCCTCATCATGAGCTTGAAGGGTTCACCATCTTGGTTGTACAGTCAGCACTCGGTGGAGGTTGCCCATTTCCACCTTGGGAAACTGGCAATTCGTGCACAGCTCCCAGTGTACAGCTGCAGATTGACTTTTACAGCTGCACTCACAGAGCAGGCTGTCTGTCAACACAGAAGAACAGCAGCACTTGGATATCAAAAGGAAATGGAACAAATGAACTACTGAGAAATCTTTCTAAAGGATTCTGGCGAGTCAACCCAGAGGCACATGAGCCTTTCATTCGAAAACATTTATTTGTAGTTCATATAATTCAATGCCAAACTTTGCTTCTTGTGTTGTTAAACTCACTCCACAATTTTGATAATCAGGACAAAAGATCAAATTTAATTGCAGTCAATGCCAGGGATAGTGATCAAGAAGATTTTATAGACTCCTTCATTCTTTGACTCGAGGAGGAGTAGTGAAGACTTACGGTTGATTGTAAAATAAAGGACTTGTGAAGTTTTATTTGATCAATCAACCACTTTAACATCCTTTGAGAACATTTAAAAAGTCGTTTTTGCTTTATATTTCAGCACGGTTAATTCATTGGACAGTGTGTTGGCAGGCAAATGGACTCCAATCTGTTGCATATTTGAACAGGTATGGAATTATGTCACACAAGGCTTGTGCATCACATTGTGCATTCATTGCCTTAATCTTTCTGTAGATTGACAACAGTATTGTAGAAAGAGCTGAAACAAGTGTTAAAATCTCTTTCAAGATACTGGTACATAATAATTGACTCAAATTGACTCACTGGGAGGCATTGATAACTGGGAGGTTCTTACTTATGGATAGCAGTCCACTAACGAGGTTGCGTACCAAGAGTTTAAAACAGTTTTTTCAACAATAGGATGCCCTTTGTTAACTTTTAATTAACTGCAGACGCTGATAGACACAGAGATCAATTCAATGTGATAACTAAAGTCTAAGATGGTTAGTTCAATTTTAAATGGAATTCAAGTCTTGACTGAGGGCTATGGATAAGTCTGATTACTTAAAGTGACTCTTGGATCATGGTCATTTGAACATACAAAGTGTTAAATTAAAAGCGGAGGAATTTAGAGTAGCTAAGAGTAGTGGGCGAGAAGAGGATTGGGAGAGGTTTAAATGTCAACAAAGATTGACAAAGAAGTTGATAAAGAAGGGTAGGAGAAACTATGAAGCTGGGCTAGCGCTTAATATAAAAAAGGATAGCAAGAGTTTTTATAAATATATAAAAAGGAAGAGGCTGGCTAGGGTGAACATTGGTCCTTTAGAGGATGAGAAAGGGGACCTAGTGGTAGGGGATGGGGATATGGCTAAGGTATTGAATAACTTTTTTGTTTCTGCCTACACGGAGGAGGACATGAATAATTTGCCAGGTGTTAGTGATGGAAAGGTGGTAGGACTGGAGGGTCTTAATGACATTACTGTTACTAGAGAGGCGGTGCTCGACAGACTGGAGGGGCTGATTGTGGACAAGTCCCCAGGACCGGATGGAATGCATCCGAGGGTTCTGAAAGAAATGGCGGAGGTGATAGTGGATGCCTTGGTGGTTATTTTCCAGACGTCGCTGGATTCCGGGGAAGTGCCGGAAGATTGGAAAACGGCTAATGTTACGCCGTTGTTTAAGAAGGGTGCCAGGCAAAAGGCGGGGAATTATAGGCCGGTTAGTTTAACGTCTGTGGTAGGTAAAATGTTAGAATCCGTCATTAAGGAGGAAATTGCGAGGCATCTTGAAGGCAATTGCTTGATAGAGCGGACGCAGCATGGTTTCATTCAAGGGAAGTCGTGTCTGACAAATTTACTGGAGTTCTATGAGGATGTGTCTAGGGCGGTGGATAGAGGAGAGCCGGTGGATGTGGTCTTTCTGGATTTTCAGAAGGCGTTTGACAAAGTACCTTACAAGAGGTTATTGCAGAAGGTCGAGGGACATGGAGTTGGGGGTAGGGTGTTAGCGTGGATAGAGGATTGGTTGTCAAATAGGAGGCAGAGAGTGGGGGTCAACGGGTGCTATTCGGATTGGCGGATGGTGACTAGTGGAGTGCCCCAGGGGTCGGTGCTGGGGCCTCAGCTTTTTACCATTTATATAGATGACCTGGAGGAGGGAACCGAGTGTAGGGTGTCGAAATTTGCTGATGACACCAAGATTGGGGGAACGGCAAATTGTGCGGAGGGTGTGGAGAGTCTGCAGAAGGATCTAGATAGGCTGGGCGAATGGGCCAGGAAATGGCAAATGGAATTTAATGTTGGCAAGTGCGAGATGGTCCACTTTGGTAGGAATAATGGTAGGAAGGACTATTACTTACGTGGCGAAAAACTGCAGCAGGCGACGGTGCAGAGGGACCTTGGGGTCCTTGTGCATGAGTCGCAAAAACCCAGCTTGCAGGTGCAGCAGGTGGTCAGGAAGGCGAATGGGATGCTGGCCTTCATAGCGAGGGGGATTGAATATAAAAGTAGGGAGGTCTTGCTGCAGCTGTATAGGGCATTGGTGAGGCTGCAGCTGGAGTACTGTGTGCAGTTTTGGGCGCCGCACCTGCGCAAAGATATTTTGGCCTTGGAGGGAGTGCAGAGGAGGTTTACTAGGCTGATACCGGAGTTGAGGGGGTTGAGCTATGAGGAGAGGCTGAATAAACTAGGCTTGTACTCGTTGGAGTTTAGAAGAATGAGGGGAGATCTCATTGAGATGTATAAGATGATGAATGGGATGGATAGGATAGAGGTGGAGAGACTCTTCCCACTCAAAAAAGACAGTAGGACTAGGGGGCACAGCCTCAAGATAAAGCGGGGGCGGTTCAGAACGGAGTTGAGGAGGAACTTCTTCACTCAAAGGGTGGTGAATCTCTGGAATTCTCTGCCCGTTGAAGTGGTGGAGGCTGCCTCGCTAAATATTTTTAAGACGCGGGTTGATGGGTTTTTGATAAGAGAGGGGATTAAGGGTTATGGGGAGAGGGCGGGAAGGTGGAACTGAGCCACGACAGATCAGCCATGATCTTATTGAATGGCGGGGCAGGCTTGAAGGGCTAGATGGCCTACTCCTGCTCCTATTTCTTATGTTCTTATGTTCTTATACTTCGAAAGAAGTATCTAACTTCCCTGCTCTTGCTAGACTTGCAAATTGTCCCCTTTAACATATCTATCCAATTCCCATTTGAAAGTTGCTACTTCACAGCACTTTGGAAAGCCCTTGAAGAGTCTACAGAGCCAATTTAGCAGAAGGACAGCAGAGATGTGGAGAGGCATTGTTTTTGGAGCAGAGAAGGTAGAGGATAGATTTAATAGAGCTGTTTTTAATTTTAGTATGCTTCTTAGAGTAAATAAAGAGACAAGAAGCAAATTACTGTGGATGCTGGAATCTGAAATCAAAAGAGGAAATGCTGGAAAATCTTAAGGATTTTTGACAAAGCTTTGACAGAGAATCATCTGGACTCAAAACGTTCGCACTTTTCTCTCCTTATAGATGCTGTCAGACCTGCTGAGATTATCCAGCATTTTCTCTCTTTAAATAAGAAGAACCTTTTCCTAAGGCAAAAGGACTGATAACCAAAGGACATAGATTTAATGAAGCTTTGACAAAGGGTCATGCGGACTCGAACTGTCAGCTCTTTTCCCTCCTAACATGCTGCCAGACCTGCTGAGGTTTACTAGCATTTTATTTTTCGACACAGATTTAAGACCGTTGTCGCAGGAACCAGACTAAAATGAAGACGCTCTTTTTCGCTGAATCTTTAATGATCTAGAATGCATTAAATTTAAAGTTTATTTATTAGTCACAAGTAGGCTAACATTAACACTGCAATGAAGTTGCTGTGAAAATCCCCTAGTCACCACCCTCTAGCGCCTCTCATTTCCCCAGTCTTTTCCTTTTCTCTTGTGTATTTTTATTTTTATTTTCAAGCATTTGTTCAATTCTCTTTTGAAAGTTACTATTAAACCTGCTTCCAGCACTTTTCCCATAATTAGGGGCTGCACGATAGCACAGTGGTTAGCATGCTGCCTCACAACACCAGGGTATAATTCTGTGTTTGGGTGCACTGAGGGAGAATTTAGCATGGCCAATGCACCTAACCAACACATCTTTCAGACTGTGGAAGGAAACTGGGGCACCTGGAAGAAACTCATGCAGACGTGGGGAGAATGTGCGGACTCTGCACACAGACATTGACCCAAGCTGGGAATTGTACCCGGGACTCTGGTACTGTGAGGCAGCATGCTAACCACTGTGCTATTGTGCAGCCCCTAATTATAGGTAAAGTGCTGGAAGCAGGTTCAATAGTCACTTTCAAAAGAGAATTGAACAAATGCTTGAAAATAAAAGTAAAAATATACAAGAGAAAAGGGAAAGACTGGGGAAATGAGACTGATTAGAGAGCTCTTCTGAAGAGCTGTCCCATGCACAATGGGCTGAATGGCCTCCTTATGTGTTGTAAAATTCTATAATTCTGTGTTGTTGTCACAACTAATACAAACAGTTTGCATGCCGTCATACTAATACCGTCCAAGTTATGAAGGTGCAAGAAATGTATGGCTGTTATCTTTGGCATTGCAATATAAACCACAAAGGATAATGGTCTAGTGCATAGCATGAAAGTTACTGTCATGTTTTTCAGTCAACCCCAACCAAGACTGTGATCCTGTAACACTGAAGGTCTACAGGTGAACTAAAGGAATACTGCAAGCTCTGAGTCAGCAGATTCTGGGTTCAAGTTCCACAAAATGTAGACTAACAAACCATGCTGTATTAGGAGTGCTACACTGCTGGAGATGCCATCTTTCAGGTGAGATGTTAAACTTAGGCCCTTGTCTGCCCTCTCAGCATACACACAGTAAAAAGTCTGACAACACCAGGTTTTAGTCCAACCGATTTATTTGATAATACAAGCTTTCGAGGGGACTGCCTACCTGACGAAGAGGCAGTCCCCTCGAAAGCTTGTGAGTATTATCAAATAAATCGGTTGGACTAAAACCTGGTGTTGTCAGACTTTTTACTGTGTTTACGCCAGTCCAATGCCGGCATTCCCACATCATGACTCTCAGCATACCCCATAGCATTATTTTGAAAAAAGACACAAGAGTTTTCCTTGCCATTCTGGTCAATATTTATCCCTCAATCAAGATCACGCAAGCTGATTATTTGGTCGTTATTGTACAGCTGTTTGTGGGATCTTGCTGTGTGCAAACTGCCTGTGGTCTTACTTTACACCAGTAACTACAATTCAAAATTGTAGTCGTGCTCCCAAAGCTTGTGATTCCAAATAAACCTGTTGGACTTTAACCTGGTGTTGTGAGACGTCTTACTGTACAGTTCAAAAGTATTGATTGTGATATGCTTTGGGACATTTCCAGCTCATGAAAACTGCTACACATAATTAAAGTTTTTCTTTCACTGCCTCCAAGAAAAGATGCCTGCGGAATCTCCTTTTCCATCGGTAGGATGATCATGTAAATTGTGCCAAAATGTGCTACAATGTCATTTTGGATGAGATTTTCTGGCCCTCCCCTTCAGTCCTGCCAAAGACCATCACCAATAATTAAAAAAAATCTAACCACTGCCCCACTGTAAAGGGGTTAGCATTGACCAGGAACTCAACTGGACTCACCACATAAACAATAGAGGCTACAAGAGCAGGTCAGAGGTTAGGAATACTGTGGCGAGCAACTCACCCCCTGACTCCCCAAAGCCTTTCAACCATCTACAAGGCACAAGTCAGGAGTGTGATGGAATACTCCCCACTTGCCTGGGTAGGTGCAGCTCCAACAACACTCAAGGTGCTTGATACCATCCAGAACAAAGCAGCCCACTTGACTGGCATCATATCCACTTCCTCCACCACTAACGCTCAGAAGCAGCAGTGTGTGCTATTTACAAGTTGCACTGTAGCAATTCACCAAAGATCCTTAGACAGCATCTTCTTAACCCAAGACCCTCCATCTAGAAGGACAAAGGCAGCAGAGACGTGGGACCACCACCACCTGCAGTTCCCCTCCAAGCTACTCACCATCCTGACTTGGAAATATATTGTCGTTTTTCACAGTCACTGGGTCAAAATCCTGGAATTCCCTCCCTAATGGCATTATGGGTCAATTCACAGCTCATGGACTGCAGCAATTCAAGAAGGCAGCTCACCACCACCTTCTCAGGGGCAACTAGGGATGGGCAATAAATGCTGGCCAGCCAGTGACGCCCATGTCCCACAAATGAACTTTAAAATTGCAAACTGCCACTGACTTTGATGGGACTGGAAGATTGCAACAGTGAGCCACCTCTGCCACAGGTAAACATGCCATAGGAGTGGGTGGGGGTGGGGGATTGTTGCTAGACAATTACAACCTCAATGTATCATATCACCATGGGGATTGATATATTGTTGTTCTGGTCCTATCTCCTGCCTGTCCAAATGAAGAAAAGATATACTAAGCACTTTCTCATCAAGACTTTAAAATTTCCTGTCATTCTCTTTCTCCACAGGATTTTGTTCAATGTAGTGTCATTAGTGTGGGACTAACATTAAATGCTGCAATAAGAACAGCCCCAGTTGCAGTTCATTGATTAAGCTAGCACTATGACAAATTATTAATATCCAGATCTGTGACTGACTGGCAATCTAGAGGGCTATAAATAAGTGTTAATGATGTTGGTAGGTGCCATTATTGGTAAGAGGTGATTTTTTAAAATTTTTACTCCATCCTTAAAGTTACAAAGCCAATGCTCAGAATGGACTGTGCAAACCCAAATCCATTCCTTGTTTGCTCCAAAAATCAAGTTCAAATTCCAATTGAATCCAATTAACAGTCCCCTCAAGAAAGCCAAATACAATTCAAGCTGACAAGATGAGGCATTGCACCCCGTCTTGGGCTTGATCTGATACTTGATCTTAGCCAAAAAGACTGAGGAGAACAGCAGATGCACTTGTTCTTTCAGTGTCCTGTTAAGTGTGAAGTAAAAACAGAAAATGCTGGAAAATCTCAGCAGGGTTGACAGCATGTGTGGAGAGAGAATAGAGTCAACGTTTCAAGTCTTGATGAACCTTCGTCAGAGCTGAAGAGAAGGAAAATCGGACAAGGTTTATTCTCTCCCATTGGGGGGTTGGATGACTGTAATTGATAGGATTCGTGTAGGCAAAAAGACAAAGGGAGAAATCAGAAGATGAAGTGCCGTTCCTCCAGTTTACTTTGGGCTTCACTGGAACATTTTGAAAGACCAAGGATGGACATGTGGGTAGGAAAATAGGGTGGTGTGTTGAAATGGCAAACAACAGGAAGGTCTGGGTCCTGCTTGTGGATGGACCAAAAGTGTTCTACAAAGCAGTCATCTAGTCCGTGTTTGGTCTCTCCGACATAGAGTAGACCACATTGGGAGCAGCAAATGCAATAGACCAGATTGAAGGAGGTCCATGTGAAGCACTGCTTCATCTGAAAGGAATGCTTAGGCCCTGGGATGGGAGCACCAAGGAGATGAAGGAGCAGGTTCTCACCTTCTGGAATTGCACAAGAAAGTGCCTTGGCAGGGGGTGAGGTGTTGGATGTGAAGGAGGAATGGACCAGGGTGTCTTGGAGAGAATAGTCCCTGCAGAAGGGGAATTGAGGGATAGATGTGTTGAGTGGTGGCATCATGTTGGACTTGGTGAATGGCAGAGGATGATCATTTGAATCCAGAGGCTGGGGGTGAAAACTGAGGACAAGGGGAACCCGATCCTTTGGTCTGTGTGCAAGCAGGAGTAAGAAGTCTGACAACACCAGGTTAAAGTCCAACAGGTTTATTTGGTAGCAAATGCCACTAGCTTTCTGGGCTCTGCCCCTTCATCAGGTGAGTGGGGAATTCTGATCACAAACAGGGCATAAAAAGACACACACTCAGTTTACAGAATATTGATTAGAATGCAAGTCTTTACAGCTAATCAAGTCTTAAAGGTGCAGACAATGTGAGTGGAGGTAGCATTAAGCACAGGTTAAAGAGATGTGTATTGTCTCCAGACAGGACAGTAAGTGAGATTTTGCAAACTCAGGCAAGTCGTGGGGGTTACAAATAGTGTGACATGAACCCAAGATCCTGATTGAGGCCGTCATCATGTGGGCAGAACTTGGCTATCAGTCTCTGCTCAGCGACTCAGCGCTGTCGTGTTTCATGAAGTCCAACGCTGGTATCTCCACATCATGCAAGCAGGATTCAGGCACTCCTGTCACTTGCCATTTCAACACACCACTCTACTCTCCTATCCACATATCTATGCACAGTATTTTGTCTTTACATAAGTGAGAAGTAAACTCGTGAGCCTGTCACTGCCAGAGTCATATCACATTAAAGGTTGTGGTGTTAAAATATTGGGCTAATACTGATGGTGTCAGTAAGTCCCACAGCTGGGTATTTAATCTAAGTCCATAACAAATTATAAAATAATGTCATTTTAAGATTGAATCATGTATTTATGGTGAAAAAGTTGAATTAATTATGTAAATCGGGAAAAACATAACAAATATACTCAGTGTCTGTTTACTCCATAAATTATATCATGAAGTTTTTTTAACCATGCTTCATAAACTAAAATATTTTACTATTGCATAAAGGGTCTAGAAGCAGCACACTAATATTTGGAACTTATTAAGATGCTCAAATCTGTGATTGAGAGATGGAAGGGCAGTAGTTAACTCACATGCTGGATCATTTCCTCACAGTGAGAGATGGTGGCGTAGTGGGAATGTCACTGAGCTAGTAATCCAGGGGCCTAGGCTAATGTTATGGGGACATCATTTGAATTATATTAATAAAATCTGAAATATAAAGCTAGTCTCATTAATAGTGACCACGAAACTATCATCAATTGTTGTGAAAACCTATCTGTTTCACTGATGTCCTTTATGGAAGGAAATTTGCCATCTTTACCTGGTCTGGCCTACATGTGACTCCAGAACCTCAGCCACAGCAACTAATCTCTAAAATGGTCTTAATTAGTCTCTAAAATGGGCTTCACTACTGTTAACTAGCCTCTAAAATGCTCTTAACTACCCCTTACTGTCCTCTAAAATGGCCTTAACTACCTTTAAATACCGTCTAAAATGTCTCAACTATCCTCTAAAATGTTCTTAACTATCCTTAACGATCCTCTAAAATGGTCTTAACTACTCTTAACGAACATCTAAAATGGCCTAGCAAGCCAGACATTTCAAGAACAATGAGAGATGGGTAACAAATGCCAACGACACCCATAAAATAATATTTTAAAAAATAATATTGTATTGGCAGTAATTTTGCCTAACTAATGGTAGTCCTTATCTCAGGTCTGTGAGCTAGAGTAGTTGTTAGTTCTGATTGGCTTCAAATGCTCTTTCCAGACAATTTCTCTCTGTTTATATCCCAGTTTTAATAAATTGTGATGCATTTGCAATCTGCCAGGAGCATTGCTGACAAGGGACACTCCAAATGAATGGAACGGCATCTGGAACATTCACTTTTCAACCAAGATAAGGACAGCAGATTTCGTTCTCTGAAAGTCATTAGTGAACTAGATAGGTTTGCTATAACAATGCTTTACAACAATCGATAAACATAGAATACCTGCAGTGCAGAAGGAGGCCATTCAGCCCATTGAGTCTGCATCAACTCTCTGAAAGACCACCCTTGCCCTATCCGTATAAGCTGTACATTTACCACAGCCAAACCACCTAACCTGCACACTTTTGGAGCGTGGAAGGAAACTGGAGCACCCGGAGGAAACCCACACACTCACGGGGAAAATGTGTAAATTCTACAGTCACCCAAAGTCAGAATTGAACCCAGGTCCCTGGTGCTGTGAGGCACTAAGTGCCATCAAAACAGCTTATCAAGTATGCCAATCCTGAGGATAGGTTTATAATTCAAACTTTTGAATTGAATTTTAACTCCTCCAGTTGCCAATGTGGGCAACACAGAGTAAGAGCCTGGGCCACTGGATTACTAATCCAGTGACATTACAACTATGCCATCAATTCCTCCAATTCCCTTTGGAAAAGTTAACAGAATAAAAATTGGGCGGGTTGCATAAGGTGTGTCTAATCTGCTCACCCAGATCACTACCCAAGAAGTGAAGGATAACCTTGTGGCACCTTACCATTAACGAGTAGGCTTACCTTTTGCCGAACTTCAGAGTATGAAGTTCCATACTTTTGTTCCAGGTATCTGTAATCATAGTTTGGGAAAGGAGAGGGGGCAGGATAATTTCCAGATCTCCACAGTTTCCATAAATTCACTCCAACAATCATCAGGATAATCAGGACTCCTGATCCATATATTCCCATTTCCCAGCCTGGTGGATCTTTGATCACTGTTGGAGGAAACAATGAACCATAAGAACATAAGAAATAGGTGCAGGAGTAGGCCATCTAGCCCCTCAAGCCTGCCCCACCATTCAGTAAGATCATGGCTGATCTGAAGTGGCTCAGTTCCACTTTCCCACTTTCTCCCCATAACCCTTAATTCCCTTGCCTACCAAAAACCTATCTACCCGTGTCTTAAATATATTTAGCGAGGTAGCCACCACCACTTCAACGGGCAGAGAATTCCAGAGATTCACCACCCTTTGAGTGACGAAGTTACTCCTCAACTCCGTTCTAACTTGCCCCCCCTTATCTTGAGGCTGTGCCCTCTAGTCCTGCTGTCCTTTCTAAGCAGGAAGAATCTCTCTACCTCTACTCTATCTATCCCCTTCATCATCTTATACGTCTCTATAAGATCCCTCCTCATCCTTTTAAACTCCAACGATTATAAGCCCAGTCTATTCAGCCTCTCTTCATATTTCAACCCCCTCAACTCCGGTATCAGCCTAGTGAACCTCCTCTGCACTCCCTCCAAGGCCAAAATATCCTTGCGCAAGTGTGGCGACCAAAACTGCACACAGTACTCCAGCTGCGGCCTCACCAGTGCCCTGTACAGTTGCAGCAAGACCTCCCTGCTTTTATATTCAATCCCCCTCGCTATGAAGGCCAGCATCCCATTTGCCTTCCTGATCACCTGCTGCACCTGCAGGCTGGGTTTTTGCGACTCATGCACAAGGACCCCCAGGTCCCTCTGCACCATAGCATGCTGCAGCTTTTCGCCCTTTAAATAGTAATCCCTCCTACTATTATTCCTGCCAAAGTGGATAACCTCACACTTGCTAACATTGTACTCCATCTGCCAGGTCCTCGCCCACTCGCTCAGCCTATCTAGATCCCTCTGCAGACTTCCACACCCTCCGCACAATTTGCTTTTCCACTTATCTTTGTGTCATCAGCAAATTTTGACACCCTACACTCAGCTCCCTCCTCCAGATCATCTATATAAATGGTAAATAGCTGAGGCCCCGGCACCAATCCCTGCGGCACTCCACCAGTCACCAACCGCCAATCCGAATAGCACCCGTTGATACCTACTCTCTGCCTCCTATTTGACAGCCAATCCTCTATCCACGCTAACACCTTACCCCGAACTCCATGCCCCCTAACCTTCTGTAGCAACCTTTTGTGTGGCATCTTATCAAACGCCTTCTGAAAATCGATAAACACCACATCCACCGGTTCCCCTCCGTCCACCGCACTAGTCGCATCCTCATAGAATTCCAATAAATTCGTCAGACACGACTTCCCCTTAACGAATCTGTGCTGCGTCTGCTCTATCAAACAATTCTTCTCAAGGTGCCTTGCTATTTCTTCTTTGATGACGGATTCCAGCATTTTTCCTACAACAGATGTTAAACTAACCGGCCTATAATTCCCTGCCTTTTGCCTGCTACCCTTTTTAAACAGCAGCGTAACATTAGCCATTATTATTAACCATTACTATGGTTAATAATATGGACATGCAAAGAGAATCTTTTGTTCACTCAGCTGCACCTGAATATTCACAACAGGCCTTTAAGACTCAGGTTAGGTTCTTTGGGGGCTGTTTTTACAAGTACATACCACAGCATTGTGCTGACATAGCCCAGTATAAAAACTGCAGGGCTGTGCTTATATGGCCAGGTGATGTACACAGGTGAAATACGTGAAGGCAGATGTTTACAGGTGTACTTACAGATAAGTGGCACCAATGAAAAATAAAAGAGAACGAAAGACTGGTGCTGTGGGCACTACAAAAGAATAAATAAAACTACAAAGACAGTAAAGCCAATGAAAAGAATATATAAAACTTACGGGTGCAGTAATGAATCCCGTAAAAATAAAACAATTGAGTTTTAGTAGCAGACAGATTTTTACAATAAAATTTATTCCTCTCTCAGAGTTACAAAACCAGTGTGCAGAGTGGACAGAGCAAGTCCTTAATTCATCTCCTTGCTTGCTCCAAAATACAAATTGGATCCAATTCATGGTCACCATAAAAGAATCTTTTAGATCCAAGCTGACAAGAACAGGCATTTCTCCTGATCTTGGGCTTGATGCTACGCTTGATCTTAACCAAAAGACTGAGGAATAGACTGATGCCAATACTCTTGGGAATGAAACCATGATTGCAGACTCCAAGGCAAGAAGTTGCCCATGTGAGTCTGGAGAACTGGAGCAATAGTTTGGCTGTCTTACCTATTATCTCATGTGCGCTCCCACTCCCAATCAAGAATCTGAGAAATAGAGAACTAGCAGGACTGCAGGGAAGAAGCACTTAAATTGTGAGACCTTTCTACAAGGAACAAATTAGATTAAATAAATCAGACATATAATTAACATCTATCATTCTCTCCAATGGAATATTCTTTTATCTGGATAGTTAACTAGGAATTGCCAATGTCTGGGTTACAATAAACAGGACATCCTTTAATTTAAATAAATAATGAATTGGCTTTTATAAGAACAATTATTAACACTTCCTAGGAAACATAACATTTCTTACTTTTCTAAAATAGGTATCAGTCTGAACGAGCTCACATGATAAACACAGTGCCATCTTAGCTCCTCTGTTCAGTAGGGCAAAGCTTTTGCCCCCTTATCACAAATGGAGTTTGAATGGCACCAATGAATTTATGTCTCATAGAGCTTTAATTCCAAGTCCTGATTATGTGAACCACTGTAGGTACATGGTGACATGAAAAAGCGTACAGAATGAGTGTGTAATGCAGCCCATTACAGGTCAGCATCAAGTACTTTGCCAACTTAGGGGGTCATCAGCCTCCTCACATTGTGTGGGCTTTGGAGTAGCGGGCAACCCTGCTTGGACCCTATCTGAATACAAGAAATCAAGGCCAGTGGGGATGCGAGCAGTAGCCTGCACAGAAATGGCAGAGCAGTGGACACCAGGAGGCCTGAGGAGACAAATGAAGGGCATGGAGGAGAAGGTGACACTAATCTCAGCACAGCATCTACAGGCAGAGGTGAAGATACCTGAAGATGACTGAGATCCAGTGCCAAAGGAGATTATGAGTCTCTTGGCAGATGGTTACTGTCACGTGTACCCACATTAGTGCAGTCCTCTGCATCACCTCATTGCCGCATCATCCAGTTAACTGCTTCATCAAGGCTGGACAACACATCAGATTTACAACTGATGGGGCACTGCAGTTTCTGTGCCTGGACTGCAACTCTGCAATACCCTCCTGATCATTGCGATGGTCTGCTGCACTCTTCATAACATGGTCCCCCAGGGCAGTATAGAACTTAGGGACGGAGAAGCCCTGGAAGAGGACAGCTCATCAGGACAGGAGGCAGAAATAGAGGAGGGGGAGGAATCAGAGGCAGAGGGAGATGGCAATGAACAGAGAGGTGCTCTGCTGCATGATGAGATGCTCGCCTCTGCCACCCTCTAGGAAGAGAACCCCCTTTCCCTCAAGAGCGCTAGTCACTCTGTGACATCTCACTCCCCTGTGCCGCAGTGGAAGACTTTGGCACAAACTCTTTTCCTCAGGACAGCTAGTAATCTCAATGGTGGTTGCCTTGGTGTCTGAAATCTGCTTCAATTCCTGCCCCCAACTAGCTTTAACCGGACAGGAAGCCTATCGCCATGTCAACTAAGAATCTGTCACTGCGAAACTTAAAACTTCAGTCAGTTTCCCACTGGAGGCAGGTTTCTGACAAAAAGAAACCTATTTTCCACTTCCCTAGCAGAAGTCCTGCTCTGCGAATATACTACATTCAGACTGCAGAGAGGAATGAAGCTTTTTCTGACTGGGACTGGAGGATATATTATTCGCACTCCATTCATTCAGCATTGGAGCAGGGGTGAAACCAATTCACTCACATACTGGACTGAAGCCTAGGCCTCAGCGGAATCCACAATGGGATTGCCTGCCCTGGTGGTCTTAGCTATCGGATAAGGGTTTAACAGCAATGTATTTTACATCACGGGTGATATCAGATCACATGTCGCTAGAGCGCAGAGAGAGATGCCTCTGGAAAGAGTTAACATTTTAAAGTTTATCTATTAGTGTCACAAGTAGGCTTACGTTAACACTGCAATGAAGTTATTGTGAAAATCTCATGTTGATCGGTCACTTTATTTGGTTTTAAATCCCAGGGACCTGAGTTTGACTCCTGGTTTGGGTCATTGTCAGTGCAGAGTCTGTACATTCTCCCTGTGTCTGCATGCATTTCCTCCGGGTGCTCCAGTTTGCTCCCACAGTCCAAAGACATGCTGGTTAGGTGCATTGACCATGCTAAATTTTCCCTCAGTGTATCCAACAGGCGCTGGAGTGTGGTGACCAAGGCATTTTCACAGTAATTTCATTGCAGTGTTAATGTAAACCTATTTGAGATTAATAAATAAACTTTACTTTTACTTTTGAGGCAGAGAGGTTCTTCCCGCTTAGAAAGGAAAACAGAACTAGAGGGCACAGCCTCAAAATAAGGGGCAGGCAGTTTAGAACGGAGTTGAGGAGGAACTTTTTCACTCAAAGGGTGGTGAATCTCTGGAATTCTCTGCCCATTGAAGTGGTGGAGGCTGCCTCATTGAATATATTTAAGTCACGGGTAGATAGGTTTCTGATAGACCAGTGAATTAAGGGTTATGGGGAGAAAGCAGGAAAGTGGAACTGATCCACTTCAGATCAGCCATGATCTTGTTGAATGGCAGGGCAGGCTTGACGGGCTAGAAGGCCGACTCCTGCTCCTATTTCTTATGTTCTAATGTCCTTTTACTTGGAAGAGCCTGGAATGCCTTATTTCCAGTAGTCTCTGTCAAACACACTCTGTGCTCTGCTTGTCATATCACTTCATCACCTATCTTCATTGATGGGCGATGATGCTGAATTTAAGTTGCATTTGTATAAGGACTTGAGTCCTTGACCAAGACTTAGGAGTGAGTTATTTCCGCAGGCTGGATCCCAGGGCCACCTTGGACCAAACTACAGGATTACTGATCAAATTTAAGGGTCTTTAATAGTTTTTAAAAAATCCAATTTGCTCCACCTAATCTTCAATTGACACCAGATTTGCAATGGAAAATTAATTCATTGTAACTGGAGTTTGCTTCCAGTGTAATATTGATTCAGAGATTTAATCCAGTGAAGTCCAGGAGTAAAATTCTGATTAAGGCAAGCACAATCTTAAATATAAATTTAACTCAGTTGATTTCAAGTCTATGGGATGTTCCCCTGTTTAATTTTGCTTTAATGGATTCTTGGTCTGTTGTAATGCAAAACAAACGCCTCTGGGAAAATAGGTTCTGTGCATTTTAAATTGATAACATATTTTACAGTGACTGAAAATGGGCCATTAGTTCCTCAGGCGGCCCTTTAATGAACCTCTTACGGCTCACATTTTAGATGGCCTTATAGCGACTTTCACATTAAATAGTTGTTTTGCACTGCTTTTGAAGGCCAGCGAAGGTGACAAATTCTAATCTGGGAATCTCGGATCCAGCAGTGAAGCATCAACTATTAATAGGTTATTAAAGTTGAATCAGAAACACACAGAACCTCTATTCCTACTGGCGTTGTTTCTTATTGCAAATGAGCTAAAACACATTCAAAAAAAAACTCACCAGGGAAACATTCCTCAGTCTTGTAATCAACTGGTAAAATTTAAATTGAAGATAACACTTGCCTTAATTGGAATTCTTCTCCTGGTAAATGCACTAGAACCTACTGGAATGAGCTGTTGTGTTCACATCAAGCGCTGCAACAGAGTGAAGCAGTTTGGTGTTACACTGGCATTACACAGGGGCGGCACAGTGGTTAGCACTGCTGCCTTGCAGCACCAGGGACCCAGGTTCGATCCAGCCTTGTGTGTCTGTCTGAGTGGAGTTTGCATGTTCTTTCCATGTCTGTGTGGAGTTTGCATGTTCTCCCCATGTCTGCGTCAATTTCCTTGGATGCTCCAGCTTCCTTCCACACTCCAAAGATGTACAGGTTGGGTTGAGTGGCCACGGTAAATTGTCAGGGGGGTTAGCAGGATAAATACGTGGGGTTACATGGATAGGAGCTGAGTAATATGCTGTGTCGGAGTCGATGCAGACTTGATGGGGCAAATGGACTCCTTCTGCACTGTAGGATTCTATGATACACTGATTCTCAAAGTCTTGTGGAAATGCAGGCTGAATTCAGCATTAGGATCCATTCTGGCACAAGGCAATCTCACTTCACATTTTTGATTCAATTGATCGGGGCGGGGGGGAGGTTGGGGAGGTCGCCATCATGCGGCCTGTTGGGAATTTGAATTTCCCCTCTTCCTGCTATTTTTGTGGACTGTGTGGGTCTTGGAAGCCCTAAAAGAACCCTCTCCATTGGAGAGCTCAGGGCAGATCTTTGTTAAGGAGGGTCGAGTCTGGGAATCTCCCAACTTAGCAGGATGGAGGAGGCGAGGTTAAATTGTGACCGCTTACCATCTCACCCCACCAGCTGATGGACAGGGTTAACTGCTAACATTGCGAGAGAGCCGAGAAATGGGATTTCTTGCCCCTCGCAATCATGCAGGCACTGGATATCTGGCGAGATCGGCCTGGCACTGGAAAAGGGCACGAGGTTGATTGTAATATTTAAGTTCGATTCAAATTAGAATTTACGTATTACAGGTGGACCCGGGACGGAATCATCCAGGCTCACTTGCCTCTGTGCCTCGCTGGTGAAATTCCTCATCGGTGAGAATCATGTGTGGCCCCCATCAATGGGAATCAGATGTGATGGCCTCACCAGCGAGACCAGAAACCATTGAGACCCCCCCCGGAACGTCGGGAACAGGGGCAGAGAACGCTGCGCAGTCTGCAACCAACAATCAGGGAGGGGGGGAATACTGCATCCTTTGTGACTGGCGGGAGAGGTGGGTGTGGATTCACTTAATTTAACCTGTGAAACCTGCAAGGTTTCCTTTGCCCTCCAATTCTGCTATATCCCACAGTGTGGAATACAGCTTTGTTTTGTTCAATAAATAGTGTGAAATAGATGATACTGAATTGTTAGCCCATTTTACAACTCTCCAGTATTTTATTTCCAGTGAAGGCCACAAGAGGTGTAATGGTAATGATTCATTACCATTCCTCTTACACTCGTGCACAAAAGTAACCCTGATCTGTGCGTGTGATATTTTTCTTTTTCTAATTTCTCTCCTCACATGTTTTTG
This sequence comes from Carcharhinus amblyrhynchos, assembly GCF_965287045.1. Lineage (NCBI taxonomy): Eukaryota > Metazoa > Chordata > Chondrichthyes > Carcharhiniformes > Carcharhinidae > Carcharhinus > Carcharhinus amblyrhynchos. The sequence continues at coordinate 52,375,308 of NC_137329.1, forward strand.
TTTCTTGAATAGTGGAAAAGAGTATGGGCGTGGCGAGGAAATGGAGCAGCCAATTTGCTATTCCACCCTCCTGCCAAAGTCAGATTCCACTGGCCAAACATGACTTTGAGGGCAGAAGATGCTGGAAATCACAGCATCTGTGGAGTCGGAATAAAGGCAAAACTTTTTGAGTCAGGAAGATCCTTCATCAGAGCCTTTGTTTCAGATTCCGGCATCCACAGTATTTTGCTCTGATGATTTTGAGGGCATGATGTGGATATGCTGGCGTTGGACTGGGGTAAACACAGTAAAAAGTCTGACAACACCAGGTTTCAGTCCAACCGATTTATTTGATAGTAAACTCACTAGCTTTCACAGACTGTCTGTGCTTTATATGCTCTGTCTGAGGCCAGGACTCTCCATTCACCTGACGAAGGGACTAACCCGAAAGCTAGTGAGTTTACTATCAAATAAATCGGTTGGACTGAAACCTGGTGTTGTCAGACTTTTTACCGGATTTTGAGGGCGACAGATCATCTGAAAGTTTCTTAAAGATCTGGATGTATCTTTACTGAAGGAGCAGCAATACTGATTGGTGTTAAAGGCTTCCTGCATTACTCACCACTTGTGTGATATTCTGCTGAGTTTTCTTCCATACTGGATGGTCGGCTTTTGAATTTGCCTGTGAATAAGAAACAGGACATTGCATAATCAGCAGAAATCTAACAAATAGTGCTTCACAAAGTGAAGTAGAAATGTAATTGTTTTTTGTTAATATTTTGTAATTAAGTTAAAATAATTTAACACAGTTGTCCTTCAGTTGCCCTCCTTCCCAGGTTGCTGTGGAGGACAATGAAGGAATGGCAGCCTCTGCTGGTGATTGTAAGCTAAGGAAAAAAGGTTCATTTTTTTCCCCTATGTCTTCCCTAGGCCACAGATCACCATAATTGGCTGTTGAAGACTGTGTTTATAATGAAACAACACCTGGCACCCTTTTATATTAAAATCACGTTGCCTGGGCAACATATTGCTCTCCTGGGAAAGGCAGCCAATTTTTCATGAATATTTTAAGGGGAAGAGGTAACAACAAGTTCAAGTTCAGGCACTTAGAGATGTGAGGTGAATGAGTAAATCTGGACTTTGAGTTAGACTATGGAGAGGGTTCAGAATGAAGGCCATTTGCTTTCACGACAGTGGCAAGATGAGGTTGAAAGGTTACAATGTAGCTTCAGTAGGCCTTTTCAGGCCTGGTAAACACATTAGTCACAAGAAGTCCTATTTGCTGCCTCATTAAGTTGTCAGTATTTAAGTGTGCATTGGACTGTGGGTCCACAAATTGAGTCATTCCTCCATAAGGTGATGGCCTTGTGGTATATTATCGCTAGATTATTAATCTAGAAACTCAGCTAATGTTTTGGGGAGCCGGGCTTGAATCCCACCGCATAGACGATGGAATTTGAATTCAATAGAAAAATATCTGGAATTAAGAACCTACTGATGTTCATGGAACCATTGTCGATACAGAAAAACTAATCTGGGTCACTAATGTCCTTTAGAGAAGGAAATCTGCCTTCCTTACCTGGTCTGGCCTATATGTGATTCCAGAGCCACAGCAATGTGATTGACTCTCAGTTGCCCTTGGGCAATTAGGGAGGAGCAATAAATGCTAGCCAACCAGCGATACCCATGTCCCATGAATGAATAAAACAAAAATCTTGATTCATGTTCATCGTTCTAGTGTCCCGGTTGAGACGAGATGGAAAACCTACAGATATATATCTATTTCCATCAGCTAGAATACTTTCGAAATTTATTTTTTCTCTGTCTTTCAAAATGGATAATTGCTGGGCTGACAAAAAGGCTCCAGCTGATCACATGCTAGCTTCTGGAATTTTCTGATCAGTCTAAAGGTGAACAAAATGCTAACACCTCGTACCTCCCGGAATGTAACACTCCATGTGTTGATTAAATCATCTGATGAAGGGGCAGTGCTCCAACAGCTTTTGGCTAGTAGCTTGTGCTACCAAATAAACCTGTTGGACTTTAACCTGGTGTTGAGGGACTTCTTACTGTGCTTACCCCAGTCCAATGCTGGCATCTCCACATTTTGATTAAATATATCTGGCATGCCAGCACAATGGTCTCACACACGAGATGTGTTCCCCGGTCAGTTATGAACAAAGATGGCTATTTGCAACTCCTAGGCTCCAATCTGGTGCTAACAACCTAATTTTCAACAGGGGGCCTTATTTAACAACCTGAAACCAGTATCTCATGGCCAAGGCTTCAGCTGTCTGAACTGCTTTTAATTAACAAGCTGTTAGAAGTTCTAGGCTATCACTATTTGACCTCTGAAGAGACAACATTAGCTCCAGGCAAGCAGACTGCACTGTCTACCCATTTTACCACTAAGTAGGTAGCAGCAAAAAGAACTCTGGCCCTTAACAAATCTGCAAACTACTGGAACATCGGAAGTTGTGCCTTCACTAACTCAACTCTATATGCTGCTTTTGCCCAAGAAAGTCTCACTTCTGAACAGATGGATCACCCTGTAACAATCAACCTTACTTGTAAGGAAATTTACATTAGACTTTTTGATTCTCATAGAATTTCTCAGTGTAGAAGGAGGCCATTCAAGCCTGCACAGACAACAATCCCACCCAGGCCCTATTTCTGTAACCCCACATATCTACACTGCTAATACCCCTGTCAATAAGGGATAATTTAGTGTGGCCAGTCATCCTAACTTGCACATCTTTGAAGTGTGGGAGGAAACTGGAGCACCCGGAGGAAACCAACACAGACAAGGGGAGAACATGCAAACTCCACACAGTCACCCAAGCCTGGAATTGAATCTAGAACCCTGGCTCTGTGAGACAGCAGTGCTAATCACTGTGCCACCATGCTGCCCATGGACACATGAGGGAAATTAAAATAAAGGGGAAGTCAAAAATAAAAAACACCTTTCTGTTTGCAGACAGGTTGTGAGAAGAGAATTCAGGACTGTTTAAATTAATCCCGTTGTGTCCATAACACTGGGTAACTAAGATATGCTGACCAATGTCCACCTAGGATTCTTACCATCTAACAGGAGCCTGTGGCTGCAAATAAGAGGAATTCTGTGGCACTCCAGCAGGTACATGGCCACAATGTTTGAGGATTTCTTCTAAAATGGTCCAAAAGAACCCCAAAAGTGTTCAATTCTGTTGACCTTGGCAGGGCCCTAAGTTTCCAAAGGTAAACTCAGGGAGAGATATCCAGTTCCTTATGTCAGGAGAATTTATGATTTTACTATTGCTGCGTTGGGCCTATCAGCTTCCCACAGGCAGTCCCAGGGAGAACTAGTGTGAGAGGTGGACAATGGCGATTTGGGTTGGTGCATTGAGTCCTATCTCCCAAATGGGTATCTACATTTAATACATGGGGAAGGGGCAGTGGGAGCCAGGGCCAGAGGACAACCTAGTTTGGGGCACAGAGATGGCAGGGAGACAAGGTTGCCAATCTGGTTGGAGGCACTCTTGGAGGTTTCACATGTGCCACTTTTTACCGAGTGACACCTGGGCCAGAACTTTACCACTTCGCCTGCCCTGATTCCGGGGCAGGTGAGGCTCGCAGAATGGAATTCTTCATTGGCCTCGGGCAGAATTTTACGAGCCTTGCCTGACCTGGATCGCAAAATCCCATCCTGATCATAGGAAACCTGATCACATGACATTTTTGTTTGTGGGTTTTGCATCACCAGCTGCTGAGGAACAATTCCATGAATCAGGGAATCACCAATGAGCAAACCAAGATGGGAAACCAAGAATTGGAGAGCAACTCATAGAGAAACATCTAGAAATAGGAGGAATTGTGATTCCTTCAGTAATTCATGTTATCTAATGGTTAACATTCACTAGGAATCTAAATGTAACTGGTAGTTATGTGTACTGCCCCAATATCCCAATGGGAATGTTGTAAATCCTGCAGATTATTGGATGGCAAAGTCGTTAGCACTGCTGCCTCACAGCTCCAGGGACCTGGGTTCAATCCCAGCCTTGGGTGACTGTCTGTGCAGACTCTGCACATTCTCCCCATGTCTGCGTGGGTTTCCTCCAGATGCTCCAGTTTTCTCCTACAGTCCAAAGATGTGCAGGTTAGATGGATTGGCTAAATTGTGCCTTAGTATCCCAAGATGTATAGGTTATGGGCTTTAGTGAGGTAAATGTGTGGGGTTACCTGCTCGTCCCAAGGCTAGAAAATCACGCCTGAGATCAACGAACCTTTGCATGGTCTCCATGTTCCGCCTGCTGCTATTCCCTTGGCAGACTGGATGGGAAAATTCCTCCCACTATATCAGACAGTCATTGCAGAGTCGATGGACCGAATGGCCTCCTTCTGCACTGCAGGGATTCTATGATTCTGTGATCCCACTTGAAACTAGCACTAATCTCATAACCCACTGATATTCACCCTGAACTCATAACAAGAATCCCCCTACTCTATGTGCAGTCAGGCTCCCTGCTCAATGCCATTTTTAAAGGCCCAATTTCTCTTGCTGCCTCTGTGGACTTTGGTTTGGGCTCAGGATCTGTGTGAGGATGACAACTCTGAACTTGGAACTTCAGTCAGAACTGATGTGTGATTGGACTTGACCTGTGGAACCTGGAGGCACAGAATAACCTGAAGCAAGCTGAGAGATCTCACCAAGGCCAATGTTTGGGACTGTTCTCACAGAGCGTTTCATTCTACACTCAGCTCAGCATCAACATTTCAAAACTGCTCTCTGAATTTCAGACTTGGTGAAGGATTGTTTTCACTGAATTGCTCCTGGCTCTGCGGGCAATGCTGGTCTTAATGCCCAGTCCCAACCCATTTTCCCCGTGCCCCCTATTTGAGCCCAATCTCCTGATCCCTAACTACGATCTCTCCTCAATTCCTTCCTCTTGCATCTCATAATTTCCCATTCCTGATCTTCTTCTTTCCTGGAGTCTCCATTGCCTAGTCTTCATTGCTCTTCCCAGAATACCCATTCCCATCTCCTGTTCCCTTCCACATCCCTCATTCTCTGACCTGCTCTTTTCTCTAGTCTATTCCTTATCCTGATCTCTTGGATTTCTAGGAGGGCATCCCCAATTCTAGGAAATTCCTAGGTATTGAGAAAAGCTGGGAGCCTCCTACGAATAGGCCTCCTTGTCCTAATTTCCCAATATTTGCACCATTCAACATGGATCAGAGTAATGAATGAAAATCCAGTCCACCATATCTTTGAACAGCCTGATAAGTAAATCTCTGAAATTATTAATACAATTACTGTTTCGTCACTGATATTTGCTTTACGTGTTGCTACCTGTAAATAGGCATCCCCAGCTGACTTTGTGAGTGCGTGCAAAAGATTTTGGTTCCCAACTTAACACGCCCCTGAACATTTAGCGATCTCATTAAGTATACAGCAGGGGACAAGCACACACTCTTATGATTCACTTCCAGAAATAATTATCAGTTACTTCTATCTTGCTATAAAAATTCTGTATTTATTTCCATTCAAGAAGTGGTTTGGCTGATGCGTCTCAATGTATATGGAAAGGATATGCAGTTCCTTTGAAAGGAGCATTCAATCAATAACTGTTTACTTTAGAAAATGTGTGACCAGAGTGGATACATTATATAAGTTGGAATTTCCAGCATGGAGCCTCACTTGATGGGAGAGCAAAAAATTAATTAAAGCTAGTGGAGGAACACAAGTTGAGCATGCTGGCCTCAGTGCCTGACATGCCCCATCCTATATGCAGACCTTCAACCCAGCCTCAGAAAACAAGGTCACGTTGTTCTGTGTAAATTTGTACACAGAGAGAGATGTCCATAGCGTATGGCAAAGTCCTTCCTCCCTCTTCCCTAACACTGGTTAGCATGCTGCCTCACAATGTCAGGGACCCAAGTTTGATTCTCAGCTTGGGCCACTGTCTGTGCGGAGTTTGCACGTTCTCCCTGTGGGTTTCCTTCGGCTGCTCCAGTTTCCTCCCACAGTCTAAAGATGTGCAGGTTAGGTGGACTGGCAATGCTAAATTGCCTTTTAGTGTCCTAGGATGTTAGGGGAGTAGCCATGGTAAAATATGTGGGTTCACAGGGATAGGGTGGGGGAATGGGCCTGGGTAAAATACTCTGTTAGAGAGTTGGTGGAGATTTGAATGGCCTCCTTCTGCACTGTAGGGATTCTATGAATTAGACTTTTTTTTATTAGTGTCACAAATAGACTTACATTAATACTGTAATGAAGTTACTATAAAAATCCCCTAGTCTGGCACCTGTTCAGGTACACTGAGAGAGAATTTAGCATGGCCAATGCACCTAACCAGCACATCTTTTGGATTGGAAAAGATGTTTATTAGTTTTGCCCAGGCTTGCGTTTTTTTCAGGAACTGAAGACTTAGTCATAGTAGCTCAGTAATATTCTACCTACCTTACAATGGTCCACTGATTCAAATGTCCTCCCAGTGCTTCTGGAGACATAAAATCCCTGCTCCTCAGTTCAGATGTCAGGCAGCAGTCTCAGGCCAATCACTGGCGGGCATATCTGCTGTAGAGAAAAAAAAATTGTGTGGAGTTGTTTTTCACACCGGAAACTGTGTTGAGGAATCCACAGGAGACAATGCCATTTTGAGATGCAACAGATGCCAGCATCTTGGGGGAAAACAAGATCTAAACACCTCAGAAGCCTTGAGAGGGCTGGGAATGGGTGAGCAGAGCTCTGGGGAGGAGCAGAACTTCCGCCATGGTGCTACCAAACCTATCCAAACTTTAATGTGAAGCGCAGACAACATGTGGGCTGCCTAGATTGTGGCTGAGGGAAGACCTTTGCTGTAGCACCAGCAGTGTGTGCAGTGCTCTGAGAAAGAGGAATAGTGCTCAAATAGGCTGGTTTCTTTATTCCACTAGCTCCTATACGATGGTCTGAAGATGTGCAGATTAGGCGCATTGGCCATACTAAATCCTCCCTGCCATAAAACATTAGACAAAGGTCATGGATGGAGAGGGGGACTGGTGGTTTTGAGATGGCGGCGCGGGCTCGTTGGGCCGAAGGGCCTGTTTCCCGGGCTGTTTTTTTGTTCTTTGTTCTTAGTGTACCCGAACACGTGCTGAAATGTGGCAACTAGGGGATTTTCATAGTAACTTCATTGCAGTGTTAATGTAAGCCTACATGTGACTAATAAATAAATAAATAAACAATTAATTACTCCAGGATTGATTACATTGCTGAATGTGGATTGTGAATTTTTACCCACATCTCCCCTTCCACCCCTACCACATCATTGGCTGAGACTCACTGGTTTCCCTGGCAATTAGGGTTAAGGGCTAAATGAGGTAGGTGTACCTCCACTCACCCGCACATGATGAGCATCCCTCATTTACAATCAGATTACATGGCCTTTTATTGGGCAGTTGCCTTGTGAATCTGTCCTTGAGCCATCCAAAATCTCCCACACTCCTACTGATAGTGTCTCACAAAGCAATCCCCATGACCCAGCAATTCCTTGAAGATCATCCCTGTATCTGCAGGAGTGTGATTGTGTTTCCTGGACTCCAGTGTAATCCACTCAATTCAATGCCAAGAGTGGAAAGTGGAGCCCTTGCAACCTGAGGTGATTAAGTAATCTTGGTCAGAAAGTCATGGGCTAAAGTCTCAGAATGATCGGCTGAACTTCAGCATTTCTTGGTTGGCCTGATATAGCAACAAGCAAAAGAGAAACCTGCATTTTGCTTAATTACATACCCCATTCTCCGAGCAACAACTTAAACATAGCAATATCTGGAGTTCAAACCCCTTGCTTTCTTTCCCCTTTACTGATTTCTAGACATTTGGTGGCGCCTAACAGACTATTCCATTCCAGCTAATGTAAATCAGCAAAGGTGGGGTAATAGGTCAATGAGCTTTGGGGTTGAATTTTATAAGGGAGGGTGCTCCGCCTTCCAATCACCTCATAAACGTTGGGGGCGAGCCCTCCTGCATTTAGCCATTGGACATTTAATTGACTTGTAACGGCTCTTCTATTCCCAATTCAGAGGAAGTCCTGCCTCTGAAAGCTGCCAGCCAATCAAATATTGAATGTCTTGACTGTGCAGCACCAATGGGGGCATTGGCTACTGCTGGAACTGCAACAAGTCCGCTGAAGATAAGGAACCAGGAGCTCACAACAATATGAGACCAGTCTTTTAAGCTGGCAGGGATGGGCAAGACAAGCAAAATGTGGGCGGGGGGGAGAGCTCCAATGTGTACATGATGCACAAACAGGAAGCACCCCCCCTCTGGTCTGGTCACCAGGCTGCCAGTTTTTACCAGGCAGCCTGGACGCTTGGCATGGGGCTCCCCAACCATAGGACAAATCCCAGTGACAGTGGGAGGACACCCTTAAGAGGTTTGATTTGCCATTTAAGGGCTCAACTGACCAATGGGCAAATTTGATGCCTCCCTATCTGAGGTTAAAATACCCACATGTTGGGGGTTTGGAGCAGGAAGGTGACAGATATGGCGCTGCTGCTAGGGCGCACAAATTTATGCCTCCACTTGCCATTGTGCCAAACCCCCCCCCAATTTCCCCCAGCTTGGGCAGATATGAAAGTCAGTACCTGGTGTGGAATAGGAGACAGCAGGATTTTGAACAAAATAAAATTTACAAAAGGTAGAGGGTATGTGACCACTGAGGAGAGCATTAGAGGCAGATTTTCCTTACCAAACCCACCCACTTAGTGGGGGAAGGGAGGAGCTGGAACTTCTTGTCAGAGAGGGACTTTCCCCTGACTGGTGAACTCAGTCATGGCACGATTAACATCCAATTTTTTCAATCAATCATAGAGTGCAGACCCTTGTCAATGGAAGGATTTCTCCTGAAGGGGACTCTTTAGAATAGCTGCAATCGACGTTGCTTCCAGAGCTTCAGAAAGCAATGTGCGAAGACTGATTCCCTGCCTGTTCTCTGATCGTCCCTGGAAGTCCTACTCGGGAATGGGAAATATCATTTGCCGCAGAGACGGGGAAGAAACCAGCTTCTCAGACCAAACAGGCATGGACTGGAGGTGATAGATACAGTCATAAGCAGGAGCATGGCGCCATGAACCAGGATTCAGGACCAAGTGAGGGTCAATGACCTCAGGAAGGGAAGGACAGTTGAATGCTGCCCCACTGTCAGACCCTGATCCAACACTCCAACACACCAGTGCTACAAATAGCGAATTAAGAAAAGGAACATAACTAAGTCAGGGCCCCACTTACTCTCTATTTCTCTCATGCCATTTGCCAATACCGGTAAGTTTAATTCAAATCCATAGCTTTCAATACAGTGTTGAAAGCTAATGTCCAAACAAGAAGAAAGCTCGGTTTCCAAAATGGAGGACATGGACTGAGAATTTTAGTCCTTTCTAAAATTGTGTGCACAAACTGAGCTTATATTGGGTGCTGAGCTTGTTACCCCTCGTTCATTTCCTATCAAGCAGACGGTTGACTGGGATAAGGAGACCTTACTTCAATTAAAGGTAGGAAAGGATTCTCTATCCCAGAAAGTTGGGGATGCACCATTGTTGAATACATTTAAGGTTGCGATAGATAGATATTTGGTATCTCAGGGAATTAAGGAAATGGGAAGTGGGTGGGAAAATGGAGTTGAAGCCCAAAATTGGTCATTATCATATTGACTGGTGAAGCAGACTCGATGGGCTGAATGGTCTATATCTGTTCCTATTTCCTGAGTTTTTGTTTGCTGGTAGGGTGAAGCATTCCTTGGCAGATAACGTAAATTTAGGGCTTAAATTCTCCTTCATGCAAGGTTTTAGCATGAGCAAGAAAATTGTAAATGCACACAATAAATATCAGATATGGACAAATATTTAATGAAATCATCAACTTCGAAACATCAAACCCAATGAGCAATGATACAGATCTTCTTCATCAAGTAGGGCTGAACATCTCTTTGGTGCTAAATGACTGATTAAAAGACATAAAAGCACCATTAACACTGAACAGTTAAGGAAATATGAAGGCAGCTACTTAAATTTGAGTTTTACAGGTCACGTATTCTTTATTAATAAATCTGAAAAGAGAACACATCCAAAAACCACACTTTGTTTTGAACATCATCGGCCTTCAGTGTGGCAAGTCTCTGACCTGAGCCGTCACCAACTTCGCCAACAATGTCTGACCTTTAACGCGGGAAGTGTTGTGTTTGTCTGCACTGTTTACCTTGTTAGGATTGTATTCATTTAGAAGAGCGAGAGACGATCTCATGGAAACTTATAAACTCTAACAGGGTTAGACAGGATAGATTTGAAAAGAATGTTCCCAATGGTGGGGATGTCCAGAATTAGGGGGTCATAGTTTGCAGATAAGCGGTAAACCATTTACGCCTGAGGTGAGGAGAAATGTCTTCACCCGGAGGGTGGTGAACGTGTGGAATTCACTACCACAGAATGTAGTTGAGGCCAAAACGTTGGCAGATTTCAAGAAGAAATTAGATATAGCTCTTGGGGCTAAAGGGATCAAGGGATATGGGGGGAAGGTGAGATCGGGACATTGAATATGATCAGTCATGATCATAATGAATGGTGGAACAGGCTGGAATTGGCCTACTCCTGCTTCTAGTTTTTATGTTATTTTTGTCTGCATTGTTCATTTTGCTAACTTTTCTATGGTACTATGTTTGGGAAATTATTACTGGTAGCCTGTATTTTTTATTCAGGGCCACATCTTACTTTTTTAGACATTGTACTGACTTTAGACTATAATAAACCTAGGCTTAAGCCATTGTTATGTAAGTAGGCCTAGACTTATACATGGTATTCAAAAACTAAAGTGTCTGTAATCCGAAATGCAATCAGCCCTGAGGATTTCAGATAATATATACACGACCTGTATTTGTATTGGAAGCGGAAATACACCTCACTATCATTATGGAATGTGTGCATTGGTACTGTCCAATGAATCTTCAATTTACAGAAGCATTGAATGACAAACGATGAAATAGATAAGGACAAGCAATGTTCATTTTTTGTGCAAAAGACTAACACCAGAATTCTACCGCCCTGCCTGCCAAGGAATCGGAGTGGGCAAGAGGCGGACAACAGAAATATCCATTGACCTTGGGTGGGATTTTCCTGTGTCGCTCGACTGAGGCTGTAAAATCTCATCCTAAGGAGTTAGTCGGTACCGAAGTAATGCAGGCCTCAATGACCATTGCTAAAAGGCAGGCATAGCAGAAAGCCAGGAAACATATAAAAAATACCAATGTCAAAGGATGGATATTTTTAATTTCAGAAGATATTGGGCATCAGAAGAAGTCTTGCTCATCTCAAAATTGTAAAATCTCATCAGAAGTCAACGGCCTTTCCCTGATCTGCCCCTCGCCCGCTCTAATTCCCATAACAGGCTGAGTGTTAAAATTCTGACCAAATGGAGGCTATGGTGAAGAGATACAGTGGAGGAGTGGCATCATCTGTCAGCAGGAGGCTAGAAGGTCATCCAGAAAATTTCTGGGAAGACAGTGGGAATATTAGCTGGTCAATGGCAGCCAGCTCCTAGGATCTGAATGCTGTGTTAAAAGGAATTCACTTACTTCTCCCATGTTTTCTTGGTAAATGAATGCATTTTCAAAGGCCATATCCCACCAAACAGCTCCACTAGCCTTACATGCTGCTCAATATTCACCTTCATCATCCACCTGTCCATGATTGATATCAATCACAACTCATGTCTCACATTCAGAGCTTCTCCTCTCCCTCACACACAGCATTGCTGCACACCCACAGTTCACAACTTGCACATTCTATCAGCTAATCAGCCAAGTCAGTTACACTGGCAAATACATTGCACTGCACTTCTCCTGAAGGGTGAGGTTAGGAATAACCACAGGCAAAAGAAGTCAACCAATGGAAAAGATACCTCCATTTGTCATTACACCCATTGGGTTTTTCATCATTGCAGCAGAAATAACTCAGGCATTGGCCATGTTTAAATCATAGAATTTTATGTTGTACTTATACCTCACTCTTCTATTAACATCCCGATTCTCCCTCATTTCACAATATCTTCTGTAGATGATTTCAGCCAGCAGCCCTTGCTTTCCCCTCAATATAACCCTACTCTTGTACCTTGTCCTTTCAGGTAAGAACTGCAACCTGGCCTGGCAGTAGTGGAAGAAAAGATGGAAGACAGTGAAGAATAAACTATTGCCTCTCGCGACCAATTGCTCAGATGCTCACATTCACACTGCACTGCACTTGGGTGCCACAGTGGCATGGTGGTTAGCACTGCTGCCTCACATCGCCAGGGACCCGGGTTTGATTCTTGGCTTGGGTCACTGTGCGGAGTCTGCACATTCTTCCTGTGTCTGCATGGGTTTCCTCTGGGTGCTCCAGTTACCTCCCATAGTCTGAAACATGTGCTGGTTAGGTGCATTGGCCATGCTAAATTCTCCCTCAGAACAGGTGCCACAGTGTGGCAACTAGGGGATTTTCACAGTAACTTCATTGCAGTGTTAATGTAAGCCTACTTGTGACACCAATAAATAAATTTTAAACTTTGAAAATGTACTGCATGGAAGGTGCAGAAACAGGATTTGTACACTGTGTGCCATTGGGTACAAGTGAACTGCAGGCTAGGCAGGGAGACAGGGTCAGGCAAGTGCCAGTTTGCCAGAGGGTGAAACTGTGTATGATATAGCATTAGTCCCATGGCTAAAGTCACAGTTTCTTTGCAGTTCAATGTGCCACTAAAGTCTCACAGCTGCAGTGGCAGCTCACATGGTGCCAGACAAGCATAGCTTGCTGCCAGGCTGGCTCAGGTAGCTGCCCTCATAGTTTTGAGACCAATGCATAAAGGGGCTTGCAGTGTCTCACAGCCACCTCAATAAATTGCCCCCCGAAACATTGCTAAGCTGGCTGAGGTATCACTCCACTTGGAAAATAAGTGGCCAAATGAGACAGAGGTGTGTGGAAATCATTACCACAAAGAGTGGTTAAGCCAACTAGCATTGATGCATTGAAAGGGAAGCTACACAAACATATGAAGGGAAAAAAGGTATATAAGGATCTGTTGGTGAACTTAAATGAAGAGGGACTGGAAGAAGTCTCTGTCAGGTATAAATGCGGACATGGATCTGTCTTTACTGCAAACACATTGGATGGCATTTTTCAGCCTTGCTTGGCCCGAAACCAGAAAATTCCACCCGAGGTCAATGGACCTTTCCATGGCCCACCCCTCACCCGCTCTGATTCCCGTGGCACATGGGACTGTAAAATTCACCCCATTGCAATTTTGTGCGTTGAATTTCATTTGCCAATTGTATACTCATTCTGCAAATTTCTTAATGTCTTTTTGGATTTTGTTGCACACTTCTGCTGTATCTCCACCATCTCCTTCATTGTCATTCATCCATGTAACTGTTTGGTTACACTGTGCAGCTTTGAGGCAGTTCACTTGTGCAGTGTTCTTTTGACAGTGTTCAGTAACCTAGTGTTGATTTAACATGCGCAGTTAAACAGTGCTGATTGGAACCCATTCAATTACACAGTGCTAATTACTCATGATTATTTACTTCTCCGCTGCTCATTGTCATCTGCAACCCACTAGTAGTGCTCATGACAAAGGTTTAGAACATAATGCAGATTAACACGATTCTCTGTAGCTGATGAACTCTGTTCGTTGATACTGCTGGTATCTTGACGCATTGATCATTAGTATGACTTTAAATGAGGATAAAATATTAAAAATACAGGAAATCTCAACAGAAAATCAACACGGTGGCACAGTAGCACAGTGATTAGCATTGCTGCTTCACAGCTCCAGGGATCTGGGTTCGATTCCCGGTTCGGGCCACTGTCTGTGTGGAATTTGCACATTTTCCTCATGTCTGTGTGGGTTTCCTTCGGGTACTCTGGTTTCCTCCCACAGTCCAAAGATGTGTGGGTTAGGTTGATTGGCTATGCTAAAAAATTGCCCCTTAGTGTCCTGAGATGTGTAGGTTAGAGGGATAAGTGGGTAAAATGTGTAGGAATATGGGGGTGGGACCTGGGTGGGTTTGTGTTCGGTGCAGACTCAATGGGCCGAAGGGCCTCTTTCTGCACTGTAGGGTTCTATGATTCTATGAAAATAATGCTGGAATTATACATTGGACTAACTGGTGTGGATTCAATGGGGAAAGGCCATGGTGTAAGGCCTTTCAGCCAATGTAGATTGAAGGGCCAGCAACTGGATAAAGCCCTTGGACCATTGATAATCTCTAACTGTGAGTAACTCTATTAAGAAGTCTCAGAACACCATGTTAAAATCCAACAGGTTTATTTGGTATCATGAGCTTTCAGAGCGCTGCTCCTTCATCAGGTGAGTGGAGAGGTGGGTTCACAAACATGGCACCTCTCCATTCACCTGATGAAGCAGCAGCACCCCGAAAGCTTGTGATAACAAATAAACCTGATGGACCTTAATCTGGTGTTGGGAGACTTCTTATTGTCTCTACCCCAGTGCAATGCTGGCACCTCCACATCATCACATCTTTTTTAAAGCACCACAAAGTTCAATTGACTAATGTACACTGTTTCACAAAGACCTTTGGACTTGTATTGAAATATACGTGACATTCTTCGACTGAATACAGTGTAAATTTTGATCTTAGGGAAAACGTAAATATGATCGCATTTTATGTTGTAATGACTGGAAGTGTTTCTGTACTGGTTTCCAAATAATGTATGAATAAAGTATATTTTTGAAATAAAAAGATGTCAATTCAAAACTTCAACCTATTTTTTATCTACCAGGGAAATAAAGAATATTGCTGTATAGTCATTTCCAAACACAGTTCAATTTGTACAAGCATTATTGCTCTTTATAGATGTCATGGGGCTGACATCATATCAAACTGGAAGAGAAAATGCACCAATTCTGCACACTTAATAATCAAGAAATGTTCTCAAAGAAGACACTTCAGAGTTCAGGATTCAAAAAATGTAGCTCCGATTTTCAAACTTGCTCTTAAACGGAGTCATAGAATCCCTACCGTGCAGAAGGAGGCCACTTGACCAATCAAGTCTGCGCTGACCACAATCCCACCCAACCCCTATGCCCATAACCCCTCATATTTACCTTGCTAATTCTCCTGACATTAGGAGAAATTTAGCATGTTCAATCAACCTAACCTGCACATCTTTGGACTGTGGGAGGAAACCGGAGTAGGAAACCCATGCAGACACAGGGAGAACATGCAAACTCCACACAGGCAGTCACCCAACAGAGGCTGGAATTGAACCCAGGTCCCTGGCGCGGTGAGACAGTGGTGCTAACCACTGTGCCACCGTGTCTGGATAAATGATAAATATGGAACAACATGGGACATCACAACACAACGTTAGAGTCCAACCAGTTTATTTGACAGTAATCCCACAAGCTTTCGGAAATGGTGTTCCTTCGTCAGGTATATGGTAGGTTCTGAGACTTCTTACTGTGTTCACCCCAGTCCAACACTGGCATCTCTACGTCACAACATCACAAGCACAGGATTGGTGAATTATTCCTTATATCCTAACAACTGGTTTCCCTTAAAAATGCATATGAAGGGAATTAAAAATTGAGTGTTGCAATTTGCAGTCTTCCTAGTACTCATTACTCCTCTGACTGCAATAGACCTTGTCTCCAAAGAAACATGGTGTATTGGCACTGTTGGTAAAACTGCCTAATTAAGCTGACCTACATCTTTAGCAGCATTCATTTTCACATATAGTATGAACAGAATGCCTCATGGAAATCCACAGGATACAATTTGTATCCCTGTGCTCATAATTCATATTAGCCCAGATTTTGCATAGATGGCTAGATAAACAGAAACAGGTTATTTGGCCCAGCTGATTGATGCTGGTGTTCAGGCTCTGCATGAGCCTCTTATTCAATCTCAAACTATTAGCAAATCCTTCCAATTCTTCCCCCACCCCTTGCATTTATTTAGATTTCTACTGCATTCAAAGATATTATTTGTCTCCGCTACTCCATGTAGAGGTAAGGACCCCATTCTCAGCACTTTCTTGGGAAAAGAAGTTTTGCCTGAATTGCTTATTGGATTTGTTTATCATAGCTGTATGTAAAATGCATGAAATGTGACCACAAGTTAGAGAGAATTTCAAACAGAATGATTTGCTATATTTGAAATGATATTAAATATATTAATACAATTGGAGGTTAGTGCAGATGTCCGATGTTACTGAGATATATTTAAAAATGGTAATTTAAGTTTAAAATGTTTACTCATTAGCGTCACAAGTAGGCTTACATCAACACTGCAGTGAAGTTACTGTGAATCATAGAATCCTTACAGTGCAGAAGGAGGCCATTTGGCCCATTGACTCTGCACTGACCACAATCCCATACAGGCCCTATTCCCATAACCGCTCATATTTACCCTGTTAATCTCCTGATACCAGGGTCAACTTAGCATAGTCAATCAACCTAACCTGCACATTTTTGGACTATGGGTAGAAACCGGAGCACCCGGAGGAAGCCCATGTAGACACGGGGAGAATGTGCAGACTCCACAGAGACAGTGACCCAAGCCGGGAACTGAACCATAATCCCTGGCACTGTGCTAACCATGCCACTCTAATATAGAAACTAATTTAAAATTCAATTTACATAAATTTATTTATTTAATTTAGAAATATTATGGCTGCGATTCTCTCATTTAGGTGAAGTTAACATAAATCATTGAAGCCCTACAGTGCAGAAGTGGTCATTTGACCCATCGAGTCTGCAACAACCACAATCCCACCCAGGCCCTATTCCCATAACCACACATATTTACCCTGCTAAATCCCCTGACACTAGGCTCAATTTACCTTGGCCAATCATCTTTGGACTGTGGGAGGAAACCAGAACACCCAGAGGAAACCCATGCAGTGAACCGGAAGATCCAAGCACTAGCTGAATGCATAATTCGTGCTAGGTGTCCAGCCCTGTATGTGTCTCCCAGCACTGGATTTTCAGCGCTGTCAGCTCCGTACCTGAAATTGGCATTGAGGTGCATAAATTATGCAGCAGGTAATTTGAATATCATTTAAATGGCATTAGCAGGACTGAAATCTCCGGGCTCACTAGCCTCTCCAGCCCCGCCAGGAGCATTTTACTCCAGCGGGCATTATTATAGCTCCCCACTTGCAGGGAGCTAGTGGCCGGCCCCGCTGGAGTAAAGTGGGGTCAATCATAGCGCGCCCCTGCCCCCCGAGCCCCCTCCAGAGGTTGGGCAGTAGGGGGCTGCTCCCTGGGCATTGGCACTTTGGGAGTGCCAGCCTGTCCCCCCCTACATGGGGCGGGGCTAAGAGGGTAGGGCCTAATGAGGGCAGCGCCTATTGGGGGCAGAGTCTCTGGGTGGGCAATCGGTGATGGTGAGGAGGGAGGGAGGGCAGCGATCGAGGCTGGCCATCAGGGTGAAGGGGGCAGTCTGCTAGGGCTGCAGGGGGGGAGGGTTGGCACTGCGGGGTTGCAGGGGAAGGGGGTCAGGATTGTCAGTGGGAGTGGGGGGAGGAATCACGTGGGGGGGGCGCGGGAGATCAGGGCTGTGGTGGGGGTAGAAGGGGGCAGTTCGAGGCTTGCCCTGCATGCGTTTGGGCAGCCAGCGATCGGGCTGTAGGTGGGGGGGGGGAACGGCTGGCTATGCAAGATCGTGGGGCTGGCCAGCCATTGAGTTGGCCAGCAATCGTGAGGCCGCTGTGCATGCGCCAATCTCGGCACTGACAAATTGGTGCATGCGCAGTAGCCCACTCAGTGCTATGCTTTCTCCAGTGGGAATAGGCCCCACCCACTGATTTTTAATGAGATTTACACTAGTGCACTCTGCAGTGCACAGAGTTTGGGAGATTCATTTTGAAAGTCCCGCTGAAAAAAGTTATTTACTGTGGTTTTCACATGAATTCAACACTTATAATTTTTTTGGTAGCATTGACCCTATATGTCTGCCTGAAATACAGCTACACTACACTGATGACTAGGTGATGAGTCATGATAAGTACAAGTCGAAAAGCTTCAATAGCATGTGTTTTTTTCAGCCATACTCAATATTATAATTCTATTTATAATTATATTCCTGTATAAAACTATTCACATATTGCTGACTGGAGGACAGATTTGGTTACCGGTTGCTTTGTAAATGTTTCGATTCATTTTCTGCCAATTTTATCTCTGTGAACCCTGAACACTGGCAGAGAAGCGACGTAAGAAGTAGCATCGTGACTACGGGCTCTGCCAATCTTGTTCTATACTCAGCTGGCAAAAGTGGCACTTCAGTGTGAGCCAAGCAAAACCTTATGGTGGATTTCATGCCCTTCTGATGAGGAATCCTGTCTCTGCTTGCTACTGGGAGCTAATAATCTGAGTGAGATCAGCATACATCCTTGGAGGATATCAGGCAGCGCTCTGACCGAGTCCAGATTGTCCTGTCTGTGACAGTGAGCTATGCTGTTTAAATGCCTTGGCTGTGCCATCACACGTAAGGAACAGATGACAGGTTCTGATTAGATCATTAAAATGGAGCAGGCCCAGATTAGATTTCTTTTGTTCAAAGTCCACATTTTTTGGTGCTTTTATGCTTCTCAAGGTCAGTTCTAAGGAACAAGTTTATTGCAGATACTGAGGGTGACATTCTCCCAGCCACGTGTTACCCTCTGGCGAAAGGTGGCTTGTTGTTTGCTAGTGGCGGGATTCTCTGGTCCCGCCGCTGTCAATGGAAATTCCCATTGACGTCATCCCATGCCGGTGGGAAACCCAGGGGCGGGGGTGCACTGCTGGTGGGATAGGAGAATCCTGCTGGCGTGAACAGCTGGAGAATTCCAGCCTGACACAGACACACCAGATCAGATGAATTATGACCATATATAGCATAATGCTCCCACTCCCTTTGCGAAAAAGAAGAACAGATTTTTTCCATATCCCACTTGCAGTGATGTTGTCAACTCTCTCTTAATGTGATGGGACTCCCCCCCACCGCCCCCCATCCCCTACTGCGACGTGTCTTGATGTGATGGTGGGATTTACCAGTCCTGGCGTTGGTAGTGAAGTTTCTTATTGTTTGCACCCCCCCAGCCAGTGTGGGGGTCTGTCAGCAGAACCAGAAGATCTAGAAAGCGGGAATAGGCAGAAAATGGAGCAGCACAATGGTACAGTGATTAGCACTGCTGCCTCACAGCACCAGGGACCCACGTTCAATTTCAACCTTGGGTGACTGTGCAGAGTTTGCACATTCTCCTCGTGCCTGCGTGGATTTCCTTCGGGTGCTCTGGTTTCCTCCCACAATCCAAAGATGTATGGGTTAGGTGGATTGGCCATGCTGAATTGTCCTTTAGTGTCCCCAGCCGTCTCAGATAGGGGGATTAGCCAAGGTAAATGTGCAGGGTGCTGGAGATAATTTGGGGCTGTGGGCCTGAGTAAGATCTCTTTCAGAGAGTCAGTGCAGACTCGATGGGCTGAATGGCCTCCTTCTACACTGTAGGGATTCTATGGAAAATTCCATGCACTGGGTGGAATTTTCTATTGTTGAGATTTCCACTCCTGCTTTCCGCCTTTTTCAGCCTCACCCTCTCCTTGACAGGGTCATAAAGCGAGTAGTGAGCAAAGGAAACTTTCTCTCATCGTGGTACAACCTCAATTATAGAAGGAAAGAGCTCTAGGCTATATTGGTGAGAAAGCCTTCGAGAATCACTTTTCTGATGTTGCCACTGAGCAGAATTTCCAATTGAGTGTCAAGAGTGCCCAAAACCGTTCCAGAGGTACCTAAATGGTTTTTTATCTCATCAGTCTGAAGTGGACACAGGGAACAAGCTCCATTTATCTTCATCCTGTGTATTTTATTCTGTTGTGATCCTACAGTTAATAATCACAGGGCATTTGTCTTGTAGCAAAGGCACTTGCTTCTTGGCCTTTTGGCTAAGATCAAGTGTAGTATCGACATGCTGCGCTTGGTTGAAGTCATTAGTTTACGTTTTAGCTTCATTTGAAGCAATTTTTAAAAGCGGCATCTCGGACTTTTGGCTAAAATGCAAATGAGATCAAGCCTTGGAGGAGGAGCTATCTTTACTCCAATCAGCTTGGATCATGTAGATCAAGCCCAAGACAGGAGGTGAGAGCCCTGTCTTATCAGCTTGGATCGGGAATGTCTCAACTTGTTGGGACTCTGAATTGGACTTGATTGGATTGAATTGGAATCAAAACAAAAACAAAGACCAATATCATCCTCCAAGTGTTAACATGCATACAAAATACATTCTAATGAAAGAGCTGCAAATGAGAAAGGTAAGATCATAGGCCAGGACTTTCCAGCCCCATCAAGGTGGATCCCACCATGGGAGATTCTGCCAAATGTCCATCAACTGTCAGCAAGACTGCGCGATCCTGGAAGGGGCGGAACCTTAAAATCCCACCCATCGAAGGCTCAAAGAACAGAAGGAGAACATTCATGCCAACTCGCTATGAACTTGGATAATCAGACACACCCTCAAAACAAGTCCCCCCAAGGGGTGGTATGGTGGCACAGTGGTTAGCACTGCTGCCTCATGGCACCAACGTCCCGGGTTTGACTCCTGGCTGGGGTTACCATCTGTGTGGAGTCTGCATGTTCTCTCCTTGTGTTCAGTTTCTTCCCACAGTCCGAAAAGTGTGCTGGTTAGATGCATTGGCCAGATTAAATTCTCCCTGTGTATCCGAAAAAGTGCCGGAGCGCCACAACAAGGGGATTTTCATAGTAACTTCATTGCAGTGTTAATGTAAGCCTAAACAGAAAATGTAGGAAAATCTCAGCAGGTCTGGCAGCATCTGTAAGGAGAGAAAAGAGCTGACGTTTTGTGTCCACATGACCCTTTATCAGATTCCACCATCCACAGTAATTTGCTTTTAATGTAAGCCTTGTGACACTAATAAATAAAGTTTATCTCTTGTCTTCCCAAAATTATTCATGTCTCTTTTGAAAACCACAGTTGAATCTGGCACAACCACACTCTTAGGCAGCATGTCCCAGATCTTGACCACTTATTTCATGTTGCCTCTGATTTAAAGTGATTGGCAAAAGAACCAATATCCTCTGGTCCACAGTCATCCTGCCAGTGGGAACCGTTTCTTTACTCAATCTACTCTGTCCAGATTCTTCATGATTTTGCACATATCTATCAAATCTCCTCTTCAACTTCTCTTCCCTAAGGATATTCCCTTTAACTCACATTAAAATAAATTAAATATGAGATGGCATCTTCTGCTGCTTACAACCTATTCTAACAAAATAAGTGAGTGAATTAGGTCTGTGATTGATTAAATCATGGTGTTCAATGGGAATGAACTGCTTTGTGGACTCATAGAATTTCATATGCTGCCTGATGTATATTTGAACTAACATTTATTTAATCTACATTGTGCTTTCCTGCCTTTTGCTCTCAATGAACACGATTGTTTTGCATCCTTTCTATAAGCACAGCATTTTAGTTTGTTTGTTTTGTGAACTTTATCAGAAATTTGAAAGATTACAATCTATTGAGAATGCTGTCAATGGAATGCTGCATTGCACCATTCAATATCATTAAAGGATGGGGCTAAAAAATTGATTGGACTTATTTGAGGGCACAGAAGTGGCAATACTTGTTTACCCCACACCCATTCCAGTCGAGAAAGACAGCAGGTAATCTTCACGGTGTCTGTTCATTTCAGTGATTGTAGCGTGCAGCCCAGTGTGAAATTCATGCTGACAGACTGGATGTTCAGCAGGGGGCACATGAGCATGACGTATGCCAACCTACTCTTTTTTATGGATAGCCTTCTCCTCTTAAAAGGCAGCGTGTCAAAAAGTATTTGAAGGAGACTGCAAACGGAGCAATAGGCTAGAGAAAGGGCTGCCAACACTGTCTGGGCATATTCTGAGAGGTGGCAGTGAAATAACATCACAGAATGCTAGTGGCACACTTCTAATTGGTGTGTCCATCTGTTTGGGGGAGGGGAGGGTATTTTTAAGGTGGCAAAGTCCAAAGCCCTGGACACTAAACACTGGGCACTGACGAATAGCCACCTTGGGTTCCACTCTCTGGCTGGCAACTCTACTAATGCAGAGATGGAGGTCTTAGTCCAGGAGGTTGAAGGAAGACTCAGGTGATGTTTGCACAAGTTCCAGGAGGCCCTCAAGGTATAATCTCTGAAGGAATGGGACCAGGTGACCAGGTAAGTCAGTTGCCAAAGTCTGCCAGGACCTGGCTGCAATGCTGGAAAAAGTTCAATGATCTTGCACAGGTGGTCAAGATAATCTTCAAATGACAAAGCACAAAGAACAACACAGCACGGGAAACAGGCCCTTCGGCCCAACAAGCCCGCACCGCCATTTTAACATTATGAGTGCCCTCCGCTACCCATGACCTTTGTCTACACCTATTGGAGAAGATTGAGGGAAGACTAATTTAGGGACAATTTGTTACACCAATCAGCCTAAGAGCACGTTTTGGGATGTGGGAGGAAACCGGAGCACCCAGAGAAAACTCACGCAATCACGGGGAGAGTGTGCAAACTCCCACAGACACCAGCCCAAATCCATGTATCTGCATAGCAAACAGTGATAGTCACTGAGCTGTCGTGTTGCCTGTCAGATAGTCCAGTTTAAGCGTACACTAACGACGTGAAGCACTGGGTAACTCTCGAAGCAACATCCAAGAGCAGCCCTCGCATGACCCACCGCGTGTAACATTTCATGCCACCAACCTCTCACATGACTCAATGCATCACAGCCCCATCACTTATCCATCAGCAACTAGGATCTATGTCGAACATGTGGATACCTCACATCACCCTCACACGCTTCCCAACGCTGTCATCTTCACAGCCATCCCTCGCAGCAAACACATACTTCCAGTGGCTTGGCTATGGCAGGCGCATCACCCAAATACTTTGTAAAACACAGGCTGACATTCTTCCCTCTTTGTTGCAGGACAAAGTTGGGTATGATCACAGGGAGCAACAGAACATCAAAGGGAGGCAAGCATGACCATATTTCTTGAGCCCTTTGGAGGAGACGATTCCCCACATTATCAGGCCAGCAGCCGTTGAGGCTGTCATACCCACCATTGCTGAAAACATTGAGGATGATGACATGTTCTTTCCTTATGTACCTTGTCAGATCGCATGTCATGTTCCCCCTCCCTCCAACCTCCCCACCCCCAGGCTGCTACCTGGCATGAAATGCAAGCTACAGGTGATGGGTCTCTTGTTTTGGACCCTGCTCCATTTCCTTCACTCCAACACTTCTCTACGGCATTTTTAATTTCCAATGGCCAGCCAGCGCAACCTCAATAGGAGCAGGAGGTCAGATGAAGAAGCGCCATCACTCAATCTGATGCTTGCCAGCCATCAGCTCGTATGCCAGAAATACAGCAGGGCTTCCCAAACAGTGGGACTCTGATGGGGTCACAGAAGTCATATTTGGGGTTGTGAGCTTGGCCCACCTTCGAGCAGTAATGGCAATTGTGGAGAGGAGGCAGCTAGAGGCTCTGGTGGGACAGCCTTGGATTCACTTGATCGATTTGCCAAACAACATGAGGCAGATGGTGAGCTTAGAGTACTATTTAACTTCAGAAAACACTTCTAGCAGTGAATTTGAATGGGTGTTGTGTGTTGACTTACTGCAGCTAGCAGCTGTTAAGCGTAACTCAGTTAGTGACTGAATAATAAGGGGATAATCAGAAGGTCACACAGTTGCTGGGAAGGTGAGGGATAGATTCAAACCTGACTGTGACTATTCTCTGCCTTTTATACAGGATTCTTAGCCCAGACTGATGAATTTGCTTCTGCTGCCTCACAGTGCCAGACCTGGGTTCGATTCCCGGCTTGGGTCACTGTCTGTGTGGAGTTTGCATGTTCTCTCTGTGTCTGCATGGGTTTCCTCTGGATGTTCCGGTTTCCTCCACAGTCCAAAGGTGTGCGGGTTAGGTGGCTTGGCCATGCTAAATTGTCCTAGTGTAAGGGAACTAGCTAGGGTTAAAGCATGGGGTCATGAGGATAGGACCTGGATGGGAATGATGTTCAGAGGTGGGATTGGTGTTCAGAGGTGGAAATGGTGTACGGACTGGGAATGGTGTACAGACGTGGGAGTGGTGCTCAGACGTGGGATGGGGTTCAGACTGGGAATGGCGTAGAGATGTGGGAATGGTGTACAGACTGGGAATGGTGTACAGACGTGGGAATGGTGTTCAGACTGGGAATGGTGTACAGACGTGGGAATGGTGTTCAGACTGGGAATGGTGTACAGACATGGGAATGGTGTTTGGTGCTGGGAATGGTGTACAGACGTGGGAATGGTGTACAGATGTGGGAATGGTGTTCAGACGTGGGAATGGTGTTTGGAGATGGGACTGGTGTACTGACATGGGAATAGTGTACAGACATGGGAATGGTGTTCAGACCGAAATGGTGTACAGATGTGGGAATGGTGTACAGATGTGGGAATGGTGTTTGGAGCTGGGAATGTTGTAGAGATGTGGGAATGGTGCACAGACGTGGGAATGGTGCACAGATATGGGAATGATGTACAGATTTGGGAATGGGGTTCAACATGGGAATGGTGTACAGATGTGGGAATGGGGTTCAATGTGGGAATGGTGTTCAATATAGGAATGGTGTACAAAGGTGGGAATGGTATTTGAAGGTTGGGAATGGATTTTCGAAACAGGAAACAGGTTGGAGCCTCTTGAGCTCTAGATGAAAATTTGGGCCTCTGCATATGTATGGTTGTCCTCTCTCTGTGCACATTGTTCATGTACACAACACAAACCATATTATATAGACATACACAGGCAAACACTTGTTGTATATTAACATTCTGGATATACCTGTATGTAGTATGCATAGATGACACTTCTAATGTGAACTTGGACACACAGAGGGCACTCCCTCATACACAACCTGGCATGTTAATGAAAAGAGTAACACAAAAGTTTCTCAGCCTTGCCAATAATCAACACAAATTTGATTAACTTTCAAACAGATACAGGAGTTATCTGCAGAGTGTATGATATGGGGGGATGGGGAGATTGGGGGCGGTCACTGCTATGGAAGCAATTATACAGCTTTCTATCCACTGACATTCTCCATTAAAAGCAGGCCTGTTAGTGCGTGGGTGTTTAATCCTATTTCTGCAGCTCAGCCAAACACGTTCAGTGGGAGACTGCTCTCCTCGGGAGGAAAAAACGCAATTGGATCTTCCTCATATAAATTACCCTATTTTGTGGATTATCCTGACAATCTGATTCTTGGTTTTCATCATTACCTTCCACACTTACTTATTTTCCGCTGGCTTAACTGTTTTCCTTTCAGTTGAATGAAACATTTGGTAGCAATCGCGCAGCATGTTTAATGCAGTGGTAATTACACAAGAGGGAAAGGAGCATCGATCCATCCTTTGTTCAGTTCATTCACTCTTCTGTACTTTCAGGTTTATTTCCCATTGCTTGGGATTCTTACCTTAAACCAGAAGACACATTTGAAACAGATCAAATTCATATCACCTCTCACTCTCTCTGGAAAGCTTAAGTCACTTGTAATAAAAGAGACAAGAAAATATGCAGCTCCCAATGTCTCTTAAACATCCAAGAGAGGTTTTGAAGATAGAATCAGAACAACAGGGCAAATGCTGTTTATTACTCTGATCAACAAATAAACATCAAGAAAATTTACATGTAGATATTAAGAAGGCTGATTAGAACATTCATACTGTTGGACAGTAAGAAATCTAGTGTACAGAACAAATAGCAACTTTGTCCTAATGCACAGTAATGTTGTTGAATGAATAGAATTCCTGAGTGTTTTCCTTTTATATGAATGCCATACAAATACACAGCAAACACTGTATATAGCAAATCAAGTGTTTCCCTGCTGAATCACCAGGAATAAGTTAACATTAACCAATGAATGTTAAATAAACAGACATCACATATTTGCAAAGAGATTAATGCCAACACCAGTGAACAAATATAAGCTTCCAAACATCGTGCAGTGTGTAATTCCTAGCATGCTGATTAAAGAGAAACTTTACATAGACATACATGCGACCTTTACTCTGCTGATGAAACAGAAACTTTACGTAGGCACACACACAATCTTTATCCTGCTGAAGAAACCGAAACTTTACACAGACATATACACGACCTTTATCCTGCTGAATAAGCAGAAGCATTACACAGGCACACACGATCTTTACCCTGCTGAATAAACAGAAATGTTACACAGGCACACTAGTAACCTCTATCCTGATGAGAGAGCAGGGACTTCACATAGGCACACAAGCTATCCTGATTGTGGTACACTCCCTACAGCTAAGGAGCAAATGGTCGATAGATTTAAACATCAGTCTGCTGTGAGTAGTGTTGAGGGTGCTGATAATGAGCTTGAAAATACAAAGCACATTTGGGCTTGTTTGGGGTGATGGTTAACATATGGTAGGGAGCTACAAATGTTTGCTGAAATATTGTTTCCAAAAGGCCAGTTAAACCTTGGGAAGACTAAAGTCATTACAGGTCATTTGAACCTGATTCATCAGGTGGGAAGCCCCCAAGATAAAATAAAATGGAATTTCATGAATTTTAGGGCTTTTGACATTCAGTGATGTGACCATCATTGAATTCCCCACTGTCAACATCCTTGGGGTTGCCGTTGACCAGAAACTCAACTGGACTCACCACATAAACACATTGCCTACAACAGCAGATCAGAGGTTAGGAATACTGTGGCATGTAACTCACCTCCTGACTCCCCACAGTCTATCCATCATCTACAAGGCACAAGTCAGGAGTGTGTTGGAATACTCCCCACTTGCCTATATGGGTGCAGCTCCAACAACAGTCGAGAAGCTTAACACTATCCGGGACAAAACAGCCCACTTGATTGGCACTTCATCTACAAACATTCAATCCTTCCACCACTGCACTCAGTAGCAGCAGGGTGTACTACCTACAAAATGCACAGCAGCAATTCACCAAAGATCCTTAGACAGCACCTTCCAAACCCACGACCATGTCTATCTAGAAGGACAACGGCAGCAGAAACATGGGAAGAGCATCACCTGCAAGTTCCCCTCCAAGCCACTCACCATCAAAGAACAACACAGCACGGGAAACAGGCCCTTCGGCCCAACGAGCCCGCACCGCCGTCCCATTGTCTCAGTGACCTATTCATGATTTTAGTCTACGCCTAATGTGCGAGGATCAGGGAGGTCCAATATAGGGACAATTTGTTACCCAATCAATCAGCCTAAAAGCACATCTTTGGGATGTGGGAGGAAACCGGAGCACCCGGAGGAAACCCACACAACCACGGGGAGAACATGCAAACTCCCACAGACACAGGCCCAAATCCATGTGTCCGCACAGCAACAGAGATAGTCTCTGAGCTGTCATGTTGCCCTCGAGATGGTCCAGTTTAAGCACACTAACGACATGAAGCAATAGGCAACTCCTGAAGCAACGTCCAAGAGCAGCCCACTACAACCTGCCGCATGCATGCCCCTTGCTGGTCAACAAGGTGGACTTAAATGCCTGTGGAGACAAAAATTTCATTATTAAACAGGCAAAGACTGTAACATCCCTGAGGCAAAAACGTAATCCCAAGCCTACAATGTTTAGTAAGGCCTGCTATATCCCCCTATCTGTAGACCGCTCATGTGGCTGTCTAAGTGACTCTTAAACAACCCTAGCGTGCCTGCTTCCACCACCTTACTCGGCAGTGCATTCCACACCCCCACTACCCTTTGCGTGAAAAACTGCCCTCTAATATTTGTCTTATACCTAGCCCCCCTCACCCTAAGCCCGTGACCCCTCGTTCTATCCATTTCTAATAGCGGAAAAAGCTTACCACCATTTACTCTATCTATCCCCTTCATAATCTTATAAACCTCTATTAGATCCCCCCTCAGCCGTCGTCTCTCAAGGGAAAACAGCCCAAATTCGTTCAATCTTTCCTCGTAAGACAGCCCTTCCATACCAGGCAGCATCCTGGTAAATCTCCTCTGCACTCTCTCCAGGATCTCTACATCCTTCCGGTAGTACGGCGACCAGAACTGGACGCATTACTCCAAGTGAGGCCTAACCAACGTTCTATACAACTGCAACATCAGACTCCTACTCTTATATTCTATACCCCTTCCTATGAAGGCTAACATACCATACGCTTTCCTCATCACATTCTGCACCTGCACCGACACCTTCAGGGACTTGTGCATTTGCACCCCCAGGTCTCTCTGCGTATCTATACTCCGGATAGTTCTACCTTTTATCGTATAACTCCCCTCCACATTATTCCGGCCAAAGTGCATCACCTCGCATTTCTCCGGATTAAATTCCATTTGCCATCTATCTGCCCAATCTACCAGCCTGTCTATGTCCTGTTGCATTGCCAGGCACTGCTCCTCAGTACCCGCCAATCCAACCATCTTAGTGTCATCAGCAAATTTGCTGATCACACCACCTACCCTCTCTTCCAAGTCATTAATATATACCACAAATAGAAGAGGTCCTAGTACCGAGCCCTGCGGCACACCACTGGTGACAGACCTCCAATTGGAAAAGGAGCCTTCTACTACTTGGAAGTATGTCACTGTTCCTTCAGAGTCGCTGGGTCAAAATCCTGGAATTACCTCCCTAACGGCATTGTGAGACAACCCACAGCACGTGGACTGCAGCGATTCAAGAAGGCAGCTCACCACCATCTTCCCAAGGGCAACTAGGGATGGGCAATATATGCTGGCCAACCAGCGGTGCCCATGTCCCACGAATGAATAAATTATTATCCACAAATTTGACTCTGCACTGACTTCAATGGAGAGTAGAATCGAGGATATAAAACTAGCATTGCACCTAATCTCCATGGAGTGGGTTTGGTTAAAACTGACTCCATTGGCTCTGTCTCCTGCCTCACAACCTATATGCTCACCATTGATTTCATGTTTTCCTTACAGTTTGCAAGCTTGGCATCCAATCTGACTCTCAGTTTAGGTCCTCAATAGGCTTTAGGCCCCTGATAAGCAAGGCGGTGAAAGGTTATCGGGGAATACAAAGTTGAGATTAAAATCAAATGGGCCATGAAGTTATTGAATGGCAGCGCAGGCCCGATGGATTGAGTGGCCTATCCCTGTTCCTAATTCATTTGCCCATACCCTGACCCCATATACCGTCCAATTTGATTTAAAATACAGCCCTTAAAATGTAACCCCCTTTTCTCCAGACAGCTGCTGCAAAAAATAGGGTCACAAAACCCAGAGACAAAACAATCACCTGAATCTGCACATGCTTCAGGAAAGCAATCAGCATAATCAGGGACCCCACACAACCTGGACATTCTCTCTTCCACCTTCTTCCGTTGGGAAAAAGACACAAAAGTCTGAAAACACAAACCAAACAACTCAAGAATAGCTTCTTCACTGCTACTATCAGACATTTGAATGATCCTATCACACATTAAGCTGATCTTTCTCCTCGCCCTATTTATACCTATGCAACATTATATTCTGCATCCTATACTTTCCTTCTCCCTTATGTACTCTACAAACGGTATGTTTTGTCTATATTCCGGGCAAGAAACAATATTTTTCACTGTACCTCCATACATCTGACAATAATAAATCAAATCAAATCAAACTTAATGCAGAATGAACATTTTTAATTCTTAAAAGTCATTAAGAATTAGTTGTTTGATTAGTAGGTAATGCCACAATGACAGACATTTTGCAGAAGATAATCAAGGAAGTTCAGTAATCCTTTAGTGTTTAATACGTTGAGGCCCAGCTTTGGAAATGGGATTTGTTTAGGTATCTGCCTCCTTGGAGTTTGAAACAATCCTGGGGTTTATCCGACACAAATTAGTCTGAAAGCTTGAAAATGTACCACTAATTAGATTTGTTATAACAGCATATTGAAAATTATACATCCTACTTAATTATTTTCTCTGCAGAGTTTGAATGTTAGCTGATTTGTTTTGGAGGGGGGTGGGGGAGTGAGACTTCAAATATTTGGCACCATGACAGATACATTTACTGGGTCACTTACACAACACCTTTCCTTGAAGTGTGATGCCTTCTGCCTCACATTTATTATACGACTCATGTGTGAAGCAACCCAGATTGGAGGTAACGCAACAGTGTGAGAACACCTCCGTCAGCCAGTCTCTCACCACTTCAGCTTCCTCCACCAGGCGGTTCCTGCTGCCAAACTAAATTCTCAAAACCTCACAGATGGTTCAGCTGAAATAGAAACTTTATAGTCTTCATGGGGTAGGGATTCTGCTGGTTCACAGCACCACATACTGTGCAGCGGCACAGGTGGCACAATGGTTAGCACCACTGTCTCACAGCTCCAGGTTTTATCTGTGTGGAATCTGCACATTCTCCTCATGTCTGCACGGGTTTTCTCGGGGTGCTCTGGTTTCCTCCCACAGTCTGAAAGACATGCTAGTTAGGTGCATTGGCCACACTAAATTCTCCCTCAATGTTACCCGAACAAGTGCCGGAGTGTGGCAACTTTTCAAAGTAACTTCATTGCAGAGTTAATGTAAACCTACTTGTGACACTAATAAATAAACTAAAATCTTAAACCTAGATTGAAATGGCTGAACCAGTGCAAAAGATTGGGGAATTCTAAGCACTAGGGGGTTATGTGCAAAACCACTTAAGTTCAGTACTAATGTGATATTTTACACTTGATTCAATTCACCCAAATCAGGTCTTGCCCACAAGACTGGCCACGCCCACAGTTAGAATCTGTGAGGATCTATCAGTGTGTCGGTTCTGGAAGATTCTACAAGTTTAATTCAATTTCTTAGGTGCTCAGGAATCAGGAGGATACTCTCAAAGCTCTTTCTGATGAAAAAGTGTTTAATTTACTAAGAAACCTCAATTGTGTTTACCAATGAAACTATTAAATGGTTCAATATAGTCTGTAAAATCATTTTCAATTTTGCAGCTGATCTAACCTGAGCAGATTGGATGTTAAAAGCATCAAAAATGTTATCAAGTTTAATGGTGTGTGTTAGTTGTAACTCAGTTGGTAGTACTCTCAGTTCTACATCACCAGGTTCGAATTAAGATCCATTTTACGGCTCCTGCGCAAAAGAATCAGGGACGATGCTCCACAGAGGTACTGAGGGACTGCTGCACTGTTGGAGATACTGCGTGGAATCCTGTAGAGGTAATGGGCATCACACCCGCTGGCCAAACACTGCTGCCATCCACCACATTTTATTCCACACAGGCACTTAACAGGCCTGTGGGCCTTCCCTGGGGAGGGTGGAGATCCTGCCTTTCAGCTGCTAATTAGAGGCCAGGAGCTCTTCTGTACTCAGCAGCGCCACCAGGGAGTTGGTGGCTACTGTTGTAATGACATTTACCTGAGACCTTGCTTTGAGGAGGCACCGAGGCATAGGTGAGTGATGGTACAAAAGGAATTGTTGGGTTGGGTTTGGAAAGTGGCTCTCTTCCCCTTGCCTCTGAACACCTCTGACAGCCCGCAAGCAAATGCTTTAGGCTTTGCTTGTCGTATTAGCCACATAGCAAGCCACTCTCTCTCACCAGCACTGCGTTAATTCCAGTGGATTGAGGCTTTTAAGTCGGCATAAATCGCCCATTTAAGGGCCTCAATTGATGGTGGGGTGGGAAGGCCTTCCTACCGGAGACTTAATTGGGGTGGAGGCAGGAAGGTAGTAGGGCCCCCAACCTCACACCTTACTAGTGTCCCCCTGCCTTCAATCTCACCATGGGATGAGCATTAGATTCTGCCAGCTTTGACAAAGGGTCATCTGGACTCAAAACGTTAGCTCTTCCCTCTCCTTACAGATGCTGCCAGACCTGCTGAGACTTTCCAGCATTTTCTCTTTTGGTTTCAGATTCCATCATCCGCAGTACTTGTTTTTAGTTCTTAGATTCTGCCTACAGTCTTCCTGAGGAGATGTGAAGTAAAGGCCCTGATCTCTCCGGTGGGTGCAAAAGATTCCACAGCACTATTTGGAAGACGGGCAGAGGGAAGTTATCTCCTTTGATAAATACCACAAAAAGCATATTAGCCGGCCATCATCGCAGTGCGGTCTGTGAGAGATTTCTCGATGTGAACTGGCTGATTTGTTTCATACATTACAACAGTGACTACACTTCAAAGCGAATTAATTGGCTGTAAAGCAGTTTGAGACTCCCAGTGATCATGAAGAATGCTATATAAATGCAAGCATTTCGAATAAACATTACATTGTTAAAATTCTAACTGGTGTAGATATATATTGTCAATTCACTGTGGCGTCAAGTGGCTGGTATCAAGCAGCTTGTGCAGTGCTGACAGCGACCTGGATACTTCTATTGGAGTAGGGACTTTTTTTCTTGAACTCAATTTATGTTGAATAAATTCACGGCCCTCAAGTTTCTGCATCTGGAGATGTCTTCGACATATGTGAGATGGATTTTAGGAGTATTTTTCCTTCGGTGACTGGGCAAATTGCCATAGATTTTATTGCTTCTTTTCCCTCAGCTCTTGCTTTAAACCGTGCTGCTCGGGTGAACAATTCTTATCCATCCCCGCCTTCTGCTCCAGATCTATGGCTGTTTTCTTTTCTTCTTCTTTTCTCCTTTTAATGGCTCGTGGGCTGTGTCGCCTGTAATGGATTCTTTTCCCCTCTGGGATTCTTCTTCTGGCAGACTCTGAGAGCAAGGTGCGGCAAAAAAAGGCACACTGCTTTCTTTTAAACAAAAAGCTGCTTTGACAATGCCTTAACTCTTGACAACAACCATGAATGGACCACCGAACTATGAGCATGACTGCTTCCACCAAAGGTTCTTAGACAGCAACTTCCAAACCCATGACTGTTTCCATCTAGAAGGACAAGGGCATCACCTGGTGGCATTGTGGTTAGCACTGCTGCCTCATGGCACCAGGGACCGGTGTTCGATTCCCAACTTGGGTCACTGTCTTTGTGAAATATGCACGTTCTCCCCGCGTTTGCGTGGGTTTCCTCTGCACGCTCCGGTTTCCTCCCACAGTTTGAAAGACGTGCTGGTTAGGTGCATTGGCCATGCTAAATTCTCCCTCCGTCTATGCGAACAGGAGCCGGAATGTGGTGATTAGGGGATTTTCACAGTAAGTTCATTGCAGTGTTAATGTAAACCTACTTGTGACACTAATAAATAAACATGGGAACATCACACCCTGCAAATTCCCCTCCAAGCTACTCACCAACCTAACTAGGAAATATATTGCTGTTCCTTCGCAGTCAGTCACTGGATCAAAATCCTGGAATTCCCTCCCTAACAGCACTGTGGGTCAACCCACACCATATGGACTGCAGCAATTCAAGAAGGCAGCTCACCACCACCTTCTCAAGGGCAACCAGTGATGGGCAATATATGCTGGCCAGCCAGTGACACACATGTCCCATGAATGAATGCGAATAGCTTGAGGATAAGTGATAAACCTTTTAGAACTGAGGTGAGGATAAATTTCTTCACCCAGAAAGTGGTGTATCTGTGTAATTCACTACGATAGAAAGTAGTTGAGGCCAAAACATTGTCTGATTTCAAGAGGAAATCAGACATAATTCTTGGGGCTAAAGGGATCAAGGGAATGGGAGGAAGGAAGATCAGGATATTGATGGTCAACCATGATCAAAATGAATGGCAGAGCAGACTCAAAGGGCCGAATAGCTTACTCGTGATTCTAGTTTGTATGGATATTTTAGTAGGACTGTCAAAATGAGGCTCTGTTGACCCCTCCCATGTTGGCACTCCTTGTGATTGTCGTGAGGTGGATTTTTATAAGATCCAGGAGGAATCTGTGAATGGACGCTGCTGGATAAATGGATAAAATGTTTAAGGCAGCTGATGGAAAATGGAAGATTTAAGAGATTGCTGGCATATAATATTGTAGAGTATAATCAAACAGAAATGGCATACAATTATGCAAATTGCTGGTGCAGAGCCACTTAGCTCAACTGTTTTGTGCCAATGACTGTGCTCCACATGAGCCTCCTCCCACTCTATTTGATCTAACCCTATTATAGATGTATACTGTAGAGGGAGGTGGTTATTGTTGAATTAAAGTATCTATGACTAAGCATCAGCTGTGGCTCCATTATCTGTGTTTATACCTCACTTGGAGCCTGGTCAGCTCTCTGGGGCTCTGACAGATATTGTGATTCTTTGAGCCTGGATTTTCATCCGTGGGCTGATTGCAGAGAGTTGGAGGAACTCTGGGCTCCATGAATCCGTCGTTTAAAATATTTGCCCTGCCTCAGATTTTCAGTCTGGGATAGGGGGCTGGGGGGGGGGGTGTGGTGTGAGCAGAGGTGGGCCTGGTGCAGTTTGGCATATCCACACGGAGCTCCAGAAGGAGGGTCATATCTGCATACTGCAGCTAAGGTGCAAGGCCTGTCACGTATCTCTGCTTCCACAGTGCTGAGACATTTCCATGTAATAAGCTTATGTCAGTGTGCATAGAACTGATGTGAATGAGCACTGCGATGTGCAGACTTAGTAAAGAGAAATATTGCTGTACCAGGCTAACATGAATTCAAATCGTAGTTCCTGTCTAAAAAGGTGAAAAATGCTAAGGAGATGGCCCAGGCAAAGACCAACCTGGCTAAGACCAATTCACTCAGTGAAACAGATGATCACGGAGATTGCCAGCATGCCTAATCAGTTGACTGGCCAGTAGTAAGTGATAAAAACACTATTAAAATCACCTTGGCATATGTAATGGGCACATGTTCATGCTGTCAATTCACTAAGCACATGGCAATGTTAGCATGAGAGTGTGTTTCAGGGTGGGGGTTGTGTCATAAGTACAGCGTGAGCAAAGGGAAAGGCAATGGTGTGCATCAGAGCTTGCTGTCACCATATGAAGTGTCCTTCCCATAGAATCCCTACAGTGCAGAATGAGGCCATTCGGCCCATTGAGTCTGCACTGACCACAATCCCACCCAGGCCTTAACCCCTTAATCCCATGTATTTACCCTGCTATTCCTCCTGACACTATGGGGCAATTTACCAATCAACGTAACCCACACATCCTTGGACTACAGGAGGAAACTGGAACACCCCGAAGGAAGACAATGCAGACACAGCGAACATGCAAAATCCACACAGACAATGATGCGAGGCCGGAATTGAACCCGGGTCCCTGGTGCTGTGAGGCAACAGTGCTAACTACTATGCCACCATGCCACCTTTGCCATAGCTCCTTTTCTATCACACACAGCCCCAGCTCAGCTTGCTGGACCCTCCCCCCAGGTCAACTCAACCCTGGGCATCAGGAGAAGGAAGAGATGTCTGAGAAGGCAGAGTTACATCAGACAAGCCCACACTCTGCCAACTCAGGTACCAGTACATCTGAGGGGCATAGTGTCATTGAGAGTCAGTGGCACAGATTGAAGGTCACCACATCACAGTGCAGGAGGAGTTGCCAGAGTCAGAGATTTCTAAGCATAGTCCCACTCGGAAGAGAGAGGAAAATCACCGAGATGCTCCAGTTGGCAGGAATGTGAAGTGACTTTCTGTAGCACAGTATTTGTCCAGTCGGTAACAGATGTGTAGACATCTGGTGGAATTCCCTGAGGCGATGGGAGCTCTAGGACTGCAAATGGAGGAGTCCATCACTGTCATGAGCTCCATTGGGCTCTGACCATGAGAGGTTGACCAACCTCATGGAGAGAGAGCAGAAGCAGCATCTGGAGTAGATGCATGAGCAGAGTCTTGGCCAGGCAAGGATCAGTAGCCTGGAACAGTATATGTAGCGTATGAGCAGTGACACCCTTGAGTCTGCCATGTATTGCATATATCACATATGAATACTTCTTGACTATATTGACTCACACATGTACATGATTCAGTGTGTCTTTATACACTGCAGAACTCCAAAAGAAAGGTAAAATTATAATTTTTTTAACCAATAATAATGAAGGGGGGGGGGGCAGCTGAGATCCATCTTGATGTGATGTTGTCAGGAGCAAGGCTAGAGCTTGAAGTGTGAGGCATTAGAGGGCTGCGTTCTCAGCTGCGGTATCACGTAAGAATCCAGAGATGCACCTTGTATCTTTCATTGTCCATCCAAACTTAACTTTTAGGGAGGCTCAGTGATCAGACTGTATGAGCAGACACTGAGCAGCAGATACATCTCAAGCATGAAGGCTGGGTACAAGGCATCCGCATAGCAGGATTACACACTGGCCTAGCTGTAGGCAATGCAGCTCAAGAGGCTCTGTATTGTTTTTCTGCTCTCCCACTACTTTGGCTGTAGTTTTCTTTCGGGTCTGTTTTGTCCATATTACTGTGGGATTCAGCTTCTGGGAGAAATTTTCCAGTGGTTCATGCTGGTGGGATTTTCTGGTCCCGCTGAGTGAATGGAAATTTGGCTGAGTGCCAAATTTTCCATCCTTGCTTGCAGTGGTGGCAGTGTGTGAGCAGCCGCAAAATCCCAGCCTCCATCTCTACAAATCTGTTCCAGCCCTACACCCCCAACTAAAGCATCGTTTTAAACCATTGAAGCCTCAGGCTCCAGAATTCACTCCCTGAGGAACTCCATGTGTCTTTCCTCTTTTGAGGTCCTCCTTAAAAGCCACCGTTTTGACCAAGGTTTTGGTTACTTTTCCTCCTAATATTTCCCTCTTTGTCTTGATACCCATTTTCACCTTTTGCGCTTGCGTTTGCATCTCGGACTGGTTCCTAATGGAATCATAGGAGCATAGAATCCTACAGTGCAGAAGGAGACCATTCAGCCCATCGAATCTACATTGACCACAATCCCACCCAGGTCCTATTCCTGTAACCCCAGGTATTTACCCTAGCTAGTCTCCCTGACAGTTTACTATGGCAAATTCACCTAACCCGCACATCTTTGGACTGTGGAGGGAAAGTGGAGCACCCAGTGAAAACCCACACAGACATGGGGAGAATTTGCAAACTCCACATAGACAGTGACCTGAGGCCAGGAATCGAACCCGTTTCCCTGACTCTGTCAGAACATAGAACATAGAACACTACAGCACAAACAGGCCCTTCGGCCCACAAGTTGCGCCGATCATATCCCTACCTACCAGGCCTATCTATAACCCTCAATCCCATTAAATCCCATGTACTCATCATCATCCCATGTACTGTGAGGCAGCAGTGCTAACTCCTGTGCTGCCCCTGAATGTGTAAGGGAGCCAAGGTCATTGGTGCATGTTGTATATGTAAGGTGTGAACTAGCTTCCTGAATGCATCACTCAAGATCATTTTCTTATGCAGCACTAGGAAATGCTTCCACACATCAAGGCAGAAGACTCAGGTGCAAGTATTATTGTTATTTCAGTGGTGCGTCACAGTGAATAGCCACCTGATGGTGTCCCTCAAGAGATACAGTAATGGTTACTCATGAGATATATCAAAGTGAATTGTCCTTCTACTCAAAACTACATGGGATGGATCCCAAGGTAAATTATGTCATTCTGGGGTAACCTCACCTATCCTGAGCCACACACACTGTGATATAGGGCAGACTTGTCTGGTTGCACTCATACCAAGGTTGGAAAATCCTGCCCAAGGTCAGTGGACATTTGCATGGTCCATGTCACGCCTGCTATGATTCCTGTGGTGGGTTGGACAGGAAAATTGAGCCCATAAAATCAATATCTGTCTTAGACCATATCACAACTATGTCCCAAGTCATCTTCAATAATTACAGCACTGGTGCCTGAACACGAACCTCCCTGATGACGCGGAACTCCTGTCTCAGCTTAACGCTGCACTAATCAGTCTGTCACAAAAACAGAAAATATTCAGCAGGTCAGGTAACATCCGAGGAGAGAGAAACAGAATTTCACATTGATGACCTGTCATCAGAACTAGGAAAAGTGTGAGATATTTCAGGTTTAAAGCAGTTGAAAGGGAGGAGGATGTGGAGAAAGAGTAGCAGCAAGGGTCTGCGATAGGGGGAAGACAGAAGACATTAAATCAACAAAACAGTTGGTAGGTTAGGACCAAATAGAGTGGAAATGGGAAAGATGAAGCTAGAGAAGGCGTGAATGGCAGAATGCTGAATAGAAAGCAAAAACAAGAGAAAAACGAGAATAAAACCAAATCCTGCAAAATAAAAGAAAACTAAATGGGGGTGGAGGTTGAAGCCTCAGATTGTTGAACTCAATGTTGAGATCGGAAGGCTGTAAAGCGGGCAGCACAGTGGCATGGGGCGGCACGGTGGCAGTGCCAGAGACCCAGGTTCAATTCTGGCCTCGGGTCACTGTTTGTGTGGAGTTTGCACGTTCTCCCCATGTCTGCGTGGGTTTCCTCCAGGGTGCTTTGGTTTCCACCCACCGTCCAAAAATGTGCAGGTTAGGCTGATTGGCCATGCTAAATTGGCCTTAGTGTCAGTGGGATTAGCAGGGTAAATGTGTGGAGTTATGGGAATAAGGCCTGGTTTGGGATTGTGGTCACTACAAACTCGACGGGCCGAATGGTCTCCTTCTGTACTGTAGGGATTCTGTGATTCTATGAAAGTGCTTAATCAGAAGTGAGGTGCGTTTCCTCAAGCTTAGATTGAACTTTATTAGAACTCCACAGGAGCTGAAGGATAGAAAGGTGAGCTAGAGAACAAGATGGCGAATTAAAATGACAGGCTCATGGACCCACTTGGGCCCTGAGCTGATATGACAGGGATGGAAAGAACCAACTGGAGTACTTTGCTTACACAGCTTTTGGTTTACTCACATTTTTCTCTGGTATTTATGCTTTTGGGAGAGCAGCTGTTCATTCTGTCATTTGTACTTGCTTGGGGCAGTCTTTCGTTTCAATACTTTTTCCATTACCATTCCTGTAGGCCTTGCACCACCAATCATTTTGTCTCTTCTATCTTAACATAGCCTTTTCCTTCGTGTTCTTTCTCTGCCCTCCTCAAGTCAACGGACCTTTCCATGGTCCGTCCCTCACCTGCTCCAATTCCTGTGGTGGCAGGACAGTAAAATTCGGGATATTAACTCTATTTCCCTCACCACAGATGCTGGCCCATCTGATGAGTATTTCCTGAAAGTTGCGTTTTTGTTTCAGATCTCCAGCGTCTGCGGTATTTTGCTTCTGTAATGGATCTGCCAGCAGGTGACCCACTTCTCCT
This sequence comes from Carcharhinus amblyrhynchos, assembly GCF_965287045.1. Classification (NCBI taxonomy): domain Eukaryota; kingdom Metazoa; phylum Chordata; class Chondrichthyes; order Carcharhiniformes; family Carcharhinidae; genus Carcharhinus; species Carcharhinus amblyrhynchos. The sequence continues at coordinate 52,414,407 of NC_137329.1, forward strand.
GTCCACACTTCATGCTCGGTGATTCTCTCAGTTGCACAGGCTGGAGAATTGCTCCTAACCGACTCACAAAGCCAGCGTTCATGAAATTTTAATCTGAGTTGATTTTCATTAAAAGATAACTCACGAGAATAATGCCAAAGATGATGAAGGTTTACACAAAGCATTAATCGCTGTACTTAACCTCCATTGCTTCTTATCCGTGCAAAAGCAATTAGTTGAGAAATTATGAAAAACTTTCCCTCAGATAGGCCCCAGTGTCCACCATGGGGCATAAGCAGTTTGAAGTGTTCTTATTTAAACAGTGGTGCCTTCAAATAGGCAATTTTGATCCGATTGTTCTCCCTGCTGCTTTTTTAAAAATTTCCCTGCGGTTAGATTCAATTTTGATTCATGATTCAACATGATTCCAAATTCACCGCTCTTTATCTGTTTACGGTTCAATCCCCACAAGCAATTTTTATTTTCATTTCATGACGTTTGTTACAAATGATTGTTTTCTTTCCATCCCCACCCACTCCACCCCCAACCCCCCGCACCACACTCCCCCCCACACATCTCCCCACTATCACTATTTAATTTCATTAATTAGTGAAAGCATTTTGTCTTGCTTTGTTTTGTTTTACAATATCGGTGAAAGTACATCCATCAAGGTTGACTGCAGCAAAAACTAGGTTTTGGGTTATTTATAAATGTTTAATAAGATTTATGAGCAATACCTTAAAACTGACATGCATGCTGGTTAATTATTGAAAGCTTGTTTTGTGATTAAGTGCCTCGCTGAAAGTGTTTTTTTTTGTTGGAGATACATTTAGTAGATTACACTGTAATCAGCTGCTCTGCGCTGCTCTGCTGTTCTAAGGATGGCAGTCCTCTTCAAACAACATCCACTCCTTCTCAGCTTTGACAAAGGGTCGTCGGGACTCAAAACATCAGCTCTTTTCTCTCCTTACAGATGCTACCAGACCTATTGAGACTTTCCAGCATTTTCTCTTTTGGTCAACTCATTCTCCCTGCCATAAGAGAATGCGAACCTCACTACAGCATGAAAGAATTTACATGAATAGCATTGATGCAATTGAGGGGAAACTATACCAAGGGCGCAGCAGGGAAGAGAAAGATATGCTGACAGGGTTAGATGAAGAAGGGTGAAGGAGGTTGGCGCGGAACCTAAGTTCAGTCTGGGCCTAATGGGCCAATGTGGCCTGTTTCTGTAATTCAGTAGAATTCATATGAGGAGAAAAGAAAAGATTTACGTTTGCTCAGCAGTGGATGGGGCTACATTCCTCAAGAGCGCTAAATAAAATCGATGATTGTGCACTGCTGACATCCAGATACTGCTGATAGAGGAAGCCAGCCATTCTTTAAGGTTAATGATTTATGAGCAATTAATTAAATCAATTGCGCTACAGCTTGTATTTGTTCTTATGGAAGATTCCATCGATTTTTCTCAGATTACATTTGTCGCTTGTTGGTGCAATAATTTAAAAAAAAGTTTAGGTCAGTTTTTTATGTTGCTCGGATGGATGGGTGCCCAACCTGAAAGTGCGTGAAATCGTGCAAGAAGACTTTGGGCCCACGTCCTGACATCATTGCGCACTTGCACAATATTTCAGTTGGCATGGTAGGGAGCCTAAGTGTGCCCGCTGACAATCAAGCTGGAAATTTAATCCATGAAGGGGCCAATTGAATGCAATTTTACATGGCTCATGATTTTCTGATTGGCAGGTGGGCCGACTGGCCAAAAGGTCTTTGTTTCCGCTTCAACCTCGCTCAATGGCGGAGTGAACTGTCGGGGCTGAAATAAAATGGAGAAGGTGTCTGGGGATTGATGTTTGTGTTTGAATGCACTGCCTCAACACTCTTTGCATAGTTTTTCCAATGTTATTTATTTTTCAGAGCTCTGATTCTTAAAGTTTATTTATTTATTAGTCACAAGTAGGTTGACATGAACACTGCAATGACGTAACTGTGAAAACCCCCTAGTCGCCACACTCTGGTGCGTGTGTGGGTACACTGAGGGAGAATTTGGCATGGCCAATTCATCTAACCAACATGTCTTTGGGAGGAAATTGGAGCACCCAAGGAAACCCATGGAGACATGAGGAGAATGTGCAAACTCCACACGGACAGTGGCCCAAGCCGGGAATCAAACCAGCATCCCTGGCGCTGTGAAGTAGCAGTGCTAATCACTGTGCCACTGTGCTGCCAGAAGGTGACCCCCTGAGGGAGGACATTAGCAGGGTGAGTCTACACCTTCCCTTTTCTCCGTGCCCGCTCCCTTGCCAGCTCCAGAGTCTTTTCCACCTCATGTTTTATGCTGACTGCCTGTTAATTGGCCAACCAGTGTGAAATCGTGTTTAAGGGTAACCACGTCCAGAAGTGGATTTTGCACCCACTTCTGGCCCCACTGAATGCGTGTACCCAACAGACCAACATTTCAGACCCTATTGTCCTGGATTAATGTAACTAGCAAATATATTTTGACATTTGAGATATAGCATTGCTCTTCTTTTAATTTGAATTGATGTGCAATGATTGATTGAATTGAATTGATTTAAACACCAAGTCCAGGCTGACACTCCAAGTCCAGCACTGAGAGAGTCCTTTACTGTTGGAGACATTAAACTGAGGCCCTGTCTGGCCTCTCAGGTAAATGGTGGAAGATCCCATGGCACTATTTGGCAGAAGAGAGCTGCCCAGTATCCCTTAGCCTGATATCACTAAAACAGTTTATTGGTTTGTTCTCTCATTGGTTTGTGTAATCTTGTCATTTGCAAGTTGTCTGCTTTCTGTATTAAAACAGTATTTACACCTCACAAATACTTCAATGGTAATAAAGAGCTTTGGGATACCTAGAGACTGTTGTGAAAGTGCTATACACATAGAATCCCTACAGTGCAGAAGGAGGCCAGTCAGTCCATCAAGACTGGACCAACAACAATCCCACCCAGGCCCCATCCCCATAACTCCACATAGTTACCCTACTCGTCCCCCTGACACTAAGGAGCAATTTTGCGTGGCCAATCAACCAAACCCCCACATCTTTAGATGTAAATATGTTCTTCCTCTTGCTATCTCCCTGAATAACACTAGGGTAGGGATTTTTCTGGCTGTGCTCGCCCCAAGACTGGAAAATCCTGCCTGAGGTCGATGGACCTTTGCATGGTCTGCCCCCACTGCCCACTACAATTCCCATTGTGGGCAGGAAGAGAAAATTCCGCATCCTGTTAATACGATAGTCCACTGAATCATCCCATACCTCGGTAAAAAGATCAAGGGCTGAATTTTCATCAAGGGAGTGGATAACAGGAGGTGTTTGCAGGTCAGAAACCAATCTCTGATGGGAAAATGATTGAAAATTTCACAGGGGTGAGCCCTTAATTGATATGGAGACTGGTTTCTTCTCCAATTTGACCCAGCAGGGGTAGGCGGCAGTCAGACTAGGGTTGTCAAATGAGGTGAAATGTTTTCATGGCGATCTCATCACACGACCTACCCCATTCTGCAGCCACTAATTGGCCAACACATCTATCCATCCTTGTGACCTATTGCCTTCCTTCTGTAAGAGATAGCAAATCCATCATTTGGATGAACTCCATAGGATACATGGACATTATATTAAACCTGATATAACATGGCCAATTTCAAGTGGAACAACGGACACTTTATAGACAGTATTATTTTAAAAGGTTACATTCAAGTAAAATGGCTGTAAACCAGACATTGGAATATCCAACACCACCAGACCATCCAAGGAGTGAACAAAGGGGACCATGAGTTGTGGCAAAGCTACCTGTTAAGATTATGCAGAGGACTATCGATAGCCCTGACCAACTACAGGAGAGACAATGGAAATGGTAATGAGTTTACCCCAGCTATGTAGAATAATGCCTCCACTAATAGAAAAACATATAGCCATTCCAGGAAACCACCTCAGAGCATCCCTCAGATACCTCCTAAAACAGTTTAGGTTCTTTATCATTGAAACTGATCAGGTCAGTTTAATCCTGTGAGTACTTTGCACCCCATTGTTTAGAACTGATGGGAGAAGTCAGCCAATTTGATTCAGGGAACTGTCTTTTAAAAAATATCAAACTTTGGCCAAGAGGACACAAGAGAAGAAGTGGTTAACCTTTCAGCAGTTAACTCGGCAAGGAGTTCAATGAAGAAGAGTTGTGCAATGTCGGAAAGCAGTGAACTCAACTATTTCATGGCAGAGGAAAGATCAAGAAAGATCCAGCAGCCAGGGAAGACATCAACTATTTTCTCAACAATAGCAAGGACTTTTGTTTTTAAAATAATCCGAGGAGTGGTGAGTATATTCTCTCAGCCTTCAGAAATCCCCCAGTTAGGTAAAGGTTGAGGAGGATTCTTCTTGTTTTTGTAAAAGTTGTGTAAATTGTGTAATGCTAAGAATTTACATTGTGCCCTTACAGAATTTTCTTTCCATAGCATAGTATTGTAGTATCAACTGAATTTGGTTGGAGTTATACTTGAATAAATTATTTAAATTATCTTTGACTAGAGTCTTTCTCTCTCATCATCCATCTTGTGAGTCACTAAAAAGCCAGAACATAATTCCGGGGCACAGAATCGTGAAGGCCAAACACTTCGAAACTGCTCACTCATGAGGGTCTACTGATCAGGAATAAACAGTGGTCCCTCTCTCTCTCTCTCATGAAGTCTCAGGTTGACCCTTCTGGGTTGTATTTTACTACCTACAAGAAAGAGAGACACACGGTCGTAGGTGGCAGCCAGTGTAACTCGTGTGGCATAAACTGGTCAGGAATAAACAGTGAGTCTTTCTTCCCCTCTTTTGCAAAGCTGTCTCAGATTGTGGGTTGAACCCCTGCAGGAGAGTGAGACACCCATAGTTTCAGTAGCATCCGAGACCCAGCCATGTGGAGAAAAGGATGTTTACACCACACCCATTAGAAAATAAAAAGACTCATGACTCAATTGGATGATGCTTATCTGTCATTTAAGCAGCCTTTTCTTCCTCCAATTTTCAATCTTTATATCTGGTGAAGAGAAATGTGCAAAGAGAATGACCAAAACAAAAATGTTTTCATGTCCCAATGACTTTTCTCCAGCGTCCTGGAGATTGGTCTGCAATTCCCCAAAATCTGAAGTTGGGGAAGGAATTATGGCTCAAGACAGAGAAATAGATGAAAACGAAGAATTCTTAAACTACTCTGTGCGATACTTTCAGAGGAATTGGCTTCCCTTAGTGAGATTACTGCAGAGCCAGTAACTGCAAATCAACATTCACCAAGTCTTTTGAAGCTTTGCCATTAATCTAGGAGAGTTGCAAAGAGTAATGGTGTGATATTAAGTTGAAAGAATGTGTGTTTATCTCTATATGAACTGAGAGCAGAGCAAAGACAAAAGGCAAAAGTCTATTCAGAAAATAAGACCTCAGGTGCTATCACATAGACCCAATATCATTTGTTTCCAAAGTGAAATAAACTTCAGAAATGTTTCGCTACGCTCAGGAAACATTGGGAAAGTCATAAAAGCCAATGTGAGAAAAGACATTAAGAAGAGGCATCTGAACACTAAAGAAGCAGAGCCTTTATTTGACCAATTTCATTTGACCTACTGGGGGAGGAGATGGCCGAGTGGTATTATTAGACTATTAATCTAGAAACTCAGCTAATGTCCTGGGGACTCAGGTTCAAATCTCAACATGGCAAATGGCAGAATTTGAATTCAATAACAAGTATCTGGAAATAAGAATCTACAGTTGACTATTAAACCATTGTTGATTGTCATAAAAACCTATTTTGTTCACCAATGTTCTTTAGGGAAGGAAATCTGCCGTCCATACCTGGTCTGGCCTACATGTGACTCCAGAGCCACAGCAATGTGGTTAACTCTTAACTGCCCTCTGAAGTGGCCAAGCAAGTCATTCAGTTCAAAGGTAACTAGGGATGGGCAATAAATGCTGGCCAGCCAGCAAAAATTATGTCTCACAAATAAATAAAAGAAAAATATATTAATGACTATGTCAACCAGACTGGCTCATTTCACACTTTTAGACTCTCTTGGGCTAATCATCTGGGATAGGAAATCTATAGTGTAGGTGCTTCCAATTTCAACCATATCACTGAAATTAAACGGTGTTTCTTAGCACTAAAGTTGCGGGGCCCAAACAAATACTAGCACAAGAAAGAACAAGGTTCCTTAAAACAGTCTCACCTTGATTCACTCTGGAGAGAAATTTCCTTCAGTCACTGGGTCAAGGCTCTGGAACACCCTCCCTAACAGCATTGTTGGTGTACCCACACCTCATGGACTGCAGTGGTTCAAGGAAGCAGCTCACCATGACCTTCGCAAGAGCAATTAGAGGTGGGCAATAAGTGCCAGCCTAGCCAGTGATGCCCACATCCCACAAACAAATAAAACAAACTTTGGGCCCTAATATCTAATTTACACGACACAAAATTAGCATTTGGTGTGTAGTAAAAAGGTCTGCAAATAGGATGACTCTTTGGTATGCAAAACAGAATAATAGTTTTTTAAAAGTAGGATCAAAGCAAAGATATCTTCTAAGTGCAGGGACAAAGGAATTGTGAGATCAATAAAAAAACTGCACTGAGTTTGTTTCCTATCATACTCGAAGTTGAATGCTCCAATGATTATGGGATTGTTGACTAAGCATAGCAATCACTCTATTAATCTGTCTACAAGAGATCCACACATATGGCGAGGAAAACCCCAGTATTGGAATGCTTTGGAATTCCTAGGCCTAAAATTACTTATTCATCCTAAACACACTACACTTCGCACATTATGGCCGGAATTCTCCAATGTTGTACGCCCCACCACCACTGATAGCGAGAACAAAGAATTTGACGCTCAGTTCTCCATTCACTGCAGCGGAATTACAGAATCCCGGGGGGAGAGGTCAGAGAACTTTGGACTATATCTCAAATCACTGATTCGCAAAATGTTATTTCCCTAAGGAAATAAATCTAGTTTACATTTTGAATTAAGCAATACTAACTGCTTCCAGTCCCCATGCTGGAGAGGATTAGAAGAGAGTTGGATTTAGAGAATTGAATATGCAAAGTGTGATCCCAGAACAGCGATGGATATCAAGACATCCAAGTGTGCTGCCATGAGCTGGTAGAACACTCCATTAACACACTCAGTGGGCTAGGTATTACAGTCAGTAAAACAACCACATCGCTTTCTGATGACCTCGAAGTAAGATCTAGCAGCCTCTGGGGCACAAATCTCTCTTTTTCCAAAGACAGTTCAGATATGCCACCAGATCGAGGAGATAACCGGGCATCCAGCAGCAGCGATGCCAACACACAGAGTGGCAAGGTGGCACTGCAGTTAGCACCGCTCCCTCACAGTGCCAGAGACCCAGGTTCAATTACGGCCTCGGGCACTGTGTGGAGTTTGCACATTTGCCCCATGTCTGTGTGGGTTTTCTCTGGATGCTCTGGTTGCCTCCCACAGTCCAAAGTTGTGCGGGTTACGTTGATTGGCCATGCGAAATTGCTCCTCAGTATCTGGTAACAAACAGGATAAATACATGGGGTTATGGGGAGAACGCCTGGTTGGGACTGTTGTCGTTGCAGGCTTGATGGGCTGAATGGCCTCCTTCTGCACGGTAGGGATTATATAATTCAATGATTCTCATCAATCACATTGAAGTTCTCACACAGATAGTGCCAATAGTGCAAATTGAAAATAATGCAGTGCGGGGGTGGGGGGGGTGGGTGGGTGGCAGGTGGGGGGGAGGTGGCGGTGGGGGAGGGGGGGCGGGGGGGTGCGGGGGGCGGCCAATGTGGCACTTGGAACCTTGATGAATGGCAGGATGAATCATCTATCTGTGGAACCAATGAGATTTAAGGATTGGAATGCTTTGATGTGGAAGCATACACATCCGATTATTTAAAATACAAATTATTCAGCTGTCACCACAGGTAAATGTGCTGTTCCAAATGTGTCACCTATGGAACTTGACACATAAACATTTGAATAAGATTGCCCCCTGTCCATTGCTCAGATTGTTTCTTATTCCTTAAATTCAGGAACTAAATGCAGCTGCTGCCAACGCTCAAAAGCTCTATATTTTATAGCAATTCACAGGAAATTAAATTTCCTGATCCTTCTCTGCTGGGCAGCGAAATTTCTTGCTACATGAGTCAGTTACAAGCCCACATATTCTCAATCAGCACACTCATGTGCAGTACATACTCCCCTTGTTCCCTTACAATTCTATCATTTGGCTATATTCCCTATATATATATATATACCTTTTCCTCTGTGAAAGGTTTATTTCCTTTCATAATTTTCCCTGGTTTAACTGGCATCCTATTTCTTGTGCTTTATGCAGCATATGCAGAACAATTCTCATTAAAATTGCTAACTAATTTCAAAATGCAAGGCCATTGGACCATAAATTACACCATTAATTGTGTCTTTATGCCGCAAAACATTCATCCTAACTTATTTGGATGTGTTTTTATTGTGTTTTAATCATGCAAATACATGATTGTTGACATGTATGAGGAGGTTGAGAGTGAGCTCCACTTGTTAAAATTCTAACAACGGAGTAATGTAAGTCATGCAGAAATCTTTGCTAATTCATAGCTTAAGTTTTAAGTTTATTTATTAGTGTCACAAAGTAGGCTTACATTAATACTGTAGTGAAGTTACTGTGAAAATCTAGTCACCACACTCCGTGCCTGTTCGGATACATTGAGGGAGAATTCAGCTTGGCCAATCACTTAACCATCACATCTTTTGGACTGTGGGAGGAAACCAGAACACCCGAAGGAAACCCGCGCAGACATGGGGAGAATGTGCAGATTCTGCACAGACAGCGACCCAAGCTGGAAACGAACCTGTATTGCTGGCACTCCAGAACCGATTCTGGAGAGTAGTCCATGGTGAGTCTGATGGTGGGATGGAACATGTTGATGTCATCATATAGCTGTTTCACTGATTGCTCACCATGAGTCAAAAGGAAGAAAATGTCATCGATGTATCTAGTGTATAGCATCGGTTGAAGGTCCTGTGCGGTGAAGAGGTCTTGTTTGACTCATCGATTGACAGTTCTGACGCGCCACAGCGAAAAACCGCACTGACCTCCTCAGAAGACAAACATGGGACACGGTGGACAGAGTACCCTTCGTCGTGCAGTACTTACCCGGAGCAGAGAAGCTACAACATGTCTGGAGCCTTCAACATGTCATTGATGAAGATGAACATCTTGCCAAGGCCATCCCCACACCCCCACTTCTTGCCTTCAAACAACTGCACAACCCTTCAAACAGACCATTGTCCACAGCAAACTACACAGCCTTCAGGAGGGTAGTGACCATGACACCACACAACCCTGCCACAGCAACCTCTGCAAGACATGCCGGATCATTGACACAGATGCCATCATCTCACATGAGAACACCATCCACCAGATACACGCTACATACTCCTGCAACTCGGCCAACATTGTCCACCTGATATGCTGCAGGAAAGGATGTCCCGAGGCATGGTACATTGGGGAGACCATGCAGACGCTACAACAACGGATGAATGAACACCGCTCGACAATCACCAGGCGAGATGTTGTCTTCCTGTTGGGGAACACTTCAGTGGTCATGGGTATTCAGCCTCTGATCTTCGGGTAAGCATTCTCCAAGGTGGCTTTCATGACACACAACAACTCAGAGTCACTGAGAAGAGACTGATAGCCAAGTTCCACACACCTGAGGACGGCCTCAACCAGGATCTTGAGTTCTTGTCACACTATCTGTAACCCCCTTAACAACTTGCCTAGGCTTGCAAAATCTCACTAACTATCCTGTCCGGAAACAATACACATTTCTTTGACCTGTGCTTAACACTCTCTCCACTCACAAGATTTGATTACCTGTAAAGACTCGCATTCCAATCATTATTTTGTAAATTGAGTCTGTGTCTTTATATGCCCTGTTTGTGAATACAACTCCCACTCACCTGACAAAGGGCCAGTGCTCTGAAAACTAGTGGATTTTGCTACCAAATAAACCTGTTGGACTTTAACCTGGTTTTGTGAGACTTTGTACAGTGACCATGACCCCAATGGTCACCCCCAACATGGACTGATCAGTTTACTCCTAAAATCCTCCCAGATGGCTTTAAACTAATGATCCACTTTGCCTGGAATACTTATTTAGTCAATGCAATGTTTCAAGTATGCTGATGGCACCACCACAGTGGGTCAGATTTCAAACATTTAACAATGATGAGATAGTTAAATCTTTTCATGTTTTTGGATTTCTTTATTGATGGTGACCTTTTGTTGATTCGGTTGCCTGAGGCAAGATTCTCTTTGTGGTGTGTAAAGCAGTTAAGGTCAGGCTCCATTGACCCTGCTGATTAAAAAGTGAAGGTCGAGTGAAGATTTTCAGTAGAGAGTTTGCTATGATCTTAACGTTTTAGAAATTGTTTGAAAGTTTGCTGAAAATTTATAAGATAACACAGAACATTACAAATGGCAAAGATATTTTGACCCGTTTAGAGTCATCCATCCAGATGAAACAGAAGTCACTCTACTGCAGCGTCCAATTAATCATCAATTGATTGTTAAATAATTCCAGAGTATACATCCCTTTCATTTGAACTGGGAGCTAATTCCATGTGTTAATTGCGCTTTGTGTGAAGAATTCCCTAATTTGAACCTAAGGCTTTTTGTTCTACTCTCATGATTTAATTTGAAGTACTGTTCTGGATGTTATCTTTTCTAAATGCTTTACTACTTTATCTCCTGTTTCCAAGTGACCAGAACTGGACACTAGACCTGAACTGAGCACTATATCAATTGATTGCAACTAGTACCAACTACCAACCAGGAAAGATTGAAGAGGCTGGCCTCTTCTCTGGAAACAAGGAGGCTGAGGAGTGATCCTTATGACCAGATTTGATAGGATAAATATATTTCCACCTCTGGCGAGACAACAACTGGGGGCCAGAGATGTAGGATAGTTATTAATAAATTTGACAGGGACTTTGGGAGATATGTCTAACTAAAGAGTGATTTGTTAAACTTGTTACCCCAGCAAATAGTTGAGGTGGAGGCAGTTAAAGGGAAGATAGATGAACAGCTGCGGAAGAAGGGATAAAGCTTATGCTGATAGAATTGGATAAAGCTGTGTGGATTAGGTGCATTGGCCATGATAGATCACCCCTTAGTGTCTCGGGATGCATAGGTTAGAGGGATTAGCGGGGTAAAAATGTGGGTTATGACTCTTGGTAGGATTTTTGTCAGTGCAGAGCTGATGGGCTGAATGGCCTTTTTCTGCACTATAGAGATTTTATGATTCTATTTTAAGATAAAAGGCGGAAGCGCCTCATGTGTGGAATATGAATACTAGCATATGCCAATCGAGCCAGAAGGTACCTTCCTGTGCTGCACATTGTATATAATTCTCTCTGCGTAACTTCTTCTGACATATTCTCCTGCTATGATGACACAGTTCAAATCTATTTGTTGATTGCTGCACTGCATTGCTTGGATGCATTAAGTATTGAATAAGATAAGCTTCCTAAATTTATTTTAGTTTCATCCTTGGCTGGTTCAACACCAGTCTGGTATTGCCCATTTCTCCCTCCTGGAGAGTGTTAAGTGTGAATAACAAAGCTTCCCTAACATATAGAAAAATACATCAAGCAGTCAACAGAGGACATTGCCATGTTAACTAAACTAAAAAGAAATAAGCTTAAGTTCTTAAGTTTATTCATTAGTGTCACAAGTAGGCTTACATTAACACTGCAATGTAGTTATTGTGAAAATCCTCTAATAGGTTCATTGAGAAAAGTTAACTGGAGCCCATTCTCTCAAGGAGTCATTGGAGTACTTTCACTGCTGTCTCTCTCTTTCTCTCTTTACTCTGTCAGGAGAATAAGGAAATTTGGCATGTCTGCTACAACTTCTACTTGTACAGACGCACCATGGAAAGCATTCTTTCTGGTTGTATCACAGCTTGGTGTGGTTCCTTCTCTGCCCAAGACTGCAAAAAACTACAAAGGTTGTGAATGAAGGCCAGTCCATCACTTAAACCAGTCTCCCATCCATTGACTCTGTCTACACTTCTCATTGCCTCAGAAAAGCAGTCAGCATAATCAAGGACCCCATGCACCCCAGACATACTCTCTTCCACCTTTTCCGTCAAGAGATACAAAAGTCTGAGATCACATACGAACCGACTAAAAATCCTTACTGCCATCAGAGTTTTGAATGGACCTACCTCACACTAAGTTGATCTTTCTCCACACCCTAGCTATGACTGTAACACTATATTCTGCACTCTCGCCTTTCCTTCCCTATGTACAGTATGCTTTGTCTGTATTGCACATAAGAAACAACACTTGTCACTGTGTACTAATACATGTGACAATAATAAATCAAATCAAAGACCATCCCCAAAGGAAGTGCCCATGTTCAGCAGCACAACTGGTTGTCATTCAATGAGATTTGTATGGTCTTATATGAACTTCACTGAAAACAATCTTACTACTAGAAGCTTGTGCTTGGAAACTTCACTTGCAAAGTATGTACTGCAATTTTAGGCATGGGATATAAATTGGTTATACTGAGTAAAACTAACATTGCAACATGGTGAAGTTTACAATCCTGTTCCTACTTTACGTATGACTTAGATTCTGTTGCTGTATATTGGGAACTAAATTACCTTTCCCTCAGTCACCTGTACTTACTCTTGCAGTGGTATTGACTGGGTCATTTAGTTAGTATTGAATAAAGTTCCAATAGTTCATGGATGTCTGTCTTTGAATAGTTCATGGATCTCAGTCTTTGAAAAGTTACACTGCTTACTCATCTGTACAATGGATCAGCTATCGATTGATTGGTTTGATCACTAGCTAATTTCTCTTTGACTGGAAAATACAAGTGAAGCAATTTAGGTATTGTGAATAAGAAAACCCAACGTATGAAATATTAGAACTCAAGCTAATTTCCTGATTATATAGCATATACAGTAGTGAGAGATTTAATGGGGTGGAACATAACTTTTTTTATTACATATTGGAATTTTTCACAGCTCCAGGGTCCTGGGTTCAATTCCGGCCTCAGGTGACTGTGTGAAGTTTGCACATTCGCCCCATGTCTGTGTGGGTTTCCTCCAGGGGCTCCGGTTTCCTTCCACACTCCAAAGTTGTCTGAGTTAGGTGGATTGGTCATGCTAAATTTCCCTTTATGCAGCTTGCCCTGAGATGTATATGCTAGTGGGACTAGTGAGGTAAATGTGTGGGGTTATGGAGATAGGGCAGAGGGTGGGCTTGGGTAAGATGCTCTATTAGAGAGTTGGTGCAGACTCGATGGACTGAATGGCCTCCTCTGCATTGTAGGGATTCTACAACAAGGTTGAAGCATTTATAACTACCTCTAGCCAGATGTGCTAAGTGGATGATCTGTCTCAGCTTTCTCCTGAGGTTATGTTATATACGCCAATGTTCAGCCAATTTGAGTCATTCTATGTGATATCAAGAGATAAGGCCATAAGATATCAGAGCAGAATTAGGCTATTCAGCCCATTGAGTCTGCTCTGCCATTCAATTATAGCTGGTAATTTTCTTAATCCCATTTTCCCACTTTTCCCCGTAGCCTTTGATCCCTTTACCAATCAAGAACCTACCCATTTCTGTCTTAAATATACTCAATGACCCGGCCTCCACAGCCTTCTGTGGCTGAATTCCACAGATTCACCATCCTCTGGCTGAAGAAATTCCTCTTCATCTCAGTTCTACAGGGTTGGCTCTTTACTCTGAGGCTATGCCCTTGGATTCTTGTCTCTCTTGCTGATGGAAACATCTTCTCTATGTCCACTCTATCCAGGCCTTTCATTATTCTGTAAGTTTCAATGACATCCCTCCTCATCCTTCTAAATTCCATCATGTACAGACCCAAAGTCCTCAGACACTCCTCAGACATCAAACTTTTCATTCCCGAAATCATTCTCGTGAACCTCCCCGGACCCTCTCCAAATGGCTAGAGACAATGGATACAGCAAAGGCTCACATCAGCTGTCTTACTGAAGAATTGAGTTCCAGAACTAGATACCTCTCTAACAATTCTATTCCAGTATAACTATGCCACAGACACCCAACAAAGAGGAAAATTGACCTGTCCATGAAAAGCATGGGACATCCAATTCCATCAATAATTGTCCCATCATTCTTCTCTCAAGAAGAAGTTATACAGATTCAGAGTATTAACTCTGTTCCTCTCTCCACTGATAGACCTGCTGAGTTTGTCCAGCACTTTCTGTTTTTATTTCAGATTTCCAGCATCTGTGGTATTTTGCTTCTATTTTAGTCTCTCAATCATCAGCAAGGAGATAAAAATGTGTAATTGACAGTACGATTGAGTGGTAGTTACACACAAATAATTTGCTCATCGAGGCTCAGTTTCAGTTTTGCACAGGGCCACTCAACTCCATAGCTTATTACAGCTTTGGTTCAAAGATGGACTAAAGATCTGAAACTTGGTAAGCAAGGTGAGACTGACTCCTCTTGGCATCAAGGTAACATTTGACTGAGTGTGACATCAAGGAGTCCTGGCACAATTGAAGCCAATGGAAATTCAATGAAATGTCCCCATTGACTTGAGTCACAAAAGAAGATTGTTATATTTCAGGTCAGAAACTCCAAAATGTTTTATGAAGTCCACCTGGATCACTCTGAATTTGGCTAGGATAAGCATGAAATGTTTCACCTCAGGTTGATTCAAATGACACACTAGGGAGCTTTTATCAAACAAAGTTTTTTTTAAATACAGCTAACATGTATAGAAAGAAAATCAGTAATAGCTTTTACCAATTACAAACAGAAGCAATCATGATATTGTATAACCCTTAATAGCTAAACACCGTTCCAACTGAACAAATCCCATAAACAAAGCCTTTGCCACAGGATTAACATATTAAACATGAATGCTCACGTGATGCTGGAACTTAGTCCTTTGGCTAGATGCTGCAGTTCTTTTGAGACATGCACACACAGACACACACACAGACACACAGACACACACACACACACACACATACACACACACACACACACACACACACACACACACACACACACACACACAAACACACACAAGTTTGAAGTCAGAACAGCTTCACAAAACACCAGAGTGACAGATTCTAGTTACTAGCTAGCGAACCACCAACAGTAGAATTTTCACTTCAGGAAGGCCGGAAACCTTGCTTCGAGCTAGCCAGCAGAATTTCCAATACCAGGGACAGAAAAACATTGCTTTCCACTTGACAACCAGGACAGCACCTAAATCGACCAGCAGCTAGCAGCCTCAAAGCTGAAAGTGAAGTCTTGAATTCACTGTGAAGAAAAAAGAAACTATCCAAAACACATGACCTGCCACCCAAGCTTCCCCCTGCATGGTCATAAAACAAATGCCAGAGGCCCAGAGTAACAATAAACAAAGCCCCATTTAAGTCATTGAAGCAACAATAAAAGGATGTTTAACAGACAGCCAGTGCCACAATGAAATCAAAAGGCCAGCTTACAAACAGCATAGAACATGATTTTAAAACATTCTTAATGATATACTAGCATCACAAGATGATTGTGGTTGTTGAAGGCCAATCATCTCAGTCACAGGACATTGTAGCAGGAATTCCTCCGGATAGTGTCCTAGACCTAAATGCCACACTCACACAATATGGATTAAAGAACTAAAAACTTAAAGTCTACATGTTACTTTAAAACAAAATGGAGTTGAAATGGCAGGTGACTCTTTAGCTTTCCCTGGAGCAGAGATGGAATGACAAGACCCCCTGAGCTAATTTTCATGCCTGGACAAGTCTTGACATTGTCATGAAAGGCAAACAAACTTTCTGGACACATCTTTGAGAAGTCATTAAAAGGTGTAAAAAGCCTTTCCTGTGGTTAATGGCTGTCCTTCTCCAAGTAATTCAGCAAACTTATTTCTCAAAATTATTATGAAGTTCGTAAAATTCTAAACATTATAAATACTGGTAATATGCTAAGAGTTGTAAAAATTGTTTAAAAGATGATTTAGTTTTATCTGTGTGCTAAGAAGGTACAGGTGCAAGAATCCAGTGCAGATGGAAACATTGTATTGAGAGGCAAAACAACAGGGTTGCTGTCGTAACAGCCTTTAGCATTCGAATCAAAACATGTTTTTGAATATTAACCAATCAATTTTAAATAAGCATTTGAATCACAGCAGCCTATTGGATTTGAATTTTGATGGTTTCAATAACTTATAAACCAATCCTATAGTGAGATTTTCACATCATAAGGAGTGTAAAACCTCTCCCAACTCCAGAAGACTGCAAGAAACCACAAGAAGACCACTGCCAACAGCCTGCCACAGCTAACAGCCAGCCAGAGAGACACAGACAGACAATTCTCAGCCAGTGTAAAAGCCACATTTTATGTCTTTAAAAGAAAGCCTAATTTCATTTCAGAAGGACACAAGAACAGAAGAAAAGAAGATATGGGAAGACAGCAAACTTGACTATATTTTGATGTGACTAAAAAGTTATTTTTTTTATGTGTTAGTAAGTGGGCATTGTAATTATCCAAACAGCATTCCATTAGAATGGTATTTATTTAATTTGTTAATAGTTCAGTTAACCTGTTTACAGTTAGAAAATAAAGTGTTACCTGTTTCTTTCAAAGAGACTCTCAAGTAGTTATTTTTGATTTAACCATTAAAAATTGCTGTAGGCAAATTGTGCCATTTCTCACAGACTCTTTAAAAGATTATGAAAGGGAGGTACTTATCTTTGAGTAGTTGAGTGTTAGTTCTCAGAGAAGATTACCTTCCCCTTTGAAACAATACTGTTTGCAGGCTTTCTAACTTCAGAGTTGAAATCAAAAGAATGGTTGTGAAAAAAACCTTTTTTCATGATGGTACATGAATGAGCAACGCTTGGGCTCCCACTGTCTGGCAATGGCCCAGCCATCAGAAATCATTTGTAAGGACAATGGAAAAAGATGCTCTGGTCACATGAGAGAAACTAGGCCAGAATTTTCCAGCCCCTCATGCCAGCAGGATCTTCCTGTCCCACTGATGTGGACGGAAATTTTAATGGCTCACTGGACCCACCGCCACAGAAGAACCCCATTGGGGCTGGAAGGTTCTGGTCTAGGTTTCTCATAAGGAGATTTAGTAAGGTACATCTTTGGTGTAGAGCGAAAAGGTCAACGAAAGGATAGGACTGTGCCTAAGAAACACGTACCTGACTCACCTGACGAAGGGGCAGTCAGTGCTCCGAAAGCTAGTGGCATTTGCTACCAAATGAACTTACGCTCTTTAACCTGGTGTTGTGAGACTTCTTACTAAGAAGCACTAAAGGCAGGGTCTTGTCCTTTTGCCAATCTTTTATAGATTCAAGTTGGCCCTGACTGTGCTATTTGAGGAACCAGATGAGGGTTGCAGGTTGAACCTTGACTGGAGTGGAATAAGAGAAATCAGCTACTGCAAACAATAAACTACAGTGAATCCCTCTTCCTAAACCTAGAGATCCTTTACTTCAGCGGATCAAAGAAAGGATTACAGATCTGAAGCTCTTTCAAAGTCTTCACCCCAAGAAAAGTCACAAAGAACTCATGAACTCTCAAACCTAAGCGCATGTTATCTTTTGTAATCACAATATTTTCTCTTGTTTGTATGTTTGTACAAATGTGTTGGTAGATGTGGTTGCATATGTAGTCAGATGTTGAACAATAAATATTTATCTTTCTTTTAAAACGTATGAGAAAACCTATCATTTATCTGTTCCTAATGATTACAGGGATTAACACATCTTTACAAAATGCTGTCTTAAGTAATTTGAGCGGTAGGAAGAGGGGAATAATTCTACTGTTTTACCCCCGTATGTAACACTAACCATATTCAACTGCTTCACCAATGATCTTCCCTCCAATATAAGATCAGAAGCAGGAATACTCACTGATGATTGCACAGTGTTGCGCTCCATTTGCAACTCCTCTGAAATTGAAGCATGCTTGCAAGCAACATGATCTGGACAACACCAGGCTTGGGCTGTTAACTGGTAAGTAATATTCATGCCATACAAATGCCAGCCAATGACCCTCGTCCACAGCAGGGCAGAGTCTAATCATGTCTCCTTGTTTAAGCTTATTTCTGACTTCACAAATAGGCTTATATTAACACTGCAATGATGTTACTATGAAAATTCTCTAGTTACCACACTCTGTTCGGGTCCACTGAGGGAGAATTTAGCATGGCCAATGCACCAAACCAGCACGTCTTTCAGACTGTGGGAGGAAACAGGAGGAAACCCATGCAGACACGGGGAAAACATGCAGACTCCACACAGAGAGTGACCCAAGCTGTAATCGAACCAATGTCCTGGCGCTGGGAGGAAGCAATGATTAACACTGTACCACCTTGCTGCCCTTGACATTTAATAGCATTCCAATGACTGAACACCAATCCTCCACCATAAACATCAACATCATGGAAGTCACTACGGTCTGGAGATTTAACTGGACTACCTGCATAAATACTGTATCTTCAAAAGCAGGTCAAAAGTATTCTGCAGTAAGTAACTCACCTGCTGACCCCCCAAAGCCTGTCGACCATCCGCAAGTCAGGAGTTCAATAGAGTCTTCCTTACTTGCCTGATGAGTGCAGCTCCAACAACACTCAAGACGTTCAACATAATTAAGGGTAAAATAGGCCACTTTTTTCAGTATCCAATTCAGTATCTTAAACATTTATGCCCCCCACATGGCACGTGGGTGGCAGCAGTGAGTGCCATGCGCAACATGTACTCAAGTAACATGCCAAGATTCCTTCAACATCAAATTCCAAACCAGCAGCCATTACCATCAAAAAAAACAAAGGCAGTAGGCACAAGGGGAATACTGCCTCCTGCAAGCTGCCATCCAAGTCACACAGTATCCTGACTCAGAAATATATCACCATTCCTCCATTGTTGCTGAAATGCCCTCCTTAACAGCACTGTGGAGATACCTACATCACACAAACTACAGTGGTTTAAGGCAGCAGCTCAAAGGTGGTTAGGAACCAATAGTAAATGCTGACCCTGCCAGTGGCATTTACATCCCATGAATGAACAAAATCTAATCTATTTCGAAAACAGCAAAGAAGTTATCCATGGCATCCTGGCCAATACTTATCCCTCAACTATCTCATGATGTGGTCATTTACCTTTCTGTGCACAAGTCTTTCCCTAAAATACAGCAGCAACAACCCTTCAAAAGAACAAGTCCATTAGATTATTGAATCCATACAATGCAGTAGGAAGCCATTCAGCTCATCTGCCTGCACTGACAACAATCCCACCCAGGCTCTATCCCCATTACCCCACTCACTTAACCCACTAATCCCCATGACACTAAGGGGCAATTTAGCATGGCCAATCCACCTAACCTGCACATCTACGGACTGTGGGAGGAAACTGGAGCACCCAGAGGAAATCCATGCAGACATGGGGAGAATGTGCAAACTCTGCACAGACAGCGACCCGAGGTTGAGAACTGAACCCGGGTCCTTGGAGCTGAGAGGCAGCAGTGCTAACCACTGTGCCACCAGACCACTATTGGCTGTGGAGTGCTTGGAGTGCCTGGGGGGGGTATTTTAATGGAAAGTCTTCATTTTTAGGTTGCTGTTCCACTGGATTTCAGTCAAATGATCATGAAAGCAATGTATCTCCTTTATAAATTCAAATCCATTTATTTCATGCCACAAATTAGTTGGCAAGAGTACGCATTTCTGTAATGTTGAACTACCAACACAACATCAGTCTGAAAATCGAGGTGATCAGTGGAAGTGACACATAATGATGTTGTTATATGTCTCTTGGCAGTGTGAGATCATCACTCCAGGCTGAGGCTGTGGCAGTTTTGTCTTGTTTGGAATTGAGGAACAATTTTATTCGTCAGTAATGTCAGGGTGAATTCTGAGAATGTGATGCATTCAGCATACCATGGAATCTCCGGGCGTTTTGGATGATTGTTGCTGTAAGATCCTTCTACAACAGTCAAGGGCATGAAATGACAGCTTCAAAGCCCAACTGTGTGTGTACACACATAATTATTGGACAAGAAAAGGCCAGTTAGTTAACCCACCTAGCATCACACCATGATGAAACATCATGGATAGACACTGCCTCCTCAACTGTACTCTGCAGCTTTGTAACCTCCCGGGAGAGAGAGAGAAAAAATAGTAAAATCCCCAGGGCCAGGAGGAGAAAAAAAAATTCTGGTAAATTCCTATGTGACACTTGCTGGCAATCAAAACCAAGTAAGAAGTCTCACAACACCAAGTTAAAGTCCAACAGGTTTATTTGGTAGAAAAATCCAGTAGTTTTTGGAGTGCTGCTCCTTCGTCAGGTGAATGGGAGTTCTATTCACAAACAGGGCATATAAAGACAAAAACTCAATTTACAAAATAACTAAAAAATCAAAACCAATCCAGGACATCACATGAGCCAAGTGTCATTCACTATGAACCATATCCACTTGCACAGTGGGATTTCTTACATACATACATATAGGAACAGTGAAAAAGTGAATCATAAGCTAGATTTCCACCCATTTATGGTTAACAGGTAGAGGTCCACATTGACTAATACTACACTTCCTTATCCTGTTCCGATAAATCCAGACACACTACACTGATGAATGAGGTGGAAGTGATGTTGACCCTGTGAACTCTGCTGAAATCACCACTTGTGCACTTTGATCCAATCAAACTATTGCTGGTTACCTGCGATGGGTTACTACGTGAAGTTGGGCAACATGTCAGACAGAATCGTGAGATCAATTACATTCGCACCATGAGCCTTATCCGAGGCTGAGAAGGAATATTCAGAAATTGAGTCTTACTGTAATCTATACACTGAAGAAGTTTCATCAATATATGGGGTGGCACGGTGGCACAGTGGTTAGCACTGCTGCCTTACAGTGCCAGGGACCTGGGTTCGATTCCCAGCTTAGATCACTGCCTGTGTGGAGTTTGCACATTTTCTCTGTGCCTGCATGGGTTTCATCAGGTGCTCCGGTTTCTTCCCAAAGCCCGAAAGGTTAGGTGCATTGGCCATGCTAAATACTCTCTCAGTGTACCCAAACAGGTGCCAGAGTGTGGCAATTGGGGGATTTTCACAGTTACTTCATTGCAGTGTTAATGTAAGCCTTACTTGTGACACTAATAAATAAATCTAAAAATACGGAAGGCACTTCATCATTATGTCCAATCACAAGCCTCATTTTCCTGAGAGGATAAGCCTTTGCCATTGATTGCCTCCATGAGGGTACATAGATGGGGCTTTGTTATTGGCTGCATTCGGCCACTCCTTCCAGCATAGACTAGGGACATAAATATCGCCTGTGGGTGCACTCATTCTGCCACGGACAGTACTGTCACCACCTGTGCCACAAGAAAAAATGTTGGTGTTGCAAATGTTAGAGACATTGTTGGTTTCAGTTGCCCATTTAATGTCCTAGACTGAGAGGAATCCATTGGTCTCCAAAGTTAAGAGGAAGATATTGACAAGTCACAGCAGATCAGATGCCACCTGCAGTGTAGCATAGAGATAATGGCTGGAATTTTACCATCCTGCCTGCCATGGGAATCGGAGCGGGCAAGGGGCAGACCATGGAAAAGTCCATTGATCTCTGGGAATATATAATTTCAGGGCAAGAGAGGCTGCAAAATCCTGCCCAACATGTGAGGATGGCATGTTATTGTGGGGTTTTGTGATATAATACCATCTCAGGGGTTTTTAGTACAGGAGGAGCATGATGCAGCTCTGGGCAGAATAGGATGAAGACGCTGGCCCAAAGCTATGTCTGGTGGCCTGGCATTGACAAGGAGATTGAAAGAATGGTTAGCCAGTGCCTGAGTTGTCAAACCCAGCAATCATTGCTACCATCAGCAAATACTCATCCATGGGAGTTGACCATGGTTGCATTTATGCATAGACTTTACTGGACCATTCATGGGACATATGTTCCTCATCCTGGTTGATGCACATTCAAAATAGCTAATGAATTCTACAATGGCCACTGCCACCATCAACAGATTGTGGTGCATTTTCCCGTTGTGGCATCCCTGAGGTCTTTGTGTCTGACAATGGCACAGCATTTACAACTGAGGAGTTCCGCCAATTTGTCAAGGCAAATGGAATATACCATTTTCGCTTAGTCTCTTCCCATCCAGTCTCGAATGACTGAGAGTGAGCTGTACAAACTGTGGCACAGTGGTTGAGTGGCATGCTGGCACAGTGGTTAGCTCTGCTGCCTCAAAGCGCCAGAGACCCAGGTTCGAATCCTGGCTTGGGGGACTGTCTGTGTGGAGTCTGCACTTCTCCCCAAATCTCCATGACTTTCCTCTGGTGCTCTGGTTTCCTCGCACATTTCAAAGGTGTACAGGTTAAGTGGATTGGCCATGATAAATTACCCCTTAGGGTAAATGCATAGGGTTATGGGGATAGGGCCTGGGTGGGATTGTGGTCAGTGCAGACTTGATGAGCCAAATGGCCTTCTCCTGCATGGTAGAAAAAAAACAAGCTCACAGGCCACTGTCTTTACATTTGGCAAGCTTTTTTTTCTTCGCCCGAATGCTACTAATGGGACAATGCTTATGAGCCCGCTTGGGTTTGGTGTTTCCAGATTTGTTGATAAGGATGGAGACTAGGCAAGCCTCCAAGAAAGAACACCATGACTTGAAGAAAGGACAGAGCATTTGAGATCAATGACCTAGCCATGTTGAGAAACTTTAGTGGTGGGAAGAATTGCAGAGAGAACAGGACCAGTTTCATATGTATGGAACTGCAAGGTCACCACACGAAAAAACATATGGATCATTTGAGGAAGAGAGCTGGGCCTGAACCAGGGGACAAACAGGTGTGTCCTGCTGCAGACTCCAGTGAGCCAGCTACGGAGACAAGGATACCTGCACGCTCTGTGGAACCTGTGCAGCTTCTGTAGCCAAGGAAGAGAATCCACTAGGGAAGATGTTGATTCTGAATTAATGACTTGCCTTTTGTTTCAGCCGGACTGGATTTATTGCTTGCTGAAGGACTCTGTGTTGAGTTGTGGCATCCTGCAAGAGTACAGAAGTCTTTGTTCAGAAGATTGGACTTTTTCCTTGGTGTCCCTAATGTGATATTGTATCTATGTGTCTATGTAAACTGTCGTTTCGCTTTTATTTTCAATCGCAGGTGGACTCAAGTGTTGGGGGAGGGAGTGAAGTAGCGTGGCCCCTTTAAGAGGCAATCCTTTGTGGGCCATATAATCAGGCCGGACCCTATGGAGTGGCAGTGCAGGAAATTGGGCCAGTCAGGAGAGAGGAATGTATCCAGGGACAGGGAGGACCTTAAGTTGGAGTCAGGGAGGAGAACAGTATAGACCCATGCATGTGTTTGTCAGGCCCTTATCTTGTATATAGCTATATTAGTTGAAGAAATCCTTTGTTGTTGGATACACATCAGGCCTTACCATTTACTATTTTCGTTTTAAGTGCTGAATCTGGGCGGAATTCAGATCCGACTTGGAAATCTGCTTTCAGACGCCCCCATACGCACTTAGCCTGAAAAGAATTGCGAGTCTGAATTGCACTGTGGGCAGGGCTTAGCGTGCCTGAAACAATTGGAGCTCTGAACCGCGCTTGCGTGCCCGTGTCAGGTCACTCCTGAGCCGCAAAAAGTGGAGAAAGCAGCTCCAGAGCAATGGCCCTCACAGACGTCACTGTCCCCTTATCCACCCACCCAACCCCACTCCCGGTACCCAGACCAATCGCGACCCCCTGCCCCTTCCCCCCACTGATTGCCCACAGAGTGGCAGCGGACCCCCCCTGCTACCCGCACCAAAGATACCTCTTACATGCCTCCCTCCTCCTACCTCCCCCCCCACCGCCCCCACCCCACCGCCGCCGCCCCCAAGAATGATCTGGCCTCACTCCCCCGCCCAGAGAATGATCTGGCCTCGCTCCAGCATCAGCCCCTGCACCACCCGCCCCACCCCCTTCAAGAGAATGATCTGGCTTCACTCCGCTTTCCCCCCACCTTCACAGAGATAATCTGAGCTGCCTCCTCCTCCCTCCCCACCCCCTCACCAGAGAATGATCTCGCCCACTGCTCCCCCCACCCCCAACCAGACAATGATCTACCCTACACCCTTCTCCAACCAGACAATGATCTACCCTACACCCTTCTCC
Source organism: Carcharhinus amblyrhynchos (assembly GCF_965287045.1). Taxonomy (NCBI): domain Eukaryota; kingdom Metazoa; phylum Chordata; class Chondrichthyes; order Carcharhiniformes; family Carcharhinidae; genus Carcharhinus; species Carcharhinus amblyrhynchos. The sequence goes on from NC_137329.1 coordinate 52,438,633, forward strand.
AACCAGACAATGATCTACCCTACACCCTTCTCCAACCAGACAATGATCTACCCTACACCCTTCTCCAACCAGACAATGATCTACCCTACACCCTTCTCCAACCAGACAATGATCTACCCTACACCCTTCTCCAACCAGACAATGATCTACCCTACACCCTTCTCCAACCAGACAATGATATACCCTACACCCTTCTCCAACCAGACAATGATCTACCCTACACCCTTCTCCAACCAGACAATGATCTACCCTACACCCTTCTCCAACCAGACAATGATCGGCCCTTTCCCCCTCAACCAGACAACAACTGGGCCTCCCTCCTCTCCCCCCTACCACCGAGCTGAGTCAGAAAGCCATTGGAAGCACTGAACTCACTTCTTCATCAGCTGGAGTGCCCGAAACAGGCTTTTATTCAGCAGGTTCATTTTGGCGTGGTTCCAGATTGGCGAATGCAGTGGTAAAGGGGGAAATGCTGATAAAGTTGGGCGGGCAGTTCATTAATTCAATTGAAATGCATTTGAATCACCCTTGCACCTGTTTTGGGCATGTATCAGATCGCTGCCATTCCCCGGTCTCGGTAAAGTGGCCATCTGCGCAGATGCTGGCGGGGATTGCGTTAATGGCCTCAGACCTGACTTTATCATGTTTCTGCGCCACAATGGTAAAATCAGGCCCTTCGAGTTGCCCCCCGTTATTACAGTAATATCTCCTTGCACATTTCTGTGGTTAACCAAGACTATATTTTGATCTCCATCAAACCATTCGAAAGTGGCTTCTGGAACTGTTCGTATGAGTCTATCTTTCCCCTACACTGTGTACCCTTCTTCTTTTTGCTAACCTCTGCTATACAACCTGCTGTTCCTCAGAGTTAGTAGTTAAGCATCCACTAATGAAAGAAATGACTGTCTGAAAATAGGTTGGAAGATATGGGATAGATTTTCATGTTAATATATGAAAATTAAGTGAGTGCAAAAATTGACATTAACCCAGGCAATGAAGATGAAAGTTTATCCTAGCATTTGGTTTGAATGTAGCAATGAAATCTGACAGAAATGTGCTATTGGCTTAAGGAGTTACAAATAATATTAAATGTCAAACTAAATGTGGCTAAATTGGCACTTCTGGTAAACAAAATATTCTTTTTTTATTGATTGAACAGCAAATTTTAAAGAGGAGCAATCAATTAAATAAACAAGGGCCAATAACCAGCCCAACAGGTATTAACATTGTTGGTTTTGGCCAGGAAACAAGGCTATCAGTAACTTTATCACTTGAAAGAGCACTTCCCAATTGCAATAGGATTAGTAGTAGTCTGGAGATTGCCTCAAGGCGTGTTTACAAAAGTATTTTACAGAAGGAACATTGACTCTCTTTCTACCATTCCAGCTCGTCTCAGATCATAACTGAGCAACGCTGTAGGATAGAAAGTATTTGCTCGTGATGCTTCATCATGGTAATATGGAGGCTGTGTCCACTCGCCAGTCTTCCCCTGTCCTTTGATTTTGTATGTTTGTGTACAGTTGGGCAGTTGAAGCAGTCAATTCATAGCATTAACTGCTGATCCTATTGAAGTTTCTGGCCATTCTCTGAAAGGAAGATTAGCTGTTTGTGCCATTACCTTTGGGTTTATGCCGAGATTATGGTGTAGGATTGTGTGTAACCCTCTGGAAATTTTGCCCTGGATCTTGGAGTCTCTGTCTGCCTGCCTGCTAAGAGACTGGAAACCTTATGATCGATGCATGTTATTAGATTGGCTGATGTCGGGGGCTTGGGGCGAGGAAGTGGAGGACTTCCTCTGTGTGGTAAATATAGCATAATATCTGCTTATAACAGCTTATAGCAACTAACTGCAGACACTTAAACCCTTTACGTGGTATTTCAATGCTCTTGGCCATTTTAATATTGGATGTAGCTTCTAGATTTCTGTCACATCCTCACTCCACCATCAAACAGTCTCCAAGTGCTGCGTAATCTGAGTGTTGAAGACTGAGAACCTGTTTCTCGTCATACTTTTAAAATTTAGAATCCCAAAGGCCAATAAAAATGGATTCTGTCTTTCTCTGAACGCCAAGGGAGATTTTATTTTCCCATATTGATTTTCTGCTATAGACTGAGAGCAGAAGGTGTACATTTCAATAAAACTTGCAATAAAAAATGGCAACTTGCAGCTTTGAGATCAGAAGAATGAAACTAGAGGTTTAGTATCACTGGAGTTATTCCATTAGAGTGCTGCTGGACTGCTTGCAATCCGGTAAGGCTAAACGAATGCAACAACAGCAATTGACACTGAGGCAAAGGCAAAATACTCTGGATGCTGGAATCTGAAGCAAAAACAGGAAATGCTGGAAAAACTCAACAGGTCGGACAGCGTCTGTGGAGAGAGAATACAGCCAATGTTTTGAGTCAGGATGACTTTTCATCAGAGCTGAAAGCGAAGAAAATCATTTGAGTCTGCACTGAGCACAATCCCACCCAGCTCCTAGTCCCGTAATCCCACATATTTACCCTGTTAATCCCCTGGGCACTAGGGTCAAGTTAGCATGGCCAATCAACCTTACCCATGCACCTTTGGACTGTAAAAGAAAACCGGAGCACCCGGAGGAAATCCACATAGACATGAGGAGAATGTGCTAACTCCACACAGACAGTAGCCTGGGGCTGGAATTGAACCTGGGTCTTTGGCACTGTGAGACAGCAGTGTTAACCACTGTGACACCATGTCGCCCTGGTAACTAGCGATGCTGAAGGCTGAGAAAGGTGCTAATGGAGAGCAAGATTGGAGAAGTGAAAGGATAAAAGTAAAAATGAAAGGTAATTAAAAAATGGATGAATGAGATGAAAAGAAGAAATGAAACAAAATAGTTGGAAATGGGGTGAATGTGGAGGGAAGAGTTCATGCTCTGAAGTTGTTGAACTCAATGTTCAGTCTGGAAGGCTGTGAAGTGCCCAGAATTTGAGACCACATGGAGATCTTGGACTGGATTTTTGTTGAGACGGGGCGATTCTGTGGTGGGTTTAAAATGGCAGCTGGAATCTGATTCCAGAATTGCTGATTTTCATCTTCTTAGGCAGGAGGCAGGCTGGCTGGTTCTGTTGTGGAAACAACGTGTCCTTCTCTGCAATGTTCATGAGTTGGACCAAGTTTTCAAAGATTCATAGCTAACAGCCTCTCAGAGATGTCCTCAACTATAATCTGATTGAGGGAACCTTTTGAAAAGTAAGTTCGGACGGTCCTCTTCAAGTCCCTCATGCCAAAGTATGTCCCCAACAAACCTCTATGGCCCCGCATGCCCACGTGTCAAGCTATGCCTCAAACGAATATTTCATGTCTTATACTAATTTATGGCACCTCCATGCACATTCACCCAAAATACACTGCGTGTAGTACAGTGTATCATGACAAAACCATATTTTATATAAAACTTTATTTAAGAAAAAGTTCTTCACTGATAACTTTCCAACAAAACCCTTCTTTTTCCTACAGACTAATAAAAGTCTCAATCATCAGACGCTTCAAAGTATCAACAGCAGAGAATGCAAACATTTAAAACCTCTTTATCTTGTGTAAATAAACATTGTGCAGGCTGGCTAAGAGCCCAGAAATCCCTTAGAGTACTGAAACACCTGAGCCCCAGGGAAAAGCTTGCTTGATTGACAGCTCTGGCTCAATGATCCCTTCTGTCGAATGCACAATGGTTATTTAATGATGTTTTGAGTTCTTGCAGTTGCTGCTACTGATATTTTGAACTGATGATTTAAACTTTTCTTGGAGGATATATATCATAGATTTATAAAATCATTACAGTTCAGAAGGAGGCCATTCAGTTCATTGAGTCTGCACTAACTCTCCAACAGAGTATCTTACGCAGGCCCTATTCTTGTAACCCCATGTATTTACCCTGCTAATCCCAAATTTGGAAATGAAATAAAATGTTGTCAGTTAATGTGACCCTGAAGCAGTTTTAAAAACAGATCCATACATCTTGGGACACTAAGGGGCAATTCATCATAGCCAATTAACCTAACCTGCACACCTTTGATATATGGAGTGAATGGGCATGGAAATGCCATAGATTGGCATGGGTGGGCATAAGGAGCTATAGAGGTTGGTTGGGGGAGCTTACCTTAACCTGGGGGGCATGACGTGCCATAGATCATGGATAGGAACATACATGGAGCATGGGGCGTGTGGATCTATCTGGTGTTGGTAAGGGGTAGAAAGTAACATGGATGGGGTGTGGGAGATTTTTGGGAGGTTAGTAGGGTGTGAAGGGTGAGGGCTGAAGGGCCTTTCTGCTTATATTGTAACTGGGATAAAGCCCTAGAGCACTGAAACGGAGTTTTAAATAGCCTCTGTTGGCAACCATCAGGCCCTGTGATTGCTTTCAAATGTTTTCCTGGAACAGGTATCCTGACTCTGGCCTGAAGTGCAACCCCCTCCTCCCACACCAGAATGAAAATGGTGTCTTGGCAGGTCCTTCTTCCCAAACAGGCGAGCCCAGCCAGAGATTTTTCTTGCTTTTGCCACCCGCCTCAAGGTTGAAAATCCAATTGGCCAAAAGCCTGGTATCGAGGTAGATTTTAAGCAGCATCTTAAAAGGAGAAGGGTAGAGAGGGGCAGGGAGAAATGCAGAGCTTAGGCCAGCTGAAGGCATGGCAGGAATTGTAGGGCAATAAGAAAGAAATATTGCCTCAAGGAGTGCAAGCATTGGTCAGTGAGCAGAGAGGTGAGGGGATTTAGCACGAGTTTGGATAGGCAGATGAAATTCATGGAGGGCGAAAGGTCAGGCTAGGAGAGCAGTGAATCAAGGACAAGCCCTTAGACTTCTGCTGAGGTCCGTGATGGTGGTCCTGAAGACACCCTATGTTCAATATTGTGGGAGGTCGACCAATGTGTATGTGTCGTCTACGTTCCTGTTTAGCTGCCTTTGGTACATTTGTAATTATTCCTTACCCTATTCACTGCAGTGTTCTTTAATTAAATACAAGTGACCTCGGTTATTCATCAATGATTGAACAGTATGTAATTTCATGTTACGTAAAATGTTTTACAATCAATATTAGTATGTTGCATAACACAATTATTGTAACATCTTAAAACAAAGTTCCATGCTATTAACAATTTCTTGAGCTCCACTCTGAATTCCAGCCATTAGCAATGAATTCTAATAGCTTTGTAAATCACTGCAGCTCAAATATAGTGGTTTACAGATTTTTGATTCATTATTTCTTCTTACAGAGGCAGGATTTATTAAAATGTGCTTTAGAACACTCTTAATTGCTCACAAGGTTAGAAGTGAAAAAGAAAGCAATAAAAATTGCTAGGCCAGATATGGTCTGGCAGTGCCAGCAGTTTTCTAGGCCCGAGGTTCCAGAAATTCCTCCCTAATTTTGTCTGCTGGTCCACCTCCGTCACTCGCTTCTCAGCCTGTTGGCTAAGGTCAAGCATCAGATCAAGCCCAAGGTGGGGAGTAATGTCTTATCTTGTCAGCTTGAGTCTTGTTTCTTTTGTGCAGACCATGAATTGGATTCAATTGGAATTTGAATTTGGTTTCTGGAGAAAGCAAGGATTAGTTTCAGGACTGTCTGGTCTATCCTGAGCATTGGCTTGTAATGTTAAAAAAAATGTCTTTAACCAAACCTTTGGTCGCCGGTCCTAATGTCTCATTCTGTGGCTCCTTATATCTCCTGAAGCTTGGGGTATGATTCCCCCAGATCAGTCAGCTTTCAAAGAATTTCTTAAGTGGTTATTCTTTGTCAGTGACTCTGATAGTTGTGTCTGAACCCATATCCATCTGGCATCCATGCACGTACATGTCCCAGGATTAGTGGATTATGATTAGGAGAAGAAACCCTTGGTGATAATTTTTCTCTGTCGTTCAAGGGTTAGTTCTCCGAGTCTCAATTGTCTAATAGGATCACAGTGGAATTTTCTGGTCATGTTTTTCCTAAGTAGCCATGGTTTTAACTCTCTCCCAGCACATTATATAGCTTTGGGTAGGTAGAGAGTGTCTGAATCATACATCTTGGACATCATGGATTGCCTTTGCCTCTCCCTTTTTCATGCTTCTTGTGTTCGAAGATAGAGCGGGGAAATCAAACCATGCTTTTTTAAGTTTCGAACATACTCTGCACTTGCCAGATATGCCATTAGAGACATCTTTACTTTGTTGTTTAATTAATGGCTTAAATTTGCATTATTAATTACTAATATGACTTACCATACTAAAACACAAGTGCTTGACAGTAACCAGTGCTAATTGTTAATACAAGCATTGCAGAACACAATGACATTTCGCCATGAATATGGATCTGTTTGAACAATCTGTGCAACCAAATCAATTCTATTCAGCTGAGTTTATTTCATTTGTTCCTGAGGTCAGCACCAGGACTCCAGGTAGCTGCCATTTGTTGTAATATAAGAACATAAGAAATAGGAGCAGGAATAGGCCAACTAGCCCTTCGAGCCTGCCCCGCCATTCCATAAGATCATGGCTGATCTGTCTTGGCTCAGTTCCACATTCCCGCCCTCTCCCCATAACCCTTAAGCCCCTCTCTTATCAAAAACTCATCAACCCGCATCTTAAAAATATTTAGCGAGGTAGCCTCCACCACTTCAACGGGCAGAGAATTCCAGAGATTGAGGGTATCAGCATGACTTCCCTTGAAGGAAAGTGCACCATGTAATCCAGTCTTAGTTTCACTTTTACCTTGAGTAGAGCACACTCACACAGCTCTGATGTTTTCAAGCTTTATGTCTTTGTATAACTGTTCTCATGTGCCCAGTCTTAAGAAATGTACCCACAATGTATTTACCCAATCTCCTATGAGCAATTGGTGCCTCATACTGTAAATGAGCTCATGCTATTATATCACTATAAGTCAATACCTTGCATTGCAGTGAGCGCATTTCTTTTTTAGTGGGGGATTTATAATCATGTCGAATTTATGAATGCTGCTGAGAAGCACTGAGGTTTATCACCACAGCACAGGCTTCAGTTTAAAAACCTGAATCTGGCCGCACTTATTATTCCACTAAATACTTTGGCTGCTATTGTGTTCCATTCAAAAATCTGCAATGAAAAAGATCAATCTGTGCAAACAGATCATGAACTATCTGCCCATTCTTTGCAAAAATCTGATTGTTCCAATCCTAAAATAGCATTTTTGCTTTTTAAGATTGTGGCTTGGATTCTCTGACCTCATTCATGGCTGGGAATCTCTGACCTCACCTGTGGCTGGGATTCTCGGACCTCGCCCGCAGCTGGGATTCTCGGACCTCGCCTGCAGCTGGGATTCACGGACCTCGCCTGCAGCTGGGATTCACGGACCTTGCTGCGGCTGGGATTCTCTGGTCCTGCTGCTGTGAACAGAGATTTGGCTGAATGCCAAAGTTTCCATTCTCAACTGGCAACGATAGCAGGGAGTGTGAGACCAGAGAATTTTGGCCTGAATGAAAAGCCAATTGTGAAATAAGTTGCAGAACGAAAGAGGGAAGTGGAAGGAGGTAGAAATAAAAGGTAAGTTTTGAATTTGAGGTCACATCCGGAATTAGCGAGCTAAAACGATAATAAGATTTTGAAATGTCACCACAGGGACCAATTTGAAAGCCAAGAGACACATTGTAAAGTGAAACAACAGGAACAACAAATGCTTAGCAGCTTACCTCGAGGACTACCACATGGCAAGACTACAGAATCATGTGGATGTTTCCCTAATTTAAAGATGCTGGCTGGAATGTTACCGTCCTACCCCCCATGGGAATCGGAGCAGATGAGGGGCAGACCATGGAAAGGTCTGTTTACCTCAGGTGGGATTTTATTGTTTTGGTACGAGCGCGGTCATAAAATCCTGCCCGATGTCCCCTTGCTCTGGAATTTTTTTGCTGAAAGCAGTTTCAATGTATCTACCCGATTGATCCTTTTATGTCATTTTAAAAAACACCACTAGATTACCTCTCAGCCTTTTTAAACTGAAGTGAATATAAACCTTGCTCATGTAATCTGTTATCAAAATTTAACTCATTACGCTCATGTTTAATTATGGTGAACCTGTGAATTTATCTTCCCTAGTGTGTGCTGCCTGTACTCCAGATGAGGCCTAAGCAAGGCTTTGCACTCTGAAGCATCATCTCATTCCCTTTTTAACTCCAGTCCCCAAATATTAATACTTCTTTAGCCTATATGATAACCTTTAGTACCTATCCACTAACTGGATGTGATTTATTTAGAGAAGGACATTAGTAAAATGACAGACACGGGCAGCCTTTGTTACTTCACAGGAATTAATTCCCTTGCCATGAAGAAAATAATCCAATGTCGCTTTCTTTGATCCAAAGTAGATAATGTCACACTTCCAAACATTGGGCTTCATTTGTCATTGTTTTCTTAACCAACTTAAACTGTCCACAGCCCCTTTGAATATCCGACACCACCCCCATCTACACAACTTACTCTGCCTCCTCACAATATCATCTGCAAGCTTAGGGCAGAATTTTTCAGAAGGCAGGGTTTCTCGTCCCGCCGCTGAAAAAGCGAGCACACCCCAGTTCCTGATACTTAACACTCTGTGGAAATTTAATTAGTTGGAGGTGGGCACCCCCATCTAGGTAGAAAGCCCTGCTTCAGCGAGCTGGCAACTTAATTTCTTTATATTCATTTATTTTTAAAGGGATGTGGATGTCGCTGGCTAGGCCAGCACGGATTGCTCATCTCCAGTTGTCCATGAATACATGGTGTTTCATCAGAAAGAACTCTTCAAAAATGCAGATAAAAATTTCACCAAAAATTACTCTAACTTATAAATCAAAGGAAGGGTTTAATAAGGAAACATCATTATTCCAAACTTGGAACCTCACCCTAAACCATTCCAAGCTCCCCACAATGCTACACAGGTTCCTATTTATGGTGAATCAGCTGGTCAGCTGACTGTTACATCACTCTGTGATTGGTTCATGGTTTACTGAGTCAGCTGACCCTTACATCTTGTTCCCTTTGGTCACATTACATCCAATACAAAGCTGTCACTGGTTACATCTAACACATGGTGGTGGGCTGCCTTCTTGAAATGCTACAGTCCGTGTATTGCAAGTATACCCACATTGCTGTTAGGGAGGGAGTTCCCAGTGACCCAGCGACAGTGAAGGAACAGCAATATATTTCAAAGTCAGGATGGGTGATTTGGAGAGGAACTTCCAAGGAGTGGTGTTCTCATGTGGCTGCAGCTCTTGTCCTTCTACATGGTTGTAGTTGTGGGTTTGAAAAGTGCCGAAGGTTCCTAAGGAACCTTGGTGAGTTCCTGCAGTGCATCTTGTAGATGGTACACTCAGCTGCCACTGTTTGTCAGTGGTGAAGGGAGTGAATGTTTGTGGAAGGGATAGCAACCATGTGGGCTGTTTTTTCCTGGATGGTGTCAAGCTTCTTAAGTGCAGTCTTCCAGGCAAGTAGAGTGTATTCCATTACACTCCTGACTTGTGCCTCGTAGATGGTGGGTAGGTTTTGGGGAGTCAGGAGGTGAGATACTATTCACAGGAATCTGAGCCTTTGACCTGCTCTCGTGGCCATGCTATGTATATAGTTAGTCTAGTTCAGTTTCTGATCAATGGTAACCCCCAAGATGTTGATAGTGGGGGATTCTACGACGGCAACGCCATTGAACGTCAAGGGATGATGGTTATATCCTCTCTTGCTGAGAATAGTCATTGTCAGGCACTTGTGTGTTGTGAATGTTACTTGGCACAAGCCTGCATACTGTCCAGGTCTTGCTGCCATTTGGACATTGATTGCTTCAGTATCTGAAGAGTCGCAAATGGTACTGAACATGGTGCAGTCATCAGCAAACATCCTCACTTCTGACCTTATGATGGAAGGAAGGTCGTTATGAAGCAGCTGAAGATGATCGAGCCTAGAACATTACCCAGAGGATCTCCTGACGTGATGTCCTGGAGCTGAGACCAACCACAACCATCAACCGTCACCACAACCATCTTCTTTTATGACCGGTATGACTCCAAACAGTAGTTCTCCCCTGATTCCCATTGATTCCAGTTTTGCTAGGCGTCCTTGTTGCCACACTGTCAAATTCTGTCTTGTTGTCACGGGCTGTCACTCTCAGCTTTTCTGTCCATGTTTAAACCAAAGCTGTAATGAGGTCAGGAGCTGAGTGGCCCTTGCGGAACCCAAGCTGAGCGTCCGTGAACAGGTTACTGCTGAGTAGGTGCTGCTTGATAGTGCTGTTGATTTCCCCTTCTATCATTTTACTGATGATTGAGAGTAGATTGGTGTGATGGCAAATGGACTTGTCCTGTTCCTTGTGTGCAGAATATACCTGGACAATGTTCTACATTGCTGGGTAGATGCTAGTACTGTACCTGTACTGGCTTGGGGGCACAACAAGTTCTGGCACATAGGTTTTCAGGATGATTGCTGGGAGTATTGTCAGGGGCCATAGCCTTTGCAGGATCCATTGCCTTCAGCCATTTCCTGATATCACAAAGAGTGAATTGAAGACTGACATCTGTAATGCTGGGGCGTCCGGAGAAGGCCGAGATTGATCAAGCACATAGCACTTCTGGCTGAAGATTGTTGCAAATGCTTTAGCCTTTTCTTCTGCACTGCTGTGCTAGGCTACTCCACCAGATGGAGATATTTATGGAGTCTCCGCCTCCAGTGAGCTGTTTATTTGTCCACTCAGTAAGAAGTCAGACTTTTTACTGTGTTTACGCCAGTCCAACGCCGGCATTCCAACATTTGTCCACTGCCATTCACAGCTGGATGTGGCAGGACTGCAAAGCTTGGATCTGATCTGTTGGTTGTGGAATTGCTTAGCTCTCCCTATCACTTACTGCTTATGCTGTGTGGTACTCAAGTAGTCCTATATATAACAACAGGTTGACATCTCATTTTGAGATATGCCTGATGTTGCTTCTGATATGCCGTCCTGCACCCTTCATTGAACCAGTGTTGATCCCCTGGCTTGGTAGTAGTGGCAGCATGGGGGATATGCCGGATCATGAGGTTACAGATTGTGGTTGAGTCCAATTCTGCTGCAGCCGATAGTCCACAGTATCTCATGGGTGTCCAGTCTGCAGTTGCTAGATCTGTTGCTAGATAGGGGACTCAGGATGCTGTTAAGTCTGGAGGTCTTTTGCCAGCGGCAGTAGCTGTGGCCCCAGTGGCAGAGAATGGGGCCGGGGGAAGTGGAAGGCAGGCTGCAAAGTCCAGGGAGGGGGTGTCACCATGGGGTCAGACATTTTATGGGAGATGGGGGGTGGGAGGGGGAGCTGATCAGGAATGCAGGCTTGTGAGCAAGGCCTTTTTACTTCCTGAATGGAGCCTGAGTAGCCAACCTATTGGCTTCCTCCTCTTTCCCAGAGTTCCCATCATTGACCTAGAAATTGAAGCCAGGCTCAAAGAGGCCCTTAAATGGCTATTAACTGGTCACTTAACTGGGGAGGGCACGAAGGACACCCACAGAATTTTACAATGTATAAACCCATCAGTGGTGGGCCTTGAAATTCTGCCCTTGAATATACAATTTTCTATTCCTTGTTCCAAATCATTGATATGTATGGCGTAACTTTACACTTACTGTTTGCTATGCTGTGTTGTGCTGTTATTTTATTCCGTGTTATTAATATAATCTACTCCTGTAATTATCTCAGTATATTTAACACACTGTGACTCATTCAACTGTACTATTATTGTCACTGATACTTTTATTATTTTGCTCACAACGAGCATGTCATTGAGACCTGCTTTAGATTTATGGACAGATTTTGGCTACTGAGATAGGTAGCTTGAGTTGGAAAAATCTCTGACTCACTGCACCAACTCCTGATTAAAAGTGCCCCAAATTGTCAGATACTTGCACTGGAGGGCAGATGACGGGTATAGGTTGGAGCCGTGACTCCAGAAACAGAGCATAGGCAGCCATAGAATCTGGCAGAGTATCAAGGAGAGCTGGTTAGGAGAGCTGCCTCAGTTCTCTGAGACTTCACCCCAGTTATTTTAGAAGATCTGAGGCCCTCCAATTCTCTCCCCACCCTGATATCTCATCCTTCACATAGCCCCATGACTCCTTCTACACCCCATGCCAATCCATGCATTCACGCACTCCCCCAAGCTCCTCATACCCTACATTGCCAACTCCATTGCCACTCACTAAGCTTCTATCAGTAGACTGAAGGATTCATGTAGGGGTGAAATACAATAAACTTCCAATACAATACTGTTCTCAATTTGCAGAATTAATAGTGAAATAACCTCCCATTCATGAAAGCATCAAAGTTTTCAAATATTCTCAAGAGGTTAATCTCTTATAAAAACAAACTTCTGTCCACACCCCGAATAGGAAGCATGGTTAGTAAGTTTGCAGATGACACTAAGATTGGTGGCACAGTGGACAGTGAAGAAAGTTATCTCCAATTGCAATGGGATCTTGATCAATTGGGCCAATGGGCTGACAAATGACAGATGGAGTTTAATTTAGACAAATGCGAGGTGATGCATTTTGGTAGGTTGAACCAGGACAGGACTTACTCAGTTAATGGTAAGGCGTTGGGGAGAGTTACAGAACAAAGAGATCTAGGGGCACGTGTTCTTAGCTCCTTGAAAGTGGAGTCACAGGTGGACAGAGTGGCAAAGAAGGCATTCAGCATGCTTGGTTTCATCGGTCAGAACATTGAATGCAGGCGTTTGAATGTCTTGTTGAAGTTGTACAAGATATTGGTAAGGCCACACTTGGAATACTGTGTGCAATTCTGGTCACCCTTTATAGAAAAGATATTATTAAACTAGAAAGAGTCGAGAAAAGATTTACTAGGATGCTACCGAGACATGATGGATTGAGTTATAAGGAGAGGCTGGATAGACTGGGACTTCTTTCTCTGGAGCATAGAAGGCTGAGGGGTGATCTTATAGGCATCTATAAAATAATGAGGGGCATAGATCAGCTAGAGAGTTAATATCTTTTCCCAAAGTAGGGGAGTCTAAAACTAGAGGGCATGGGTTTAAGGTGAGAGGGGAGAGATACAAAAGTGTCCAGAGGGGCAATTTTTTCACACAGAGGGTGTTGAGTATCTGGAACAGGCTGCCAGACATAGTACTAGAGGTGGGTACAACTTTGTCTTTTAAAAAGCATTTAGACAGTTACGTGGTTACAATGGATATAGAGGGATATGGGCCAAATGCAGGCAATTGGGATTAACTTAGGGGTTTTAAAAAAAGGGCAGCATGGACAAGTTGGGCCAAAGAGCCTGTTTCCATGCTGTAAACCTCTATGACTCTATGACCTCTATGACTCTATGACTGCCGCAGCCATTTAAAAAAATTTAAAAAGCAGGGGGATTTTCAAAAAAACTTCAAGTCATGACAGTTTAACAGACCTTCCACCTTCTAAGAGCACGTGGGTCTAAGCCTTAAATTCATGACTCTCACATTTTGCATTAAGGCCTTTGCAATAGCAAAAGTGGGGACAGTTTGAACTCAGCACTGAGGTGAAATAGCTGGACTGAGTTTGGGTTGAATCCCACTCCCATTCCCTACTGATTAAAGTGGGATCTGTCATAAATGAGGGTGGGGACTTCTGCATTTGGATCCTGGGCTGCCAACCTTCGTGATCCACAGAATTTTCCCTAGTGCGTGGAAATCCAGTCCTCGGTCCCGAGTTTCTATGTTGATTCTCATCCTCTTTCCTCTGGTGTTCTTTTCCCATAATATCCAGTGTTTTAACTTTGATGTTGTTCTCAATCATGGCACTCAGGGTAAAGTGCTGTCAGTACCAAGGCACTTTGTTAAATTGGTCATGTGTGACAATCATTAATTTGTTTCAAACTTGTACCTTTCTGAAAACTAAAATTGGACACTCAGTGTGTGATTGTGATCTTGAGAAGTGACACACGCAGGGAAATCTGAGAGATTTGTGGATATTCAGGTAGGTCTGGAGGACAAATGATGAAGAATTGTAATAAAACACAAATAAGGTGATGTGAATCTGGGTCTCTCCTTCCCCATTGACTCACACAGGCTTCATTCATTCCTTCACCAGGACTTGGCAGTAACCAAATTTTACCTTTTTGCTATCAATCCAACCCCAGGGCCCAGGCAGTGAAGAAATTGGCTGCTAGTAGAAAATGCCCCATGCCACATTGACAGTCTGTTTTACACTCAACACCATTTTCTTTTCCATTGGAGTCAATAGTCTTACAATTGTCTATTTTTTTTTATTTTCAGCATTCATGGTTTTTACCTTTATCTTCCACAAGCTTCAGACATGGGTAACACAGCAGCAAAACGGAATAAAATGATCTGCCTTGCTACCTTCACCAACAATGGCTAGCATTATGGAATCCTGTGCTTATCGATATGTGGAGGTTGTAACTTTGCCCTTGAAAAGAACAGTGATTTATGGTGGTTGGAATTACCTTTCTTTAGTCGTTATGCAAAGCATATTTTGTGGAAATATTGTTCAAGGACAGGAAGAAACAGATCAAGAAAGAAGCACAGGCATACATTGATCGAATGGAAAATAATAAAATCCATTCAGAGATGGGATTAGTGCTGACTGTTTTAATCTCAGGCCACTTTCAGTATGCCAATGAATACAATTTCTGCACAAATGTAATTCTTTGAAAGTGCTTGAAATCACTTCTTTATTTCATTCAATCAATCTAGGTAAAGAATGTTGGCTACCTAGTGTTAAAATAATTATTTCATCTCTTTGATTTCATTGCATTTAGAATATTGTTTAAAGATTACATTCTTTTTCCATTGTGTAATGTGCATTCCCCAAAGTTTTGTAACAAAATGTGATCTCAAATAAGCAATGGAAACATTTCTGTAAGATTAATAGCCCATTTGTGAGTGCTTTCCCTAACACCATCTTAATCACATTTCTCCTTTCTAATTATTTGTCTTAAAATGAGCTACTTTTGTTTATTACTGAGATTTGTTATTGCTAATAGCTAAGCTACATAACATTATACCTCATCCAATTCCACCAGCAGCATATCCAATCTTCATTATATTGAATTTCTGTTCCATCTGGTCTTGTTTCTTGCATAACTACTTTTATCATTTTGTTTCTTGTCCTCCCTGTACTCTATCCTGTCTCCTTTCTGCTTATGTTATATATTTAAATGTTTACATGATTGCTTTAAGAGCTGATCACATGATTTGATGGTGATATCATTAGAGAGTTGCTCAAGCTCTTAGTTTCAGTTTGTCTCCTGTACAGGCCAAAACTACTCGAATCAATTTCTTGCTGTTTGAATCAACTCGTGCAAACCACTTTTTTTCATTATTTGTGTAAAACCAACATTACAACTTATGCATCACTCTCTTGCTATCCTGGCCACTCTCTGCCCAATATACTCATTCTTCATTCCAATGCTGCCTGCAGTCATCACTGGACAGCCATTAGGCTGAGACCACCGTTTTTCATTTTATCCTCCCTACCTTAGCAACACTGACAATGTCTCTACTCCAACCAAGACCCATGACAATAATCAGCAAAGTCAGAGTAGAGCTGGAGCCCTTTCTATTGGTACCATGACATGTAGTGTTCTTACCCACAATGGTAAGCATCCCACCCTCTGGCTCCTTTGGCTGTCCATGTCACCATTTGGTTTCTGTCATTTTAAAGATGTGGTTTGTAGGTTCAGAATGACTGAATCCAAATGCAGAATAGATAAAAAAAAGATCATGGTGATCAGAAAAAAAGACCTAGCTGTTGGTCCAAGTTGACAAAATTTATGGTCTATTTATTAGTGTCACAAGTGGGCTTACAGTAACACTGCAATGAAATTACTGTTAAAATTCCTTTGTCGCCACATTCTGGTGCCTGTTTGGGTACATTGAGAGAGAATTTAACATAGCCAATGCACCTAACCAGCACGTCTTTCAGATTGTGGGAGAAAACTGGAGCACCTGCAGGAAACCCAGGCAGACATGGGGAAAATTCTGCACAGACAGTGACCCAAGCCAGGAATCGAACCTTGGTGCTGTGAGGCAACAGTGCTAACCACTGTGCCACCCCAAAGATGGCCTTATTTATAGGCTCAGTGAAAATGAACCCATGAATGAGCTGGCAGTTAAGAGATGGCTGTCAAGAGGGATCATTGGGATGATCTGTCATTGGACGAGCCAATAGAAAGTAAAAATCAGAGAGATATAGACATGCAGCTGATCTGACATCACCCATTTTACACTAGCAGCCAAGATCAAAGTTACCCGCCCTTTGTCAACACATCCAGTGAACTGATGTGTTCAGTAAGGAAGAGCCTGTGCAGAGAGTCAGTGTCAGCAAAGCCTAATAAGAAGATTTCTGGTTCAATGTTGGTCATTCCTTTACTGCACAAATTTAGCGAAAATTCAAGCTGGTCACTGAATGTTCTAGGATGTAAATATAGGTCAGATATAGCAGCTGTCGTAAGCCTGCTGCCAATTCCTTCAACAAGAGTGATAGACAATTATGATTATGTGATTCACACAAGTGAAACAACTGCTGGTACAGCTCTCTTTATTCTGTTAAACAGAACAGACTGCACAGTGTCAATTATCTACTTAACACATTAATACTCACTGAAGTTAACTGCCCTGTTCCTGACGTGCAAAAGCGAGCACTGATTTTGTCTGTGCTCTGATGGAAGTTTCTGAAGTTTTGTTCAGCAAGAATTAAATCTAGGAGGAAAACAACTGAGTGAGCTGGGGGGGAGGGTGTGGTTGCTCTAGAGGTGCACGAATTGATGGAATGTATTTTCTGGGTGAAAATTCAATGTTATGAGCAACAGTTACTTTTCTTCTAATTTCCTCTGTGTAACAACTCCAGGAGTTGGCTGTAATGGAACACTGGTTTATTGCACAAAGTAAAGTACAGCAAAAACCACAAGCCTGTGATGAACACAAAGGCCCCAACCAGGACAATGGAATATTGGACCCACTCAGAGGCCTGCTTTATACAGGGCTCGGTATACAAGCTCTACCTGCTTAGTTAATTACCAACCCCCGGGCAGCTTGTATTCAACAGGTCCTACAGGAAAGTCAATCAATGATTCCCCATGCAAGTCCTGGGGGTAATCACACCTTGTCCTGTCAATGGGCACTGGGAAAAGTGGCTGCGCATTAATTCAAGTTAATTCTTTCTGTTCTCCATTACATCAGGAGACATGCTTCCTACAATCTACAGCATGTCAAAAATTCACCTCTGAGGATGATGGCATGGAACATCCAGAGAATGCACCATCACATCTTTGTCCCACATCTTCTGCCAATGCAGACAGTTACCTCACTGAGAATGCATTTGTACTTAGACTCGAGGTCACCATCTAGTGAACACATCACAGATATGTCAGGGGGAGGAAGAGTAGTTGATGGAGGAACGGGAATGTCAAGGACCCTGACAGTCAGAGGGTGGCTGGAGACCAGGTCCATTGATGTGTGCTATGCTGATGACATACAACTGGGAATGGTCATGAAAATTTGCTGGAGATACAGAGATAATGAGGGCAACATCTGGCAAAGATTTGCAACCTTGAATGAACATTTGGTGGAATCCCTCCATGCCATGACCTCTGTCATGCTTCTGACATGTGAGCACATGAATTCCTCTGTGCAAAGGTTGGCGACAACCATGGAGAACCAGGTCCAGCAGAACATTCAGTGGCTGCCAGATATGTGCTCAAACCAACCTTCTATATCTGGCCTTGGGTGCTGTACACAGCCGTCTGGGCAGAAGGGGAATAAGGCACTTAGATTTCCCTCCAGGTGTCCCTTCTCTTCCTGGATTCAGGGAGGTGCTATCGTACACCTATAGGATGGATGAATACCAGCAATTTGCCTCAGGGTGCTTCAAAGGTGAGCTGCTGCTTCTTGCTCTGCCAGTGACCCTCGTGCCTCCAGTATGTCAGGCCTGTAGGGTGCACCTAATGGAGAAGATCCTCAGCAGCTCAGAGCCCTCTAGGCCTCGGAACGTCAGAAGGTGGCCGTTAAGGTCACCTCAGACAATAAGGCTTTGCACTCAGCAGGATGCCTTCATCTCAGCTGCAGATGTTGAGGTCCTACTTGAACTCAATGATAGAAAGCATGAGTGAGAAACCTGCTAAAGACACAAAGGTCATCAATTGTGACAATGTGTGTTGAATGGTCATTGTTAGAACATTTGCAACTGAATGGGGGCTTTTAAAGTCTTGGTGCTTCATTAAAACTCACCGTTTTCTAAGTGTATCTTCATATCCACACTTCTATTTCTTTTGGGGAAGTGATAAAAGAACTCCCGAGTTGATTTTCAGCTCATTGAACCATGTTATGAATGCACCTTCCATGGCAAACAGATCCTGGCTTTGGTCCTGAACCCAGAGCTTCTGGTCCAGTAATAGGGACATGACCACAGCACCACAAGACAATCTCATTGAAACCTAATGATGCCTGTGCAGGGGTTACTTGTAGACATATATTCATAGAATCTTACAGTGCAGAAGGAGGCCATTCAGCCCGTCAAGTCTGTACCAATCACAATCCCTATCTTCATAACCCCATGCATTTACCTGAGCAAATCCCCCTGACACTAAGGGGCAATGCAACATGGCCAATCCACCTAAACTGTATATCTTTGGACTATGGGAGGAAACCGGAGCACCTGAAGGAAACTCACACAAACACTGGGACAACATGCAAACTCCACACAGGCACTGACTCAAGCCAGGAATCGAACCTTGGTCCCTGGCGCTGTGAGGCAGCAGTGCTAACCACTGTGCCACCGTGCCACCCTTTTTATGGACACGTTATTTATTGTGGAGCATTAGAGGTAGTGGCAACTCTGAGCTTCTTGACATTTGCTAGTTCAGAAGATTGGAACATTGTTGGCAAGACAGTGTATATTGCTCATTCTCTTATCATCTCTCAAAAGCTGTTCTCTTTTTTATTCATTTGTGGGACATAGGTGACGGTGACTGGCTAGCATTTATCATGATGTGGAGATGCCGGTGTTAGACTGGGATAAACACAGTCAGAAGTCTCACAACACCAGGCTAAAGTCCAACAGGTTTATTTGGTAGCAAAAGCCACTAGCTTTTGGAGTGCTCACTGTTTCTTCCTCGGATGAGTGAGATGTCAGTTCACAAACAGGGCATATATAGACACAAACTCAATTTACAAAATAATGATTGGAATGAGAGTCTTTACAGGTAATCCAGTCTTAAAGGTACAGACAATGTGAGTGGAGAGAGGGTTAAGCACAGGTTAAAGAGGTGTGTATTGTCTCCAGCTGGGACAGTTAATGAAATTTTGCAAGCCCAGGCAAGTCATGGGGGTTACAGATAGTGTGACATGAACGTAAGAATCTGGTCGAGGCCGTCCTCATGTGTGCGGAACCTAGCTATCAGTCTCTGCTCAGCGACTCTGTCTTGCCGTGCGTCATGAAGGCCGCCTTGGAGAACACTTACCCGAATATCAGAGGCCGAATGCCCGTGGCTACTGAAGTGTTCCCCAACAGGAAGGGAAGAGTCTTGCCTGGTGATTGTCGAGTGGTGTTCATTCATCCGTTGTTGTAGCGTCTGCATGGTCTCCCCAGTGTACCATGCCTCAGGACATCCTTTCCTGCAGCGTATCAGGTAGACGATGTTGGCCGAGTTGCAAATGTATGTACCGTGTACCTGGTGGATGGTGTTCTCACGTGAGATGATGACATCCATGTCAATGATCTGGCACATCTTGCAGAGATTGCTGTGACAGGGTTGTGTGGTGTCGTGGTCACTGTTCTCCTGAAGCTGGGTAGTTTGTGGCAGACAATGATCTGTTTGAGATTGTGCGGCTGTTTGAAGGCAAGAAGTGGGGGTGTGGGGATGGTTTTGGCGAGATGTTCGTCTTCATCAATGACATGTTGAAGGCTCCGGTGAAGATGTCATCACTTCTCTGCTCCGGGGAAGTACTGGACGACGAAAGGTACTCTGTCCACCATCCTGTGTTTGTCTTCTGAGGAGATCGGTGCAGTTTTTCGCTGTGGTGCATCAGAACTGTCGATTGATGAGTTGAAGGCCACGTTCAGTTCTTTTGAGGACATCTTTCAGTGTCTGGAGGTGTCTGTTGCAAACCTCCTCATCTGAGCAGATCCTGTGTGTACGGAGAGCTTGTCCATAGGGGATGGCTTCTTTAATGTGTTAGGGTAGAAGCTGGAGGAGTGGAGCATCGTGAGGTTATCCGTGGGCTTGCAGTAAGTGAAGTGCTGCAGTGACCGTCGTTGATGGAGATGTGTGTGTCCAAGAATGCAACTGATTCTGGAGAATGGTCCATGGCGAGTCTGATGGTGGGATGGAACTTGTTGATGTCATCATATAGTTGTTTCAGTGATGGTTCACCATGAGTCCAAAGGAAGAAAATGTCATCGATGTACTTAGTGTATAGCATTGGCTGAAGATCCTGTGCGGTGAAGTGGTCTTGTTCGAACCTGTGCATGAAGACGTTGTTACATTGAGGTGCAAATTTGGTCCCCATGGCTGTTCCATGTCTCTGGATGAAGAACTGGTTATTGAAGGTGAAGATATTGTGGTCCAGGATGAAGCGGATGAGTTGTAAAATTGTATCTGGAGAGTGGCATTTGGAGACAATACACATGTCTTTAACCAGTGCTTAACCCTCTCTCCACTCATATTGTCTGTATCTTTAAGACTTGATTACCTGTAAAGACTCGCATTCCAACCATTATTTTGTGAATTGAGTTTGTGCCTTTACTTGTCCTGTTTGTGAACTGAAATCTGACTCACATGACGAAAGAGCAGTAAGCATTCCAAAAGTTAGTGGCTTTTGCTACTAAATAAACCTGTTGGACTTTAACCTGGTGTTGTGAGACTTCTTACAGCATTTATTACCAACCCCTAGTTGCCCTTGGAGGACAGTTGAAAGTAAACTACATTGCTGTGGCTCTGGAGTCATATGTGGGCCAGATTGGGTAAAGGCAGTAGATTTCCTTCCCTAAAGGACATTAGTGAACCAGATGGCTTTTTCCGACAATCAACAATAGTTTCATAGTCATCAGTAGATTCTTAATTCTAGATTTTTCTTTTATTGAAATCAAATTCCATCATCTGTCGTGGTGGGATTCAATCTCAGAACATTAGCTGAGTTTCTGGGTTAATAGTCTAGCGATAATACCACTTGACCATCACCTCCCCTCATCCTGCCATTTGGAAGAGTACGTTTTGCCCTGCACACAATTAAATCTCCCAGCCCACCTCTTTTCTCACCCTCTGGGGCATCAGTAGATTTTACCACCAATGTGTGAGGAAGTCTCTCAGCTCCTGTTTGTTAATCCTCATGTAAAAGGATATCTCACCACCAATGAACATCATCCTACACACACCTGGATTCATCCAAAACTCTGCTGGACATATCCGAAACTCATTTCAAATCCTGTTCACCCATCACCCCAGTGATTGCTGACCTTCACTGGTTCCTGTTTCAACAATACCTCAATTTAAAAATTCCCATGCTTGTTTTCAAGTCTCTCTATGTCCACAGAGCATGTCCTATCAATGCTGTCTCCCACTTGTGGCCCACTGAGCATCCCATCAGAAGAATGAGGGGAGCTCTTATAGAAACATATAAGATTATGAAGGGAATAGATAAGATAGATGCAGGGAAGTTGTTTCCAGTGGCAGGTGAAACTAGAGCCGGGGAGGGGGGTGGTGGGGGGACCTTGGCCTCAAAATAAGGGGAAGCAGATTTAGGACTGAGTTGAGGAGGAACTTCTTCACACAAAGGGTTGTGAATCTGTGGAATTCCCTGTCCAGTGAAGCAGTTGAGGCTACCTCATTCCATATTTTTAAGGCAAGGATGGATAAATTTTTGAACAATTTTTAAAGGAATTAAGGGTTATAGTGAGTGGATGGGTAAGTGGAGCTGAGTCCACAAAAACATCAGCAATGATCTTATTGAATGGTGGAGCAGGCTGGAGCGGCCAAATGGTCTACTCTTGCCCCTAATTCTTATGTTCTTATCATTCCACCACCGGCAACCATATTTTCAGCTGCCTCGGCCTAAGCTCTGAAATTCCCTCCTGAAACCTCTTTATCCAGTTCTCCTCTTTTACGGTGCTCCATAAAACCTAAATCAACGTTTGGGCATCTGTCCAGTTGTGTCCAGTTGTGGCTTAGTGTTTTGATTGATATTGCTCTTGTTAAGCACCTAGGGACACATGTTAAGTATATTATGTAAATATAATTTGTTGCTGCTGTGAAGATCAGCAGGTAAGAACAAAGGCTGCTATTGAAATTTAGCTAAAAGGATAATGGAGAAATGGGCTGTAGGCAATTATGGAAGTAATGGGAATAGCTTTTTCAATTATTTAGAGTCAGAATTGTCAAAAGATTGTTTGCCTTTCAAGACTATTGAAGAACAGCTTACAAAGCCTCACTGGATATGGCAGAAATATGAAATGAATACTTTATATTGGTTTTCACTCTTGAAGATGTTTGATTACTAAAAATTAATGTTTATTTATTAGTTTAACAATTAGGCTTACATTAACACTGCAATGAAGTTACTGTGAAAAACCCGTAGTCACCACACTCCTTCACCTGTTCGGGTGCACTGAGGGAGAATTTAGCATGGCCAATGCAACTAACCAGCACATTTTTCAGACTGTGGAAGAGAACCAAAGCACTTGGAGGAAACCCACACAGACAAGGGGAGAATGTGCAGACTCCACGCAGACTGTGATCCAAGCCGGGAACCGAACCTAGATCCCCGGCGCTGTGAGGTAGCAGTACTAATCACTGTGCAATCATAAAAGCTAGCAATATTAACACAGATGAACATCCCTATTTTGTATGAAATTAAGGACCTGAAAACACACAGAGTTGCCAGGTCAACGAATATCGACTGGAGAGTCCTCGGTGAGATGTGATGTAAAAGCCTTCGCCTGTATTTTTAATGTGCAGCCTGGGATTATTCCTGTAGTCTGGAAGGAGGATAATGGAGTGGATCATCTTTAAACAGGATCACAAAATGGACCTTGTTTGTAATGTCAGGTGCAAATGTTTGATGTCAGTAACAGAAGGTACTTGAAAGAATCATTAGAGGCAGAATATGTGATTGATTTTATTGGGAGAGACAGGCTAGGGACACCTAACATGCTTCATAAAAAGGAGGTCATTTTTTAAACATTTGATTAAATGTTTTGAAGATGGTGGAATGGGAAGCATAGGGGACAGTTTTATTTGGGCATGTAAAATGCCTTTGATAAGGTACCACACAAGAAGCTCCTCTACAAGATCCAAGCCTCTAGTTTTTAAGATAATTGATATTGAGCTGGGTTGAAAATTGGAGAGAAAGATGTAGACATGAAGTAGTCACAGATGGATTTAATCTGACTGGAAATTGATCCCCAGTGGAGTCACACAGGAACTGCATTAGAGCCATTGCTATTTACTATTTTTATTAATGCTCTAAATGTAGGTGTCAGGGTCACACAGATGATACAGAGAACTTTGTGAGCATTAGGACTGTTTATAGTTTATTTCTTAGTGTCACAAGTAGGCTTACATTAACACCACAATGAAGTTACTGTGAAAATCCCCTAGTTACCTCATCCAGCACCTATTCAGGTATACTGAGGGAGAATTTAGCATGGCCAATGCACCTAACCAGGACGGCAGGAAACCGGAGCACCCAGAGAAAACTGACACAGACACTGGAAGAGCGTGCAAACTCCATACAGACAAGCCAGGAATTGAACCGGGGTCCCTGGCGCTATGAGGCAGCAGTGCTGACAATGTCCTACTTCCTTGGGTGGACATTGTTAGGTTGGGGGATTGACCTTACGGGGGGGAATTTTCCTGTCCTGCGCACCACAGGAATCATAGCGGACAGACCATGCAAAGCTCCATTGACCTTGGGTGGAATTTTCTGGTTTTGGGGCAAGCGAGGCCAGAAAATCCTGCCCCGTGACTGGCAAATGTTGTTTAATTTGGAAAGTGCAGTGTTATGTATGTGGGCGGGAAGAACGTTTAACATGCATATATCCTTCAGGGAAAAGCATTGAAGAAGCTGCAGGTAACAAAAGATGTTCAGCATTCTGGAGAACATATACTAAAGACTCATGGCCATGCTTGAGTGAATAGACTGTTGGACGCACTCAGGAAAATTGATGATTAGTTTGTTCTTGAGGAAATCTTTGATTAGGCTTCTCTTGAAATGTCCTGTCCAGTTCTATCTCCACACGTAATTCAGTGTTGGAAAGGTTGCAGAAAGGGTGGTGGGGAGGCACCAGACCAATTCCCATTTCAGAGTATTTTAGTTATCCGGGTGGATAAAGAGTTGAGACTCTACATTTTAGAAAAGCAGGGGCCATCTGATTGACATTTACAAGATGATGCAGGGTATTCATAAATAGTCATTTGATAGTACAGATCTTATTGCTCAAAAATATGTTTTGTCAAAGCTTTTCATCTTGTACTCATCAGGACAATTGCAAGTGTACCAATGCCAGAGGAAACAATATGGTTATGCTATATGAGAAGAGAGTGTTGATTGGTTGGCAAGTGGACTTTGATTGGTAGAGATGTTGCCACGAAGAATGCATCAGTTCATGGTGATTGACAGTTAACTGCCAATTTAAACCAGGCTGATTGATTCTGGTTGGTCAAGGCATTGTCCTAAGGAATGAATTGGTGAATAGCTGGCAATTATTTTATTTTGCTGAAACAGGAGTAGTGTGTTTACATGTTCTCTCTGCTTCAAAAGCTAGGCCCTCTATATTAATATGTGTAGCCTCCAATACATGCAAGGCTTGGTGGTTAAATATCGGTCATTGTTAACTGGTGCTTTCTCTATGGGAATACCGCTACCAATCAGAGCCTACTTGCTAATCAGCACTCTGTTCGCATACAGTATAAAATTGTTATTTCCCCACACATTGGTATTCTTAAGATTGTCCTGATGAGCACAAGATGAAGAACTTTGATAAAATATCTTGTTTTGGCAATACTCAGGAATTGATTGTGTTTAAGTTGAGATACTCTATCAGAGTGTTGGTACAGGCTTGTTGGGCTGAATGGCCTCTTTTTGCACAGTAGGTATTCTATGGATTTTTATGGTCTCACTGCTAGTGAATCCCAGTATGTGAGGCAATATCCCACACTCAGTGTATCTCAGCATGTCGGAAAATGTTTTCACTACTAGTGAATCCCAGTGAGTGAGGCAATATCACATCCCAAATGAGGCAATATCACATCCCGAGTGAATCCCAGTGTATGCAGGGTGTCTCATAGCCAGTGAATTCCAGTGTGAGGAACTATATGCAGGTACGTTCTTCTCGGCCTTTTGGATTTTGTTCTTTGCAAATGAATTCAGTATGGGATCTAATTTCCATTCGGAATCGAGGAGTTAAAATGATGGAAGTTATTTGGGCTGAGATGGCAAAATAAAGTCATTGATTAAAAAACTTAGAGATCATTGATTAGTCTCAAATAAAAACATCCTCATAAGGTTGCAAAAAGATAGTGAGTCATTGAAAAATCAGATTAAATTAGATTGCATTTCGAGAGGAGAAAGTAAATTGAATTCAGATCAGGAAGTTAACATTTGATTATTGGAGTTGCAGACAGCACGGGAAAAACTTAAAATGTGAAGTCTCACATCTGCAAGGATGGGAGTTTAAATCTACATCCCATGTCCTCAGAGTTTGACTGTACCTAGCTACCACCTAAAAAACATTTAAAGTTCCTGTGCAAGTGCAAGTTTTATATTAGTACATATTAACATTCTGGCCGCTGACTGGTTGGCTGTATAGAATGGCTGATAAAGTCTTTCCTGACCAAGGATAGCCACATGTCACCAATGAGAAGGCTGGTGTTTTGAGGGCTGATGTAGTGCTGATGGTTCTCCATAGCCTCACTCACAGCTCCTGTATGCCAGTGTGTGTGATAGATGTGGTGTTTATTAAATTGAGTGTCTTTGACAATAGCTGACTTGTCCTGTTCACAACGTTTGAAGCAGATTGGATGTTCCTTCAAATACCTTTCAAAAACAATTAATATTTATGCAATCCCTTTAACATAACAAAACATCCCACGGTCCTTCACAGGAGTTTTAAAGGAGAAATGTGGGAGAAAGATGGTAATGTTCTCAACGAGGCCCATGAGGGTGGCCTTTTGGAGTATGAGCTCCCTGATTGAGGTAATGAATGGCTGCCCAATCAGGGACCCTCACCTGCGTGGGCTACTGACACTCTGCATTTTGACTTTGTATCTAAAGCATGCTTAGGAGTGGAGATAGATTTGTAAATAACGAGAATCTGGAGAAGGGATACCATCTTCTGAGGAGTTATTTCAGGGGTGAGGTGTAAGGAGGGTATTCCTGAGCTTAGGACCTAGACAACTTCAGGATTGGCCAAATGGTGGAGTATTTAAAATTGGGAATGCTCAAAAGGTCAGAATTAGATGAGTGCAAATATCTCAGAGGCTTTTAGGATTGGGGAATATTTCTAAAATAGGAAGGGGCAAGGCACGGAAGGAATTGAAAGCAAGAATGGGATTTTAATATCAAAATGTTTCTTAACCAGGAGCCAGGTAGATCAACAAGCAGAGTGGGGATCAGGCAATGAGACTAGTATGAATTACAGGCTTGACGTGGAGATGCCGGCGTTGGATTGGCAACAGAGGTTTCGAAGACATCACATCTAGTAGAATATTGGAGCTCAGCCAGGAGTACATCAGAATAGTGAAGTCTAGGGGTAACAAAGGCATGAATAAAAGTTCATCAGCTGATGAGCTGATACAGGGGCAAAGATCAGGCAATGTGTCAGATGGAAATAATGGTGCAATTATGAGGCTGGAAGCTTATCTTGGGGTTAAGTGTGACACCGCTGTTGCAAAGAGACTGAATAATCTCAGACTGTTGCCAGGGTAACAGATGCAGTTGGTAGCTAAGAAACGGAGTTTGGAGTGGGCACCAAAAACAATGGCTTCATTCTTTCCATTGATTTCCAGTGCTAATTGAACATCAGGGAGTCATGTGTCAATTGGGCCATTTATCTTGGCACGACGAAGGTTGAAGAGTTAGAGTATCTCATGGCTGCTAAACTCAGCTGTGATCTGTAAGATGAGAAATCTCAGTTCTGTATATTGCAGGAAATCAAATGCAGAACAGCATTGCCTTCTTTTCTATCCCATTCTCTGACTCTGTCGCATCTGTTCAAACCTCAGACTAAGATTTCTGATATATCTTCCTTGACTCCTCAACTGAGTATTCCTTTTGACCGGGGTGATCACTTCCTTGATGGTGAATTTACAACACTTTTTAAAATCTTTTCCCTAACTTTCTCAGAATGAATATAGGACTTCCTTTGTCCACATTTATCAATCCACCAACCTTCACATTCAATGGATCACTCTCTCACCATTTCTGTCACCCCCAATGTGAGGCCACCACTAAACACATCTTTTCCTGCCCTCCCCTTTCAGCAGTCCAAAGACACACCCTGGTCCACTCTGCAAAAGAATGCAGCACAGTGGCACAGTGGTTAGCACTGCTGCCTCATCAGTGCCAGGGACCCGGGTTCAATTCCAGCCTCGGGTCGCTGTATGTGTGGAGTTTGCACATTCTCCCCATGTCTGTGTGGGTTTCCTCCAGGCGCTCTGGTTTCCTCCCACAGTCCAAAGATGTGCAGGTTAGGTTGATTGGCCATGCTAAGTTGACCCTAGTGTCAGGGGGACTAGCAAGGTAAATATATGGGGTTACAGGAAAAGAGCTTGAGAGAGATTGTGGTTGGTGCTAACGGCCTCCTTCTGCACTGTAGGGGCTCTATGATTCAATCACCCTCCCATCACAACACTCCCTCATTTTCCAATGCCATCTTTCCATGCAAGTGCAGGAAATGCAAAACCTGTTCTTTAACTTCCTTCCTTCTCATCCTCCAAAATCCCAAATATTCCTTCCAGAAGAAATATGGATTTATTGTACTTCTTTCAATTTAGTATTCGGTATTCACTGCTCTACATGAAAGAGACCAAACACAGACTGGGTGATCATTTTGCTGAACACTTCTGTTCATTAGCACGATCTTGAGCTTCCTGTCATTTCAATTCTTGACTCCACCCCCCCCTCCCGATTCTGACCTCTCTGCCCCAACATGCTACTGTTCCATTGAAGTTTAACGTTAGCTCCAGGAGCAGAACCTCCTCTTTCAATCAGTCACTTTACAGCCTTCTGATCTTTAGAGAGCGATGTGGAGATGCTGGCGTTGGACTGGGGTAAACACAGTAAGAAGTCTCACAACACCAGGTTTATCTGGTACTAAAACCCACAAGCTTTTGGAAAGCTGTTCCTTCATCTGATGAGTGGAGAATTCTGCTCACAAACAGGGCATATAAAGGCACACACAGTTTACAGAATACTCATTAGAATGCGAGTCTTTACAGCTAATGTGCTATTCAAGTCTTAAAGGTGCAGACAATGTGAGTGGGGATAGCATTAAGCATAGGTTAAAGAGATGTGTATTGTCTCCAGACAGGACAGGAAGTGAGATGTAGCAAGTTCAGGCAAGTCATGAGGGTTACAGATAGTGTGACATGAACCCAAGATCCCGGTTGAGGCCATCCTCATGTGTGCGGAACTTAGCTATCAGTCTCTGCTCAGCGTCTCTGAGCCATCATGTGTCGTGAAGGCCGCCCTGGAGAACGTTTATCCGAAGGTCAGAGGCTGAATGCCCATGACCGCTGAAGTGCTCAGCAACAGGAAGGGAACAGTCTTGCCTGGTAATTGTCGAGTGGTGTTCATTCATCTGTTGTCGTAGTGTCTGCATGGTCTCCTCAATGTACCATGCTTTGGGGCATCCTTTCCTGCAGCGTATTAGGTAGACAATGTTGGCCGAGTTGCAAGAGTATGTGCCATGTGCCTGGTGGATGGTATTCTCACGTGTGATGATGGCATCCATGTCGA
Source organism: Carcharhinus amblyrhynchos (assembly GCF_965287045.1). Lineage (NCBI taxonomy): Eukaryota > Metazoa > Chordata > Chondrichthyes > Carcharhiniformes > Carcharhinidae > Carcharhinus > Carcharhinus amblyrhynchos. The sequence continues at coordinate 52,467,564 of NC_137329.1, forward strand.
TGATCCAGCATGTCTTGCAGAGGTTGCTGTGGCAGGGTTGTGTGGTGTTGTGGTCACTGTTCTCCTGAAGGCTGGGTAGTTTGCTGTGGACAATAGTCTGTTTGAGGTTGTCAGGTTGTTTGAAGGCAAGAAGTAAGAGTGTGGGGATGGCCCTGGCGAAATGTTTGTCTTCATCAATGACATGTTGAAGACGCCAGAGAAGATGTCGTAGCTTCTCCGCTCCAGGGAAGTACTGGACAATGAAGGGTACTCTGTCTACCTTGCCCCGTATTTGTCTCCTGAGGAGGTTGATGTGGATTTTCGCTGTGGCGCGTCGGAACAGTCGATCGATGAGTTGAGCACCATATCCTGTTCTTATGAGGGCATCTTTCAGCGTCTGGAGGTGTCTGTTGCAAACAGGGCATATAAAGGCATATTGTGTGTGCCTTTCTATGCCCTGTTTGTGAGCAGAACTCTCCACTCACCTGACGAAGAAACAGCGTTCTGAAAGCTTGTGGGTTTTAGTACCAAATAAACCTGTTGGACTTTAACCTGGTGTTGTGAGACTTCTTACCAACTTTAGAGAGTGCAGAGGAGATTTACCAGGATGCTGCCTGGTTTGGAGGGTAGGTCTTATGAGGAAAGGTTGAGGGAGCTGGGACTTTTCTCTTTAGAGTGGAGGAGGATGAGAGGCAACTTAACAGAGATTTATAAGATGATGAAGGGGATAGATAGAGTGGACGTTCAGAGACTATTTCCTCGGGTGGATGTAGTTGTTACTAGGGGGATAACTATAAGGTTCATGGTGGGAGATATAGGAGGGATGTTCGAGGTAAGTTCTTTACTCAGAGAATGGTTGGGGTGTGGAATACACTGCCTGCTGTGATAGTGGAGTCGGACACTTTAGGAACTTTCAAGCGGTTATTGGATAGGCACATGGAGCACACCAGAATGGTAGGGAGTGGGATAGCTTGATCTTGGGTTCGGACATAGCTCGGCACAACATTGAGGGCCGAAGGGCCTGTACTGTGCTGTACTGTTCTATGTTCTATGTTCTAACTCACCAGTGAGCTTAACAACATCGTAACCAACATATTCATATTTTTTCAGTCAGCAGCACTTGGGAATGATTTTTGCCATTTATACCTCCTGTAGTTCTAGGTCACACTATTTTTTGCTTCTTTACTTGCCCCATTACCATCTCCTTTTGCCTTGCACCATCAACCCTTTTGTAATTATTGTCTTCCATCTGAACACAAAATTTCTCTTTTGTTCCTTCCCCCTGTCCTGCCTTCCCCTGGTGAAAGGCCATTGGTCTAAAGCGTTAACTCTAATCCTTTCTCAGCCAATCCTGCTGAGAACTTCCAGCATTTTCTGTTTTTATTTCAGATTGCCAGCATCTGCAGTGTTTTGCTTTTGTAGCAGCATTTGCAATGACTTATTATTGTACATCTTTCTTAAAATTCTGCTTGCCAGTATAAGATTTGCCTTCGGACGGGAATGATGTATCCTCTTCTGCTTTTCGTTAAATGTCCTCATGGTGGCTGTGGGACACACCCAGGGTACAGCTTGCTTACTTTAGCCTAGTGGAGTGCCTTGTTTGCAGTCTCGACTCCTTGCTGTTCCGACTGCCCTGTGTGACAATTCAATCTTCCACGTCTGCCATCTTCTGACCTCTCTGCATGGGATACACAGATTAAGGTCATTGCCTTTTGTAAGGAGTAATTCTCTCGGTTCTCGTCACTAACAATACAATCATACAAGGCCCAAAAATCGGTACTGGACTCGATAAGTCAAAGAAAAGATAGTGCTTGGAGTTTGATGGATAGCCTTGAACCCCTGGGGGGGATATTCCTCACAATTCTGGCAGCAATGTTGTAGCTCGGCTGTTGTCATGGTGAAAAAATCAACAGAATTTGCTTTTCAAATTTTCTTGATCTTCTTGGCAGCTTTGAGTATCTGCCCACTCGAGCCCTCCCATATCTCATTTGTATAAAGATGCCAATCGGCTACTGGTGCTCTGCGTGAGACTCTGCTGTTTTACTGGCACCAGTTCATGCTGACTAAATTGGACTCAGATAAATGAGCCAAAGCTACTCTCCAGTCACCTAATACAAGCTGCAGCAAGTGGTTTCCTAGCTTGGGGCTCACTTACCTTCCTGAATTCTGCCTTCACAAACATTGCTGTTTTGCTACTCCCACAGCTTTTCTCATTGGGACTTGCAAACCACTTTACAGTATGTACCTTCCATGCCATTATCATGGCTCCCTGACATTCATCATTGAATATCTACAGTACAGATGGGAGCCATTTGGCCCATTGAGCCTGCACCAACCACAATCCCACCCAGACCCTCTTCCCACAACCCCATACATTTACCTTAGCTAGTCCCCCTGACACTAAGGGACAATTTAGCACGGCCAATTCCCCTAACCCACACATCTTTGGACTGTGGGAAGAAACTGAAGCACCTGGACAAAACCCATGCAGACATGGGGTGAACATGCCAACTCCACACAGACAGTAACCCAAGCCAGGAATCAAACCCGGGTCCCTGGTGCTGTGAGGCAGCAGTGCTAACCACCATGCCATTACGCCTTCGTAAAGAAGAAGCCATTACATTCACTAAGTGTTGCATCCAATGCAAATCAAAAGTTCTGCCTCTGAATGCCTGGCGTGCCAACAGTTGCCACGATACATAGCGTTCTTTGGCTGAAGTCTGCAGTTCTCCGGATTCACTCCAAACAGCTTGAAGATTAGACAGCTTCCCAAAGCACCAGTGAGACTCTGGTCCAGCTCTCAGCAGGTTTTCACCCTTCAGAAAAACAAGATCCTGGTTTCAGCTAACCAACAGAATTTCCAAAGAAGAACGGGGAGAGGGAGGAAACACTTTTTTTTAAGCTTGCTGTCCCTTCTAAAACTAAAGCTCAAACCTGTAGCTCCAAACTGAAAGTGAAAAAAAAACTGTCCAAAAACACATGACTGTCCTCCCAACAGTGCAGCCTTGTAAAACTAATTCCAGAGCAAACACAAACTACCCCATTTAAGCCACTTAACTCTCAATAAAAGGACTCATCGTAGTCAGTTCGGCAACAATAATGACATCAGCTAAAGCTGTGAGCTGAGAAAACCTGACCATGAGAGCTGTAGAAATCATGATTTAAAAAAACTCTTAAAGCTACACCAATGTCACAAAACATAGGAGGCCATTCAACCAAGACCTACTCAGCCTATTCTCACCTTTCTACACTGGTCCATAGTCCTTAGGTCATGGTTCCTCACATTGATGTCCAAATACTTTTAAAATGTCGTGACTGTTTCCAGATTCCTACCACCTTCTGGATGAAAAAACATTCTCTCAACTCCCCTCTAATCCTTCTGCCACTGACTATATATTTTTCCCCGTAGTTTTTGACCCTCTCCCCATACCTCCCCGCGGAGGTAAGTAGGTTGTGCCTTGATACTCTGTCTAGGTCCTTCATAAGGTCAAACATCTCAGTTAAGATACGCCTCAGCCTCCTCTGTTGCAAGGTAAACAACTCCAGCCCTTTCAATCTTTCATAATAGTTAATAAATCTTCCTGTCCTGGCAACATCCTCAGAAGGCCAACAATTCAGTTTTGATGAGGAGGTTTTGGTGCTACCACAGGAATTGCTGGCCTCAACAATCTGGGAGGATGAACAATGAGAGCTTTCATCCTTAGCTGCTTGCAGGTGACAATACAGGACCTGCTCAAGGACTGGCTGCCGACAGCAGAATACCGCACAGCCACCTTCTGTGTTAGTTGCCAAGAATATGATCTAGTTTCAAACAGTGCCAGCCATAGCAATGACTGCTGGATGCTAACAGTTTGTTGATTATGTTGATTATGCTGAGATACACTGGTGACGCGCTTTGTTTAATTCAGGACTGGGATTGCAAATAAAAAGAGCCAGGGATTTGTTAGTTTGTCCATTTGTTCATCTATTTGTTGTTTGCTCAAGAAAGAGTATTAAAAAGACATGTTCTTCAAAAGAGTACAAACAGAGTCAGCTGGGACACTGAGGTAGTAGTTAGGAGGCAGGGATCTGAAAGGCAGCATCTTGTGAATAAAGCTACCATCAAGGAAAAGAATTGTCTTGTTTCCTATTTCACAGCCTGACCTGCTTCCATTTAACACTTAACTGTCTTCAATGTCCCCTCAGGACTGTGCTAGTATATTGTTCACATCAACTGAATACTTCCCTTTAAAAATTACTTTAACCTCAATGTGTAAGTACAAGAAAATACACGTTACATTTGAAACTCTTCGGTACTCTGTATTAGCACCCTCGCTCACCCTGCTCATCAAGCGACACTTTCTACCCTTTCATCAGCTGCCTATATGTGCCACCTCAGGGCCAGGCAGGCAGGATGGTGGGTGACTCCACCAGTTCTATGGAAGGAGATGGCCTTTGACTCGTGGCAGCTAGTACCTCTCAGTGATTTGCTGCTAAGTGCAACTCAGAAAGGAGCTGCAAGACAGCCTGGTCTCATCTTCCACCATCCGCTCGCTGGCAACATGTTGCGTGAAATTTAGCAAAGCAATGCAGTCCTGAGAAGCTGCTTTATATCTGGCACAAGGACTTCCACTGGGACTCTGGATGGGCAGGCTCAATGATCAGCTGGGAGGCTGGTGCATTAGCAGCTCTTAGATCTACCCAGCCCTGAGACGTGACATTGGCAACACTCTAGAATCCCCACACAATGCTATTGTCCAACCGTCCCATATTGTGCACCTTCCCTCACCACCACCACCAGAGTGAGAAATGTGTACCATGAGGTGATATTCTAACTACCTCACCTTGCTGTCCCTAAGTGCTCTGGTCAAAAATGATTTACAGAGGTTGCACTGCTTCACGCTCTGAAATATCCTGGGACCCATAGTGCTCACAACGAAACTATCACCCCACAATGAATCACAGGCACAGGAACTTACGCAAAATTCCATGGTGCTGTACCTGCTGGTGAAGTTGGAATCATGAATGGTTCGCTTAATGATGTAGATATTTCTGCTTGTGTCCAAGCCCAGGCCTCAAATTTCTAACATACTCTCCAATAATAAGAATTCAGGAGAAAATTCTTTAATGGACCACAAGGATATATTAGTGTGAGTTGGATGAAGAAGGGTGGGAGGAAGTCCATATAGAACCTGAACACCTGCATTGACCAGGTGGACCAAAAAACAGTTTCTGTGCTGTCAGTTCTCCGTAATTCTATGCCTCAAATTCTCTCACCGTTTCTTGTTCCAAGGTGATCATACTGTTTTAATGGAATCTTGGATACACAGCCCGACACTTGTCCACATCATCCGACACTGCTGACCACGCTTTGATCCACCTTGCTAGACATCCACGCATTCCAGTTCCTGCTGCTGCTCAACACCAGTGGCTCCCGGTACTTGGACATTTTGGGTGCCAGCGTCATTCCCTCTCCAGCCAAAGTTCCTGGGAAAATTGTGCGCAGTGGTGACCTGGGAAATTGTGAGGGGGAGGGTTGGACACTGGGTCCAACATTTCAGACACAGAAGGCAATTTCTGTATGAATTAAGTTCCTTGAGTAAGCAGAAGATTGAAATCTCTCCCACCAATCAGAACATTTCCTTGCCTACCTTACTGACCAACTGTAAACAACTGGGGTACATGTGGCTACTGATTTGAACCAATTTTGTTCATTTGTGGGGCATGGGCATCACTGGCTGGCCAGCATTTATTGCCCATTCTTAGTTGTCCAAGGACAGTGGAGAGTCAACCACATTGCTGCGACTCTGGAGTCATATCTAGGCCAGGCCAGGTAAGGATGGCAGGTTTCCTTCCCTAAAGGACATTAGTGAACCAGGTTCAAATCCAGCCATAGCAAATAGTGGAAATTGAATCCAATAAAAAAATCTGGAGATAAGAATGTATGATGATCATGAAACTATTGTCTATTGTCGGAAGAGTTTTTTTGACAATAGACCAATGGTTTCATGGTCATCAGTAGATTCTTATCTCCAGAGTTTTTAATTGGATTCAAATTCCACCATTTGTCATGGCTGGATTTGAACCCGGATCCCTAGAACATTAGCTGAGTTTTTGGATTAATAATCTAGCGATAATACCATATGTCATTTCCTCCCCTTATTAATAGAGTATTAATTCAGGGTCCAGTTTCATTAACTGTTTGTCCAGGAATACAGTGCCTCTCGGGTTTATCTCCAGAAAGCACAACATCCTATCTTTGTCATCAGTTGCTTTGAACTGGTTTGCATAGCCATCAAGTTCTCCAGTCTGTCACTCTTTAAGATGTAGAATTATGCAAGGATTCAGTTTCCTCAATGGCTCCCTCTGTAAACCCACCACTTATTGTGCTATCCTCTTAACACTTCATGTTATTAAAGGCTTCTGTTAGGTCACCCCTTCTCTTTTCCCAGAGAAATCAGCTCCAGCTTGTTTCATTTTTACTGATGGCTATATTCTCTAAGTACTGATATCATCCTGAAAAAAATTCTGTTGTGCACCTTCCCCAGTGCCTCAATAGGCTCAGTATGTAATGGGCAAATGCCTGATATTCTTGGTCTTCCAACAGCCCCATCGAAATGCTGCAGTTAGTGTCTTTGTACGAATGCCAATTTGGCAAAAAATACAAGTTCAGGATTTTCTACCTTGTAGGCTGTGATTCTTGGGAGGGAAATCATTATGCAGCTAATTGAAGTATTCTATTACTGTGGAGCTCCAACCAAAGTGTGTAGCTTACACCTGCCAAAAGCTTTAAGTTCTTCTGGGCCTCTTCAAAAGAAAAGGCAATGTATAATTCTAGAGAAATATTTGAAAAGCTGGTGATCTTTCCCTTCTCCAAAGAATCCTACTCTTTTAGGTCTCCACTCTCAATAACTACAATTTCTTTTTAACTACTTTACTTAAAAGCAGGAATTGAATATCTACACTTGCCTTCGGTTTAAATACTAGCAAGTCCCTTGTGCAATTGCTCATGGCTCAGCAGAGAGATATCTGGGTTGTGAGGGATATGCATGTATCCACTGAAATAGTTTGCAAAGAGATCAGAGGCAAGTGAGTGAAGTGTTCTCTGATTTACTCCGGAAAAATAATGACTCCCTTACCCACTGGTACACAACCAAATGTGATGTTTATGGTTATGCCTCTATGAAGCAGCTTGGGATATTTCCCTATTTTGAGATCTGCTATCTCAATGTCATTTGTTGCTGTTGTAATTATGGCTTGTTATTCATCAGTCATGATGAGTTGGAAGAAACATTGGTTGCTTCCCTGTAAAATGCAAATCTTTATCAAGGTCACTGATTGATGGTGCTTGATTAAGTGAAGTTGCATTTTTACACTGCACTGTTGCAGTATTTTTAGCTATATGTTCCACAGTTACTTCAATACTTGTGTGAAAATGGTTTGTCAATGACATTAATTATTTTTTAAGTGCCTTAATCTTTTACTCCTGTTTTTGAGTGGGATATGGAGGAAAATGCTAGAAAAGTTGTCCTATAGGTTGATGATACTAGAGTTTGGTTGGAGGTAGCAGTACAATGAGGTGTGGAGTTATCCCATTTACTTACATGGCTAAAGTGACTCTGCAGTATGCAAGCAGTGGTTGGCAGTTAGCCTGGGTTCAGAACAGTCACCGAGTGTTGGAATGATGGGAGGAATGGAGGCTATAAGGCGTAGTGGGAAAAAGTTTGTATAATGGGGTGGAGATGCTGAGTAGACCAGGGCTTGAGGGTATTGAGTATGGAGATCATGAGGTGTGGAGGATGAAAAGGTGGGAAAGAATTGGAATAAAAGTTCTTGAATCTGAGAATGTCATGTAATGTGGGAGGATTAGGCAAGGATGTGATGGCTGGAAGAGCTAGACAGGGGGTTACAGGAGGCCGTTTTGGGAAGATCTCAGGATGTCAGAGAGAAAAGGGTGTCTTATGGCATTTTCTAATTTATTTATTCATTCATGGGATGTGGGCACTGGTTGGGCCAGCATATTAATGCCCATCCCTAAATGTCCTTGAGAAGGTGATGGTGAGCTGCCTTCTTGAACCACGGTAGTCCATGAAGTGTAGATACACCCACAGTGCTGTTACGGAAGGAGTTTTGGAATTTTACCTAGCAACAGTGAAGGAACGGTGATGAATTTCCAAATCAAGATGGTGAGTGCCTTGGAGGTGAACTTGGAGATTGTGATGTTCCCATGCTTCTGCTGCCCTTATCCTCCTAGGTGGTAGGGATTGTGGATTTGGAATGTGCTGTCAAGGAATATGTATAATGGGAGGGGTTTTGCAAGATTTGAAAACTTTTGCTCATGGTCTAGGAAGGCAGAAATGTTGTGGAGGAGATACTGGGGCTAATGACTGCCAGAATATTGAAGGATACTAGGAATTTGTAGTTTTGAAAGAAGATGTCTAGGTTCTGGTAATGTTTTTGCAGGTTGATATCTGGCATTTTTAAGGAAGAATAAAGCTTTGGCAGAATTAATGAAGGTGGCTGATCTCCAGTGACCATTCTGAGATGCTTGGTGCCCCTATTCACTCTTCCCATAGTCCTCATCGCTCCTTTTATTTATCAGGTTTTCTTTGAATAGTCAATCAGTGACTATAGGTTAACTGAAGGCACAAAATATGTTCTTTCAATATTGGCAGAGATAGGTTAATGGACAGGGGGCAGAAGGAAATTGGAAGAAGCAAAGAAAAAGGAAAGCACTGTTCATGACTACCAGATGTCTCAAAGTGAATTGCAGCCAATGAAGGACAATCAGCAAAATCCATTAATAGCAAAATAATAGAATCATAGAGTGGTTGCAGGACAGGAGGTAATTTGGCCCATTGTTTCTGTATCAGTACTTGGAAGGAACAATTTATCTTGTGCCACTCCCCTGCCTTTTCCAAAAACACTGCAATTTATTTTTTAGATAATGATTAAGTTCCCTTTTGAAGGCACTTACGTGATGAAGGAGCAGCGCTCTGAAAGCTTGTGATTCCAAATAAACCTGTTGGACTTTAACCTGGTGTTGTGAGATTTCTCACGATGCCTACCCCAGTCCATTGCTGGCATCTCCACGTCATGACTTTTTGAAAGTCTTCACTGATTTTGTCTCCACCACATGGTCAGGATGTGCTTTCCAGATTCTAACCACTTGTTGTGTGAAAAAGCACACTCTCCATTGCTTCTTTCATCATTGACCTTAAATCTCTGGCATGCAATTCTAAATCTTTCCACCAATGGAAACAATTTCTTCTGGCTCAATCTGAGCTGATTTTTCATGATTTTAAACACCTCTAGAAAAGCTTGAATTTACCTTGGCTTCTCCAAGAGAACTGCCCCAACTTCTCCAATCTATCTTTGTAACTGAAGTTCCTCATCCCAGCAGCCATTCTCATGAACCTTTTCTGTACTCTTTCTATTGCTTCCACATCCTTCCTACTAAAGTGTGGTGCCCAGAACTGCACACAATATTCCAGATGAGGCCAAACTAATATTTTATACAGGTTTAACATAGCTTCCATTCTTTTGTACTCTATGTCCCTATTGCCCAGGACACTGCCTGCTATAGTAACTGCTCTCTCAACCTGTCTTGCCACCTTCTATTTAAAAATACACCCAGGTCTCTCTGCTCTTCTACCCCCTTTAGAGTTGTACCCGTTATTTTATATTATCTTTCTGCATTCTTTCTACCAAAATGAATCACTTCACACTTCTTTGAATTAAATTTCAATGGTCACTTGTACCATTCCAAGTTTTACACTATTCTTTTTTATATTTGTTCATGGGATGTGGGCATCATTGGCTGGGCCAGCATTTATTGTCCAACCCTGAGGACATTTAAGAGTCAATCACGTTGATGTGGAACTGGAGTCATGTGTAGGCCAGACGAGGTAAGGATGGAAGATTTCCTTCCTTAAAGGACATTAAGGTACCAGAGAGGTGTTTACATTAAACATGACTTTCCCTTGAGAAATCCATACTGGCTTCCATTTATTGATCTGCATTTGTCCACATGCTTACTAATTTGGTCCATAATTATTTCTTCTAGAAATTTCCCCATGAACTATTTATCTTTATACCCATTTTTGAACAAAGGTGTAATGTCTGGATTTAGAATTATTTTCATTATTAGACCCAGATATTTTTATTGAATTCAAATTTCATCGCCTGCTGTGGTGGGGTTCAAACCTGGGGTCTCCAGAGCAATACCCTGTGGACTATTAGTCTAGCGACAGTCCACTACGCCACTGCCTCATCCTCATAGTTCACAATACTTCAACGTTTTGTTTCATCCACCAACCCTTGGGAAACTCCAATGCAAACATTTCCTCAGTCCAAAAAACTCTTTGTTTTTTGTCACTCGGCAAATTTTATAACGATGTTGCTAAGGTCTCTTTTATTCCACTCTCACAAGTCTATTGGGTGGCACAGTGGCACAGTAGTTAGCACTGCTGCCTCAGAGCGCCAGGGACATGGGTTCAATCCCAGCTTAGGTTACTGTTTGTGTGGAGTTTGCATTTTCCCCCTGTCTGCATGTGTTTTCTCTGGGTGCTCTGGTTTTCTCCCATACTCCAAAGATGTGCATGTTAGGTTGATTGGCCATGCTAAATTGACCTTAATGTTAGGGGATTAGCAGGGTAAATATGTGGGGTTGCAGGAATAGGGCCTGGATGTGATTGAGGTTGGTGCAAACTCGATGTGCTGCATGACCTCCTTCTGCACTATAGGGATTCTATGATTCTATTGTATAGCACTTTATCAAATGTCTTTTGGAAGTCCATGTACATCACATCAACAGCACTGACCTCATCAACCCTCTCTGGTAGCTAATCAACAAACTCCAGCAAATTAAACATGACTTTCCCTTAAAAAATCCATGCTAGCTTACCTTAATTGATCTGTATTTGTCCACATGCTTATTAATTTGATCCATAATTATTTTGTTTAGAATTTTCCCAATGAACCAGGCCTGGGCTTATCTTTATATCCATTTTTGAATAAAGGCGTAATATTTGTACTTCCCAGGCCTCTGGAACCACCCCTGATTCTAAGAAAGTTTGGAAAATTATGACCACTGCCTCCACAGTGGTGGGTGGCATGGTGACACAGTGGTTAGCACTGATGTCTCACAGCACCAGTACCTGGGCTTGATTCCTGGCTTGGGTCCTGTGCAGAGTGTGAACCTTCTCTCCATGTCTGTGTCCGTTCTTCTGGGTGCTCTGGTTTCCTCCCACAGTCCAAAAGATGTGCTGGTTAGATGTATTGGCCATGCTAGATTCTCCCTCAGCGTACCTGAACAGCCGCTGGACTGTGGCGACTAGCGGATTTTCACAGTAACTTCATTGTAGTGTTTACGTAAGTCTACTAGTGACACCAGTTGGCTTTCCCCCAATTAATTATTCTGACTTTTGATGGTTCTTTGTCCCTTTCCATAGCCAGCTGAAAACTTACGGCACAACAATCACTGTCTCCTAAATGTTCCTAAACTGACATTGATTCACTTGGTCCACCTCATGCCCAAGAGTCAGACCAAATGTCTAATTTCTGATTGGATGAGAAACATACTGCTTTTGAACATTCTCCTGAACACACTTCAGGAAACTTTGCTCCTCTCTGCCCTTAGCACAACAAGTACCTTAGTCTACCATCAGATAATTAAAGTTACCCATCATAACTCCTCTATAATTCATGAACTTCTCCGTAATTTCTTTGCAAATACGTTCTTCTACATCCTTCCCACTATTTTGGGATCTACAGATTATGTTGAGCACTGCAGTTGTGCCTTTTTGTGTTCTTAGTTCCAGCCAAATTGATCCGATCCTTGATCCCTCTGGGCCATCCTCTTTCTCCAGCACTGCAATATTCTCTTAGTCAATACTGCCACCTCTCCTCCTTTCTTTTCCTTCCTGCCTTTCCTGAATGCCCTCTCTCCAGGAATATTTAAAACCCAATGTCACAAACCATGCTGATGTTATCTGCGACGGTGTCCCAACTTGAAATACCTGTTTGTGATAGTGTAGTTTCATTTGTGGAATGGTTTGAGGAGCCAAGTGAAACATAAGAACATAAGAACATAAGAAATAGGAGCAGGAGTAGGCCATCTAGCCCTTCGAGCCTGCCCCACCATTCAATAAGATCATGGCTGATCTGTCGTGGCTCAGTTCCACTTTCCCGCCCTCTCCCCATAACCCTTAATCCCCTCGCTTATCAAAAACCCATCAACCCACGTCTTAAAAATATTTAGCGAGGCAGCCTCCACCACTTCAACGGGCAGAGAATTCCAGAGATTCACCACCCTTTGAGTGAAGAAGTTCCTCCTCAACTCCGTTCTAAACCGCCCCCCCCGCCCCTTTATCTTGAGGCTGTGCCCCCTAGTCCTACTGTCCTTTCTGAGCGGGAAGAGTCTCTCCACCTCTATCCTATCCATCCCATTCATTATCTTATACGTCTCAATGAGATCTCCCCTCATTCTTCTAAACTCTAACGAGTACAAGCCTAGTTTATTCAGCTTCTCCTCATAGCTCAACCCCTTCAACTCCGGTATCAGCCTAGTAAACCTCCTCTGCACTCCCTCCAAGGCCAAAATATCCTTGCATAAGTACGGCGACCAAAACTGCACACAGTACTCCAGCTGTGGCCTCACCAATGCCCTATACAGCTGCAGCAAGACCTCCCTACTTTTATATTCAATCCCCCTCGCTATGAAGGCCGGCATCCCATTCGCCTTCCTGACCACCTGCTGCACCTGCAGGCTGGGTTTTTGCGACTCATGCACAAGGACCCCGAGGTCCCTCTGCACCGAAACCCCAGTGAAAGAAACAGACCAGCTGAATAACAATTATTAAAGACTATATACTATATTAAAGAAAAGACACAAACAGGACTACAGTACGCTAAGATAATTAAATATATAAATCACCAAACATGCAAAAAGTTAATGAAAAAATTATCCCCTTGTTCCAGAATATATCTATAATCCCTGAACTCCTTATGACTTCTCCTTTCCCGAACAACATCCAGATTAAATAAATCTGAAAGTCATATCCAGCTTATAGTTACCACACAGTACAGGGCTGAGGATCAAATCTGGGCAATATCTTTTCCGGCCCAGCAAAGATATTTAAAATGTCTTCACAAAGGTTTCTGCAATGCCTTGGATCAAAGACTTAAATGCAGGTCTTGTCTCTCAGCTGTGAGTTGTGGACTGGCCTCTCAGGCTGTTAGATGCGAACTAGCTTCTCAGCCGCCAGCTGTAAACCAGCCCGCATGCTTGTGAAGGTGCTGGCAATTATACAATTTTTCCTCTTTGATTCTTCCTTCTGTGTATTTGACAGTCTGCGTCTCTCAAATTCTGTGACTCTAGAATTAGCATGTGTATACCTGCATTGATCTCTCAGTCACTGGGGATAAGCTGTTTCCTACTAATCGGATGATTTACACCTGGTTCTGTCTGGATGCCTGCTATCTCATTGCTGGGAAAAATTACATCTTTTGAATGCTGGCTACTGGTGCTGGTAGGCAGATTCCTACTGTTGCTGGGCAGAACATCCTATCATGCCTCATTAAATTCTTGTTACTGCTGTTACTAGACACCAATGCTGACCTTCTTTGATTCAGGTCTCTGTTACTGCCATAACATCACACTGCTACATTGGTTAGTTGCAGATGTAGATAGCAATCTTATTTACCACATTCTATACATTCACACTCACACACAGTAACCCTGATTTAGACTTTATTATTTTCCCTCTGATGATGAATCCACCTAATTCTTTACTATTGCCTACTCTAACACTATCTGTCTCTCCAAATCTTCTTTGCACCTTAGTATCCCTCCCTTATATTACCGACTGTTGTCCAAACCTCAATATGTTAGCTTAACCCTCCCTAACAGTATTATCAAACTGCCCTTCAAAGAAATCCCAGCTTTGTTTAGGTGAACCCCTTCGGCCTAAATATGTATAATCTTCCCCAGAACTGATTCCAATGTCCTAAGTATCTCAATCCCTCTCTTCTGCATCATTTCTCCAGCAACGCTCTCTCCTCTTATTTCTATATTAATTTGCACATGGTACCAGGAGTAATCCAGATATTACAGCTTTTGAGGTCTGGGTTGCAAGCTTCTTGCCTAGTTCCATAACTGTACAGGACCATTTTTTGTGATGTTGATTGAGGAATGAATATTGGCCAGATCATGGGAATAACTACCCTGACCTTCTTCAAAATAATTGCATGGGATCTTTACATCCACCCAAGCAGCTAAATAGGGCTTCTGTTTAGCATCTCATCTGGAGGAGAACCATTCTGACAGTGAATTCTCTTTCTGTACTGCATTAGAATGTCAGTCCTGTTTCATGTGCTTGAGACCTGGAATAGGACTTGAACCCAGAACCTTGTGGTTCAGATACCAGCATGCTACCAACTGAGCCATGGCTGACACCATGTAATGTTTGGCATTTGAGATGTTTAAGAGATTAGATAATAGTATTGGGGTCAGAGCCTGAGGTCATTGTGGGAAAGTGGAGAAAGGAGAGAGGCAGCACTGCGTATGAGGTTTGATTTTTCTACATCTGAGGAAGATGGACTTTGAAGAACTGAGTATGTGCTGGAGAGTCATCATTATATAATAATTATTTTACGCATGACAAATTATAGAAAATGTTGCAGGGTTTCAATGCAATATGTACAAGAGATGCATACTTCATGCAAGGGTTTTAATATATTGCAAGGAGCTCTTTTTTGGCATTGCTAACTGTCAGTGGATTATGCTGTTTGATAACAATCGAAGTATTATTGATCAAATATTACTTGCAGTGTATGTTGGGGCAAGTGTTAGAGGAAGTAAGCATAACATTTACACAAAGTGCACACTATTTGCATGACAATATTATATATATTTTATTCAGTGGCTTGAAAGAGATTTGAAATGTAGGAACTAATGAAGAGAATAGTACAAACTTAAGGATGACATAAAGAGAAGTGAAAGGGTCAGAAATACCATTTATCATTTACCATTTACATAGATGATCTGGAGGAGGGGGCTGAGTGTAGGGTGACGAAATTTGCTGATGATACAAAGATGAGTGGAAAAGCAAATTGTGTGGAGGGTGTGGAAAGTGTGCAGAGAGATCTGGATAGGCTGAGCGAGTGGGCAAGGACCTGGCAGATGGAGTATAATGTTAGCAAATGTGAGGTTATCCACTTTGGAAGAAATAATAGTAGGAGGGATTATTATTTAAAAGGCGAAAAGCTGCAGCATGCTATGGTGCAGAGGGACCTGGGGGTCCTTGTGCACAAATCGCAAAAACCCAGTCTGCAGGTGCAGCAGGTGATCAGGAAGGCAAATGGGATGCTGGCCTTTATAGCGAGGGGGATAGAATATAAAAGCAGGGATGTCTTGCTGCAACTGTACAGGGCACTGGTGAGGCCGCAGCTGGAGTACTGTGTGCAGTTTTGGTCACTGCGCTTGCGGAAGGATATATTGGCCTTGGAGGGAGTGCAGAGAAGGTTCACTAGGCTGATACTGGAGATGAGGGGGTTAGCCTATGAATAGAGACTGAATAGACTGGGTTTGTACTCGTTGGAGTTTAGAAGGCTGAGGGGGGATCTTATAGAGACATATAAGACAATGAAGGGGATAGATAGGGTAGAGGTAGAGAGATTCTTCCTGCTTAGAAAGGATAGCAGGACTAGAGGGCACAGCCTCAAGATAAGGTGGGGGGGCAGTTTAGATCAGAGTTGAGGAGGAACTTCTTCACTCAAAGGATGGTGAATCTCTGGAATTCTCTGCCTGTTGAAGTGGTGGAGGCTACCTCACTAAATATATTTAAGTCACGGGTAGTTAGGTTTCTGATAGACAAGGGAATTAAGGGTTATGGGGAGAAAGCAGGAAAGTGGAACTGATCCACTTCAGATCAACCATAATCTTATTGAATGGCGGGGCAGGCTCGAAGGGCTAGCTGGCCTACTCCTGCTCCTATTTCTTATGTTCTTATGTAAATATGGGAGATGAAATTTAATGGTCAGGAGAATGGAGAAAAACAATGTGAAAAATGGTCCAATTTTAAAGTAGGTGCAATAAGAAAGAGAACTGTGGAAGTACCTACACAAGTCTGTGAAAATGACAGGACAAGTTAAGAAGACAGGGGAAAAATCATGTGTGATCCTTAATTTTGTAAGAGAAGCATAGAGTACAAAATCAAGGAAGTAATAGTAATCCTTTATAAATCGCTGGTTGGAGTCAGCTGGAGAATCATGTTCAGTTCTGGGTGCCACAGTTTAGGATGGATGTCAAGAACTCTAGTGAGGGTGCCGAGGAAATTTACTAGGCCTGTACCAGGGTTGCAGGACTTTAGTTGCATGAAGAGACTAGATTGTTCTCCTTTATGCAGAAAAGATTAAAGGGAGATTTTTTTCAGCCTTCAAAATCATAAAAGATTTTGTTAGAGTGAACAGGGGAAACTATTTCCAGTGGTAGAAGGCTTCATAACCAGGGGGTACAGATTTGAAGATAATCGGCAAAGAACAATTGTGAGATAAAGAGAAATGTTTTAGCGCAGTGAATTGTTACAATGTGGAATGCATGCCCTGAAACGATGGTGGAAACAGATTCAATACTAGCTTTAAAAAGAGAATTTGATAAATACTTGAAGGGGAAAATTTGCAGGGCCAGGGTAGCGGAATGGGATTAATTGGATCACCCCTTTGGAAGATGGTACAGGCTTGATACAGCACAGAAGGAAGTCTTTTGATCGTTTTACAGTAGAGTTGGGTTTGGAATATACTTAAATATATCCAGGGCCTGGGTGGGATTGTGGTCGGTGCAGACTTGATGGGCTGAATGGCCTCTTTCTATACTGTAGGGATTCTATGATATTACAAAAATGCAGTTGACTCCAGATTGTACACATTGTGAAAACTTTCTGCGAAGGAAAGAACAGTTTCCCGAAGTGAAAATGATCTATTAATGTGTTAAAATTGTCCAACAATATTAATTTGGTGGTGTGAACCCACAAGAAGCATTACCAAAAAACATTTCTCTTTGCTCACAGTGAGTAGAATTATGATGATGAGATGAATATTATAAAGTTAACCTCAGTCATCAGGATAAAAACTGACTCAATATGTGATTTTATGCAGGCCCTGCTTGTTCAGCAGGATAAGGATCATTTGCTGTGGAAGTTCTGTTTACTCAGCAGAATCAGAATTATTTGCCGTATAACTCTGCTGTTTGCCTTGATTCAGTTGGGCAAGGATGCCCCGAGTTCCTGTTTGCATGCAGAGTAAAGATTTCTCATTATTCTGTCAGCAGAATAAGGGTTACTTGCTATGTTGGCTCAGGAGAATAAGTGTTATTCATCGTATAGAGTTCACATTTATTTACCAGTGCTGAGAGAACAAATGTCATCATTATGAAGGCAATGTATGTACCACAACATGTACTTGTACCACATAGAGGGTGGAAGAGGCAGCTTTACAGTGCAATTAGCCACCAATCACTAAGATGGACAGTGCAGAGTTCAGTGCAAGTTCTGACTGCAGAACGAATCTGGGAGATTAAACAGATTCATTAAAAAATAAATTGGCTGCTGCCTTTGATCAGCAATATCCACTTTCGCTGGTAGACCTGGGGTCAAATTACTTTACAGAGATTGTTGGCTGTGTACAATCTATAAGTGGTACTTTGAGCGGATCTGCAAAACTGAACTGCTGCATTTTTATATTCAGTCTGGGACTCCTGTGCACTGTTGTATCTTTACAGTTGACTATCTCCCTCCTCCCCCATTTGTACTGCTGTCTTTATGATTGATCTGGGATCACATACATTGCTGTTTGTTCCCCCATGTCCTTCCACTCCTTTCCCCATCTCTAACTGACTCAGATTTATTTATCTTTATTGCTTTCTTTTTTTGTAAGAACTTAGTTAAGTCAGTCAGGAAAGTTTGGCACAGAGCTCTCAAAATCAGATTCCATCACAAATTTCAGGAGGGTACACCAGTCTAATGTTGATGATACTGGGCTAGTTAGTGACTCATGTGTTTAAAATTCAGTGTGGTGAGCTGAGAAAAGCAAGTTGAAGTAACATATATTAAAAAAAACACAGAAAGGATTGTTGCAGAAGCTCATTAATGGCCTTCAGAAAAAGAAATGTGCCATCACTACCTGGTCTGGCCTACATGTGGATCCAGTTTCACAAACCAATTGACTCACTATATCCTCTGAAGCTGTCTAGCAATACTACAAAATGGAACAATTGTCAAAAGACCCTGAGAAAGAGAGTACACATGGCTGTGTCAGCAAGATCCACACTGTAGGAACAAATTAAAAACAAGTTTATTATGAATCAGGGCAAGCTTTAAGATAATTTATTTAACAGCATTACTGTAATACTAACAGTATCACTGAACTACATTAAGTTGAAACAAAGCTAGTATGGAATCAGATTCCAGAGCTAGCCTGGAGCAGGTGGCATAGTGGCTCAGTGGTTAACACTGCTACCTGAAGGCACCAGGGACCTGGGTTCAATTCCCGCCTTGGGTCTGTACGTTCTCCCTATGTCTGTGTTGGTTTCCTTCCAGGTGCTCCCGATTCCTCCCACAGTCCAAAGATGTACTGGTTAGGTGCATTGGTCATGCTAAATTCTCCCTCAGTGTAACTGAACAGGCACCAGAGTGTGACGACTAGGGGATTTTACACAGTAACTTCATTGCAGTGTTAATGTAAGCCTACTTGTGACACTAATAAGTAAGCTTAACGAAAAAAAAATTAACTAGATACTTCACAAGTCAGGAAAAAGCACATCTTAAAGGGATTTATTAATTGATTCATGACACTCCCCAATTTAGCTACTATTTAAGATATTCAGTAACAAAGCAAGCACAGGTGAACATGATGCATGATGATTTATCTAACCCATACACCCCAACCCAATGCTTCTTCACAAGCTTCCTGAAGACTCAGTCAGAAGCTCCAGAATTTGATGTTTCTCCAACATGCATGCTCCTAACTCTTAACCTCTCCAAGGAATCAAAGTTAAGGTGATATTACTATAGCCCTCCACCACAAAATGATTCACACCTCACTCAGCAGTACCTCAACTTGAGTTTTCTGTGTGACGTGTTAGAAATGCTCACATAGAAAGGTAGAAGGTAGGAGCAGGAGGAGGCCATTTGGCCCTTTGAACCTGCTTTGCCATTCATGACAATCATAACTGATTGTCCAACTTAATAGCCTGCTTTCTTCCCATAATCTTTGATCCTGTTCGCCCCATAGCAAGAAGGCATCAGAAGCAAGAAATGGACCGTAAAGCTGGTTCAAACTGGTCGAATTAAGCAAAGGATATGGATAACCTATTTGCGAGGCCAAAAAAAAAGGAAATCTTGATCTCACTTCTGTGTATTGCACCATTGTACTGATACCAATGCGTATCATTTTATTTTGAATCATCTCCGGCCATGGATATCTAGATGAACCAGGAAATGCAACCAACTGGCAAGAGAATCATGTTTTCAGATGACTAATCATAGCTTCTGGAAGCTCCATTCCTTTAGTATCAGTGCCATGCTAATATAATAATAAGTGTGAAGATTATGTGCTCACCATGTCATAGTGACATCCATTAAAAGCGTTCAGATTACAGGTTTCTTTCTGTACTTTCTTTCATAGCCCACTCACACTTCCTGCTAGCAATATGTTGGAGAATACTGGATCAGCAGCCAAGGCTAGGGAATCATTCTTCCTATTTAAGGTGGCACTCATAAGGTTGAATTTTATGGGGCCTGCAGGAGTGGGATAGAAAGTGGGGTTAGGAAGGTGGGGTAGGGCTTTCAAGTCAGGAGAGTGGGTGGGGATGGCCTCCAACAACCACTGCCATCTCAGTCTGTATTAGGTAACATTCCAACCAGTGGAAGATTTCTCCCCTAACTCCCAATGATTTCATTTTTGCCAGGGCACCTTAATGCCACTCTCATCAAATATTGCCTTGATGTCACGGGCAGTCATTCTCAACTCACCTCTTGAGTTTAGCAATTTTGTCCATGTTTGAACCAAGGCTGTAATGAAGGCAGAAGCTCAGTGGCCCCAGGGGAACCCAAAATGAACGTCAGTATGCAGGTTATTGCTTAGTAAGGGCAGCTTGGTAGCATTGTTGACAACACCTTCCATCACGCTGCTGATGATCGAGAACAGACTGATGGGGCAGTAACTGGTTGGGGATTGGATTTGTCCTGCTTTTTCTGGACAGGACTTATCTGGGCAATGTCCATAATGTTGGG
Organism: Carcharhinus amblyrhynchos; assembly: GCF_965287045.1. Taxonomy (NCBI): domain Eukaryota; kingdom Metazoa; phylum Chordata; class Chondrichthyes; order Carcharhiniformes; family Carcharhinidae; genus Carcharhinus; species Carcharhinus amblyrhynchos. The sequence continues at coordinate 52,487,813 of NC_137329.1, forward strand.
AAGGTTGTAGCTGTAGGGGGATTAACCATAGTAAATGCACAGGGGTACAGGGATAGGGCAGAGCAGAGAGGCTCTTTCAGAGGGTCAGTGCAGACTTGATGAGCCAAATGGCCCCTTTCTGCACTGTATAGATTCTATGAAAGGCAAAATCTTTCTTTCATATCTGTACTTGAACAGCTTGGCTAAGGGCATGGCCAATTCATTACTATCAGGTTGTTGCTGGGGCTCACAGTCTTGTCAGTATCCAGCTGGGGTGCCCAAGTTTGCCAAGCAACAAGCAGTATAGGCAAGTAAATGTACAGGCTACAAGGAGGCCATTATTGGACTATCTCCTGTTCCAAGAGTAAGTTAGCAATTGGCAATTGCCTCTCAGCTGCTCTGGCTCGGTCTACGTAAGTTTGTTGGAAGTGTGCTGGAATGTCAATGGAATTTCCATCACACTCTAGTTGAGGTCACAGCAGTATAGAAACATAGAAATTAGAAGCAGGAGTAGGCCATTCAGCCCTTTGAGACAGCTCCACCATTCATCTTGATCATGGATGATCATCAAATTCAATATCCTGATCCTGCCTTCCCACTCATATCCCCGATCCCTTTAGCCCCCAGAACTATATCTAATTTCTTCTTGGAAGTACACAACGTTTTGGCCTCAACTACTTTCTATGGAAGTGAATTCGATAAAGTCAACATTTTCTGGGTGAAGAAAATTCTCCTCACCTCAGTCCTAAAATGTTTATCCCTTATATCCTCGAATTATGACCCCTAGTTCTCCTCTCCCCCGACATTCTTTCTGAATCTACCTTGTCTAATTCTGTTAGAATTTTATAAGTTTCTATGAGATCCCCTCTCACTCTTCTAAGCTCCAATGAATATAATCCTAACTGACTTAGTCCCTCCTCATGTGGCAGAACTGACATCCCAGGAATCAGCCAGGTAAATCTTCGCTGCACTTCCTCTCAAGCAAGAACATCCTTCCTCAGGTAATTTCCAGCCGCGATCACCCCAAAACCAGAAAATCCCGCCTGAGGTCAACGGATCTTTGCACAACGGCTGCCCCCGCCCCCCCCCCACCAAACCCACCCCCCAACCCGCAAACCTGCTATGATTCCCATGATGGGTAGGAAGGGAAAACTCCCCCCTAAGGACACCAAAACTGCACACAATACTCCAGGTGCGGACTCATCAACACCTTGTACAATTGCAGTGAAAAATCCCTATTCCTACAAAGAACAAAGAACAAAGAACAACCCAGCACGGGAAACAGGCCTTTCGGCCCAACAAGCCCGCGCCGCCGCATCACCCTACACCTATTCTACCCTGCGTATCTACAAATAGAACCCCTGACTTAGCCAGATTCAGGGGAGAATAGTGTCAATTTGGTAAACCAATCAGCCTAAGAGCACATCTTTGGGGTGTGGGAGGAAACCGGAGCGCCCAGAGGAAACCCACGCATCCACAGGGAGAATGCACAAACTCCCACAGACACAGGCCCAAATCCATGTATCTGCACAGCTAGCAGTGCTAGTCACCGAGCTGTTGCGGCGCCCGTCTACCGGTCCAGGATCAAGCACACACACCGACACGAAGTACTAGGCCACTCCCGGAACCTCCAAGAGCAGCCCACGCACGACCCACCGTGTGCATGCCCCTTGTTTGACAACGAGGTGGACCTCCACCTGCGGAATAAAAAGACAAAAACGTTAATCACAAGCCTGCCTTTCTGGTGTCTCCCGAGGTTCTAACCCTTATTTAATAACCCCTACCATAACCCTCCATCCTCGTTTCACTCATGTGCCTATCTAACTGAGCCTTAAACGAGTCCAACGTTCCCGCCTCCACCACCCTACTCGGTAGCGCGTTCCATACCCCCACAACTCTCTGCGTAAAGAACCTTCCTCTCATATCCAAATTATACCTCTCCCCCCTCACCCTTAAATCATGTCCTCTTGTATTTGTAACCAATCTAGGGAGCAGTCTCTCACTATTGACTGTCTATTCCCTTCAGTATCTTATATACCTCTATCATGTCCCCCCTCAATCTCCGTCTTTCCAAGGAGAACAGTCCCAGTTTCTCCAACCTTTCCTCGTAACCCAGCCCCTCCATGCCAGGCAACATCCTGGTAAACCTCCTCTGCACCCTTTCCAGAGCCTCCACGTCCTTCCAGTAGTAAGGTGACCAGAACTGGATGCAGTACTCCAAATGCGGTCTAACCAACGTTCTATACAACTGAAGCATTAGACGGCAGCTTTTAAACTCTATACCCCTTCCTATAAAGGCTAGCATTCCATAAGCCTTCCTGACAACATTCTCCACTTGTGTCGCAACCTTCATGGATTTGTGAACCTGCACTCCCAGGTCCCTCTGTGTTTCTATACTCCTAATTTGTCTACCTTTAATCACATAGCTCCTCTCTACATTATTCCTTCCAAAATGCATCACCTCGCATTTGTCAGGATTAAATTCCATCTGCCACCTATCTGCCCAATGCACCAACCTATCTATATCCTGTTGTATCACCTCACAATCCACTTCGGTACCCGCCAACCCTGCCATCTTGGTGTCATCAGCAAACTTGCTGATCACACCACCTACGCTCTCTTCCAAGTCATTTATGTAGACTACAAAGAGGAGAGGTCCCAGTACTGAGCCCTGCGGCACAGCACTGGTCACTGGCCTCCAGCCGGACAAAGTCCCCTCCACAACTACCCTCTGTCTCCTATTACCCAGCCAGTTCTCAATCCACCTAGCTACCTGACCTCGTATCCCATGCGCCTTAACCTTTTCTACCAGCCTACCATGAGGGACTTTGTCAAACGCCTTACTGAAATCCATATAGATGACATCAACGGCTCTCCCATCGTCAACCGTTTTTGTCACCTCCTCAAAGAATTCCACCAGATTCGTAAGGCAAGACCTCCCTCTAACAAAGCCATGTTGCGTATCCCCAATCAGACCGCAACGCTCCAAATGCTCATACATCCTACCCCTAAGTACTTTTTCCATTAATTTCCCTACCACCGATGTCAAACTCACCGGCCTATAATTTCCAGGGTTATCCCTACTACCTTTTTTGAACAGCGGTACCACATTTGCTACCCTCCAGTCTTCTGGGACCTCACCTGTGTCCAAAGAAGAGACAAAGATTTGCGCCAGAGGCCCAGCAATTTCATCTTTCACCTCCATAAGCAGCTTGGGATAAATACCATCAGGCCCCGGAGCTTTATCCGTCCTTACGCTACCTAAAAGCCCTAGCACTTCCTCCCTCGTAATAGATATTTCCTGCAGCTGATCCTCAGCTCCCTCCAAGAGACCGCAAGATTCTGAACCCCTCTCCTTCGTGAATACCGACGCAAAGTATTCATTCAGGAGCTCCCCCATTCCCTCTGACTCAATACATATCTCCCCACTTTTGTCCCTAAGAGGACCAATTTTCCCTCTAACTACTCTCTTGCTCCTAATATAGGAATAAAATGCCTTCGGATTTTCCTTAATCCTACCAGCCAAAGCCATTTCATGCCCTCTCTTCGCCCTTCTAATTCCCCTTTTTAGCTCCCTCCTACTCTCTCTATATTCCTCCAGCGCACTCTCTGTACCCAGTCGTTTTGACCTAACATACGCCTCCCTCTTCTTCCTGACCAAGTCTTCAATACCCCCTGTAATCCACGGCTCTCTAATCCTACCTTTCCCATCCTTCCGCTTAACCGGAACATACCTCCCCTGCAACCATTTCATTTTGCCCTTAAAAGCCTCCCACTTGCCAACCGTGGACTTGCCAGCTAACAGTCCTTCCCAATCAGTGTCCTGCAGCTCCCTCCTAATCCTGCTATAGCTCGCCTTTCCCCAGTTCAGCACACTCCCGTTTGGCCGGCACTCGTCCCTTTCCATTTTTATCCTAAAGTAGACGGACTTGTGGTCACTATTAGCCACATGTTCGCCTACCTCTACCTCACCCACCTGCCCCGGCTCATTACCCAACACTAAATCCAGTATAGCCCCTCCCCTAGTCGGACTAGTTACATACTGCTCTAGAGACCCTTCCAAAACACATTTCACAAACTCCTCTCCCTCCGTACCCCCAGCTCTAGGCCCCCTCCAATTCACTCCAGGAAGATTAAAGTCACCCACTACAACCACCCTATTCTTCCTGCACCTATCCAAAATGCCCCTGCAAATGCCTTCCTCCACTGACCTCGGGCTGTTGGGTGGCCTATAATACACCCCTAGCAACGTAATCTCTCCCGTTTTATTCCTCAACTCCACCCACAGTGACTCAATCCCTATCTCTTCTATATTGTCCTCCCTCTGCACTACTGTGATGTTCTCCTTCACTAACAGTGCCACCCCTCCACCTCTCTTCAACCCTTCTCTGTCACACCTAAAACACTTGTACCCAGGAACATTCAGCTGCCAGTCCTGCCCTTCCCTTAACCATGTCTCTGTTACAGCCACCACATCTAACTGCCTCACAAACATCAAGGCCTTAATCTCATCCGTTTTCCCTGCCACACTCCTAGCATTGAAACGGACACAGTTCAACCCACAAGTGTCCCTCGGAACCTCCTTCTCCCTGATACTTTTCCTTTCACCTGACTCTCTCCCAGCCACCTCCCCACCCCCCCTCCATATTAGTTTAAATCCTTCATAAACACCCCAGCTAACCTCCCCGCTAAGACGTTAGTTCCCCTCCCGTTCAAATTCTCCCCACCCCTCCTGTACAATTGCCCTTCTCTCCTAAACACCTCCCAGTGATCCACAAAAGTAAAGCCCTCTACCCTACACCAATCCCTCAACCATGCATTCAGCTGCATGATCTCGTCATTCTTTGCCCTGCTGGTACTTGGCAACAACCCAGAGAGTGCCACCCTGGAGGTCCTACTCTTTAGTTTGGCCCCCAACTCCCTAAATTGCCTACGGACCTCTACCCTACTCCTCCTTCCTATGTCCCCCTCCCCTACATGTACTATGACCTCAGCCTGTGCCCCCTCCCCTTTCAAAATTCCCTCTACCCTGTCCGTTACATCCTTGACCCCTGCTCCAGGGAGGCAGACCACCATCCTGGAGTCACGCCTCTGTCCACAGAACCTCCTATCGAAACCTCTGACCCTCCCGTCCCCTACCACTATCACCTTGCCAGCCCCCTTCTGTCCCTCTAAGTCAGTCTCCTCCTCCTGCCTATCTTTCTGTGCCCCTGTCGATGAACCATGGGGGGCCTCTGGGGAGGCCAGGGGAACCTGACTACTCTTCTTCTTCCTCTTTCCCCTCCTCACAGTCGTCCATCCTCCCTTCTCTTCAGCCCTTGAGACCTCCTCCTGCTCATGGTTCCCAGCCATTATCTCCTCGTTCTCCCTGACTAGAAATGCATCTTCCAGACTATTTCTCTGAGAAAAGTCTGAGTGTTCCCACTTCCAACCTATTTATTTACTTCAACCTTCATCAAGTTTGCCTATCGGAAAAGTTTATAACTGAATAGTAGAACCCATAAAACCTTGGCTCGTGACAGCTTTCTGGCTGGTCCAATCATGACCCTAGTTCTACAAGAAATGCAGGTCAATTTGCACCTCAACAATTTTAGACATTTGAATCATATCTCCCTCAGCCTTTCAACATGAAAACAAAGGCACTTTCCTATTATTTGGTTATGCCTTGCTTTCCTCTTATCTTAGGTCTCTTTGTAAGTACAATAACCAGAACTAGATGCAATAAACTAAATCTTTTCTACTAACACTCCAGGGAGAACCATAAGCTTGCAGTCCACATATCTGATGACGCATCTCGGCTCTCACTGACAATCGCTGCTTCATATTCTAAAGCCCTTTTCACTGATGTGTTGACTCCCTGATGAAAGCTGCTCTGAATCATTTCCTGCATTTCAGTATTCCTCCTGAGCACAAGCTTATCATTTCTAATGCATGTTTTTGGATTCTGAATGCCATTTGCCATTCACCTACACAGGTGCTGATCTATAGACCCTTTTCTATAGATATGTAAATAAGAGTCAACAAAGCGTGAATTGGTCCGATAGAAAGTGAATCTGGGAATTAATAATGGACATAATGAGATGGCAGATGAATGGAACAGATAGTTTGCATGAGTGTTCACTAGAGAGTGTATAAGTAACATCCCAGAAATAGCTGTATAGCAGGTATTGGAAGGAAAGGAAGAACTCAGGTACATTAGCAGGGAAATGGCACTCAGCAAATTGTTGGAGCTGCGGATTTACAATTCCCTGGGTCTTGACGGATTTCACTTTAGGATCTTAAAAGAAGCATCTAGTGAGAGAGTTGATGCTTTAATTGCCCAAAATTCCAGAGATTTGGGAAGGTTCCATTTGATTGGAAAAAAGCAGATGTAACTCCTTTATTCAAAAAGGGAGTGAGATGGAAACTACATGTTAGCTAGCTTAACACCAGTCACAGGAAAATTGTTAGGAGTTATTATTAAAGATGCTGCGGCAAGCTACTTAGAAATATTCAATCAGACAGAGTCAACATGGTTTTATGAAAGGGAAATCACGTTTAACAGATTTATTGGAGTTCTTTTAAGGAGTCACATGTGGATAAGGGGGACTTGGTGAATATAATGTACTGTTCAGCCTCATAGAATCACTACAATGCAAAAGGAGGCCATCCAGCCCATCAAGTCTGCATTGACTCTCATATGATCTTGGCCAGGCCCCGACTCCTGCCCTATCCCTGTAGCCTCACACATTTACCAAAGCTAATCCACCTAACCGCCGCATCTTTGGTCTATAGGAGGAAACCAGAACACCCAGAGGAAACCCATGCAGACACAGGGAGAATGTGCAAACTCCACACACCCAATCACCCAAGGTCAGAATTGAACCCGGCTCCCTGGCACTGTGAGGCAGCAGTTCTAGCTACGATGCCACCATACCACACTGTGCCAATGTGCCACAAGATGCCACATCAAATTATTGCAGCAAATAAAAACTCACGGTGTAAGGGGTAACATATTTGCATTGACAGAAGATTGACTAGCCAACAAGAAACAGGGGCTGGGTATAAATGGGTTATTTTTTGGTTGGCAGAGGGTAATGAGTGGTGGACCACAGGGATCAGTGCTGAAGCTTCAACATATAAACTACTTGGACGAAAGGAGCTATGGTTGTTAAATTTGCTGACAGCAAAGATAGCTAGGAAATTACGTTGTGAAGCGGACATAAGGAAGTTCCAAAAGGACACAGACAGGTTAAACAAATGGGCAAAGATCTGGCAAATGGTGTATAATGTGGGCAAATGTAAAATTGTCCATTCTGGCAGGAAGGATATAAAAAGCATATTATCTGATAGGTGAGAGATCGTAGAGTTTTGAGATTCAGAGGAATCCGGGTGTTCTTGTGCCTAAATCACAAAAGGTTAGTCCACAGGTACAGCAAGTAATTGGGAAAGCTAATAGAATGTTATTAACTATTGCAAGTGGAATTGGATATAGAAGTAGGGAATTTATGCTTCAGCTGTAAGGACACTGGTGAACATGTATCCAGATTATTGCACAGTATTGGTCTCCTTATTTAAGGAAGGATGTAAATGCATTGGAAACAGTTCAGAGAAGGTCTATTAGCCTAGTACCTGGAATGGGCAGATTGTCTTATGAGGAAAGATTGGACAGGCTCATCTTGTATCTTTGGGCGTTATAAGAGGAAGAGGCAACTTGGCTGAAATCTTTAAGATCCTGAAGGGTATTGACAAGGTGGATATGCAGAGAAGATTTCCTCCCATCGGAGAATCTAGAACTGCAGATCACTGTTTTAAAAAAAGGGGTCAAAGAGCAAAGAATAAAGAAAATTACAGTACAGGAAGAGGCCCTTCAGGCCTCCAAGCCTGCACCGACCATGCTGCCCGACTGAACTAAAACCCCCTACCCTTCTGGAGACCATATCCCTCATCCCATCCTATTCATATATTTGTCTAGATGCCCCTTAAAAGTCACTACCGCATCTGCTTCCACTACCTCCCCTGGCAGCGGGTTCTAGGCACTCACTACTCTTTGTATAAAAAACTTGCCCCATACATCTCCTTTAAATCGTGCCCCTCGCACCTTAAACCTATGCCCCCAAGTATTTGACTCTTCCACCCTCGGAAAAAGCTTCTGACTATCCACTCTGTTCATGCCTCTAATAATCTTGTAGACTTCTATCAGGTCGTTCCTCAGCCTGTGTCGTTCCAGTGAGAGCAAACTAAGTTTCTCCAAACTCTCCCCATAACTAATGCCCTCCATACGAGGTCATTCATTTAAGACAGAATGAGGAGAAACTTTTTCTCACAGAGTCATAAGCCTTTGGAACACTCTTCCTCAAAGGATTATGGAAATAGAGGGGGCCAATCTCCCAGAAAAGTTCTAAGTGCTGGATTTGTGGGAAAACTGATATAAATCACGATTCCTTGTTCAGTGAGAGTTCAGACTTGAAACTCCCACACTCTGTAAATGCAGAGGTCACAATCGTAAATATCATTGAAAGCTCAGGGGGAGGGTGGGGGGCGCCTTTTCGCATGCACAGTGGCCTCAGAGTGCCTCTATTTCCAACACCCTCCATCCAGCAGTGACAATTCTCCCCCCACTGCCCCGCAGGTCCACCTCATGGGAAGCAGACCCCACAGGCAGATACCCCTATCCCCATGGGAGGCTGGCATCTCCCAGCTGACCACTTCCCAGCCCGTCCTGATTTTTGGCCTCCCTCCAGCCCCAACTGATCTTCATGCAGAATGGCAGCGATTGCCCCCTAGGCCCTGACCCCAGCAAGCCCCGCCTCCTAGGCCCCATCCCTGGGCACTGTCCCATGTCCGTTGGGCGGTGCCAAGATACCCTTGGGCATGGTCACTTTGCCCCTTGGGCAGTGCCAGGGAGCAATGGCTGGTACTGCCAGGGTGCTGAAGCCCAGGAGGCAACGCCCCCTCACTGCCCCACCCTATGTGGAATCCCGATTATCCCCTCTTCACTTCAGTAGGGTTTCTACTACTTCCCCGAAAGTGGAGAGCTAGTCTGAACCCTGCCAGAGTGAAATTATACTGATGGGGGTGGGAGATCCTGACAGACCTGGAGATTTCAGTCCCAGGATTATTTTAAATAACATTAAAATAAGTTTCAAATCACTTATCTGCTGTTCCTGCCAGTTTTCAGCATGGTCCCGATCGCACCAGATATCCAACGCTTGGAGATGTGTGGTGTAGTGGGAACGCATGCACGAATCCCACAAATCGGTCCACACACAATTCTCCTGGTGATGGGAGAATCACCCCCAGAGTCTTTGAATATTCTTAAGGCAGGGCTAGATAGATTCTTGATAAACAAAGGGGTGAAAGTGTTTTTAATCAGTGTTAGGCAGGAGATTCATCGAATCATAGAATCCTGCAATGCAGAAGGAGACCAATTGGCCCATCGAGTCTGCACCAACCACAATCCCACCCAGATGCTATCCCCACAACCCCATGCATCTACCCTAGATAGTCCCCCTGACACTAAGGGGCAAGTTAGCATGGTCAATCAACCTAACTCGCACATTTTTAGTCTGTGGGAGGAAACCAGAGCACCCAGAGGAACCCCATGCAGACGCAGGGAGAACGTGTAAACTCCACACAGATTGTGACCCAAGCTGGGAATTGAACCCGGGTCCCTGGCGCTGTGAAACAGCAGTGCTAACTACTGTGCCACCGTGCCGCCCCAATCAGATCAGCCATGATCATATTAAATTGTGGAGCAGGCTTGAGGAGCCAAGTGGCCTACTCCTGCTCCTAATTAGGAAGAAATCCTTCACGTTGGCCTTCTCTCACAATTTAGTATGACAACTTGGGTCTACTTCCTATAATACCTTCTTTCAAGTGTTCATAAATACTATTATTAATAGATGTCTCTTTACTAATGTTGAAACCAAAATTCTCTCTTTCCATTGGACTTTTATTTCAAATTGTTCTCAAATTTCTCATTCTTTCCATCCACTTTTCAAACCCAAACTTGCCACCAAAAATCCATGCTTAAACAACTTCATAGAATAAGGAACAAGGAACAGTACAGCATAGGAACAGGCCCTTCAGCTCACCAGGTCTTTGCTGGCACATTATGCCTTTCTAAACTAAAGATCTTTTAGCTCTACATGGTTCTCATCCTTCCATTCCCTGCTTATTCATGCATTTGTCAAGATGCCTCTTAAATGTTACTATTGTATCTACTTCTACCACCTCCTCTGGCAGTGCATTCCAGGCACTTACCACCCTTTGTGTAAATAACCTGCCTCTTACATCTCCTTTAAACTATCACCCTTTTTTTCTCTCATCATTTTTCCTCAATTTGTTGGCATCCTACACCACAGCTCTTGGCCTAGGGTTTCGAAATAAAAATGAGCTTTCTACCATGTTAAATTCATCATTCCAACTGACAGGACGAGCTCAAGGCACTCGCAAGTCACAAGAACTATGTCCATTCATGCAGCAACTGAGCTGCAAAATCTGATGCTGCTCTGATTTATCTTCGCAATCTTAAGTTACAAGCAGCACATTCGTCAGTTTTTTGGAGATTTGGGAAGCAGAAGACAAAGGTATCTAAATGCATTGATTTCTAAAGGGAACAGTTAGCTCAGCATGAGAATCTTATTCTCATTTGAGCACTGTAAGGCTGTAGAAGTGGGAGAGGTCACTGCAGGAAAGGGCAGGAGGCAAAGGCCATGTAAACATAAAAAAAACACAGGCCAGGATTCTAAATTGCTCAGGCGGGCAAGCGCCCAACCTGGAAGGAGATGAAGTTGTACGAGAAGGCGTTGGGCGTGCGCCCCAGCATTATTACACACCCACGTGATGTTTCAGGCTCATGCAGGAGTCGAAAGCATGCCTAGCTGCAATTAAGCCTAGGGCAATTAGGCCTATTAGTGGAGTCAATTAAAAGTCACTTCATGTGGCCCGTCTACTTTTACAGTTGTTGGGTTGGCCAATTGGCCAGGCGGCCCTCACATTTTGGCTACAACCTTGATCCAGGGCAAGACAAAATGTTAGAGTTGAGATAAATTTAAAAAAAGGTTCTGCTGTCTGTTTGAATGTGCTTTGCGTTTTTTTTTCCTCACATATAATATGTAGAAGCCTGTAGCTTGCTGAGACAGCTCCAAAGCAGTCCTTTCCCTGAGGGAGCCCATTTGAAGAGCCGGCACCTTTTTTTTGGTGCCTTCCCTTTTCCTGTGCTCCCCCCACCCCCCCATCCCCCTTCCTCAGCAGTGCTGAGCCTTCCTCAGTGTGTGTTTCGCACTGACTGCCCATTCATTTGCTAGCCAACGTGAAATCGCCCACAATTTTGCAATTGCCTCTGTGCACGGTGGCACAGTGGTTAGCACTGTTGCCTCACAGCTCCAGGGACCCGGGTTGAATTCAAGCCTTGGGTGACTGTCTGTGAAAAGTTTACACATTCTCTCTGTGTCTGTGTGTGTTTCCATCACGTGCTCCAGTTTCCTCCCACAGTCCAAAGATGTGCAGATTAGATTGATTGACCATGCCAAGTTGCTCCCTAGTGTCAGGGAATTAGCAGGGTAAATACAATGGGTTACGGGATAGGGCCTGGGTGGGATTATTGCCAGTGCAGACTCGATGGGTCGAACGGCCTCCTTCTGTACTGTATGGATTCTATCATTCTATGATATGATACAATGATTCTGGGCCTGCGGTGTGTGGGCAATGGGCCCAAAATTCAGTATCACTGGAGAGACAGTGCCAACCATCAGAAAACAAGAGAGCGAGAAACACAGAGAGAGACAACAAAAGATAATGTAGATGGCAGTAACAGAAAAGTGGAGAAAATGGAGAGAGCATGGAAGAGAGCAAAGGAAACACAGAAAAACAGGAGGACAAAGACAGAGTAGGAATAGCAGAGAAAGAAGAAACACAAAGGGGTGAATCTTCCTGTTCTACCCGCCATGGGAATCATAGCATGTAGGGGCTGACCATGGTAAGGTCCGTTGACCTTGGCCGGGATTTTCTGGTATCGGGGTGAATGCGGCCGGAAAACCTCGCCCAAAGTGAGAGAGAGAAATGAGGAGACTAATAGACACAGAAATGCAAACAGAAAGGAACGCCAGAGGATCAGAGAAATGCAAAGAAATGGGAAAATAACAAAGGCAGGGGAAGTGAATTAACAGGGAAGATATTCAAAAGCTTTGCTTGGAATAGTATCCCCCGGGTCTTCATTAATATTGATGGATGAGGTGAAATGAACTGTGTCAGAATATAATTGGGGAAATTCTTGCCTTGAGTGCATTATCTTGCATCACAGAATAAAATTACATATACCACTAAAATTGGAAGGGAAAATACACCAGCTAAGTCACACCATTCTGCATGAAAATTCCAGAATGCTCCACTAGGGTGTCTTGGCCACTGAGAATAAAAGCTCATTCCATCAGAGTTTATAGGAAGGATGGTTCTGAGGCGAACACTGTTCTTACAGGAAGTCCCATAGAGCCAATCCTATCAATTCAATATTTGTTTTCAAATAAAAGTTCAAGTCAACATTTCACTTCACCCTGATTTGATTCATTTAAATGTTGCTAAATGTCTTTCTAAAATCAAGAACTGTAACAATAACCAAGTGTTATTCAATCACATGATCTTCAACATATTTGTTAGGCAGAGTTCCTCTTACATGGAGCTTGTTACCAACTCTCCAGGATTGCCCTGGAATCTCCAAGAATTGAAGGCTGGATTTTATGTCTTACAAGCAGGTGCCATGGACAGATGAGGAAGTAGGAAGATCTTCTGCTCCTGCCCAGGCCTACAGTGAGCTACTAATTGGGGCAAGACTTCTGCCTCCATCTGGAGCACTGTGGACCACCAGGCATCTGGCAGCTCTCTGATCCCAGCAGCGCCACTTGGAGTGATGGCCACTGCTGGGACTGCATCCAGTCCTGAACAATCTTTGTTGCTGGAGCCAGCTCCAAGGCAAGTGGAGGTGGGGATTTGGCCCGGGGCCAGGATGTCAGGCTCTGGTAAGGACGGCGAGGAAGGATAGAACGTCGGGAAGAACAAGGCAAAGGTAGCGGGAGGGGAACTGTGAGTTGTCTGGAGCTCTCAGCGGTATGAGGGGGGGGCAGCTTGCAATCAAAACAGAGGCTGAAAATGGAGGCACCCTTCCCCCTTTCCCACTCGATGCCCAAGCTATGTTACTCACTGGGTTTTCAACCCGCCTCAGTGTAGAACAGTCAAATGGTAACAGAAATGGGAAAATAACCTTTTGATTTTTGATTTGATTTATTTTATTTGATTTATTATTGTCACATGTGTAACATACAGTGAAAAATATTATTTCTTGTGCGCTATACAGACAAAATATACTGTTTATAGAGAAGGAAAGGAGAGAATGCAGAATGCAGTGTTACAGTCATAGCTAAGGCGCAGAGGAAGATCAACTTAATGCAAGGGAGGTCCATCCTTCCAGCAGGGAAGAAGTTGTCCTTGAGTCAGTTGGTATGTGACCTCAGACATGTGTATCTTTTTCCTGAAGAAAGAACGTGGAAGACAGAATGTCCAGGATGCATGGGGTCCTTTATTAAACTTTGCTGAGGCAGCGGGGAATGTAGACAGAGTCTACAATTGGAAACCCAATTGACAGAGGTGGGACTGAAAGATCCCACCATTGGCCAATGGCAGGCTGCCTCTGCTGTCGAAAAATCCCGTCCAAGGTGTTACTTCAATTTCACCAAACACTTGTATTTATAAATATTGGGTGGGGAAATTGAAGACGGGAGATCATATGATGAAATCTTCAGGAATATGTCTATCCAGAGTTGTTGCCGTTATTCGTGAGTCCATCTTGACTTTTGTTTATTACTTTTAATACCAGCAGATAATCACAGATTACCTATTTTCATAAGACAGAATTTAGCATCCTATCTATTGTCAGTGTCAACAAAACTAGCTTATTAGTTTACAGATTTGTATCTTAACCTTTTGTTTGAAAATGCCAGTGACATAAAAATTCTTTCCGACATTCAGTATTCTCTTGTTTCCAAGGAAACCTTCAATCTGAGCAGCTAATAATTCTTTCAATTCCTCAGGTATTTTGGATGATGTCTATCAGGCCAGTTGATTCACAAATTTTTAATTGTTTAACTTTATTGATAGTTATTTCTTCATTTGTCTCAATTTTGCAAAATTGTCTGAATTTTCTGTCTGATTAATTACTGATTCTGAGGTATTACTGCCATTCCTGAATGCATTTAGTTCATTAGATATTCTGTCTTTAGTCTTTACCTTCTTGAGTAATGGGTAGGTATTTAGTGCAGGTGAGGTGGATCTGGCCATTGGCTGGAGAGTTGGCGAAGGCCCTGCTTCACCTCTTTTAGGGAAGGCCTATCAAATTAATTGCCACTTAATTGGACAGCCGCAGGCCTTCCCCAGGATCAATGACCCCAGGGTTGGAAGCCCTGCCCACTGGCAACCACTGGCCAATCTAGTGAACAGCTGCGCCATCAGAAAGGCAGTGTCTGCTGCTGGTAAGACACCCAGCCCAGGCCTGGTATCGCTGCAGATCTCAAGCCACAGGTGAGTGATAGTGGAAGAGTCTTTGCAGGGTGGGAGTTGTGTAGGTTGGCAACATGGGCAGGAGCTGGCTTTCAGTGGTATTACTGCCCTCCTGGAAGCCTGTTCCCTTGATCAGTCTCTGAGTATTTTTGAAGTTGGCGGTATGATGTCACAGTGATGAGCACTGCTGCCCCACAGCGCCAGGGACCCAGGTTCAATTCTGGTCTTGGGCGATTGACTCTGTGGAATTTGCAAGTTCTTCCCATGGATATGTGGGTTTCCTCCCACAGTCCAAGAATGTGCAAGTTTGGTGGATTGGCCATGATAAATTGACCATTAGCGTCAGGGGTCTATTGGAATTACAGGGATAGGCCTGGGGGGATTGTTGTCAGTACAGGCTTGATGGGCCAAATGGCCTCCTTCTGCACCAAAGGGATTCTATAAACAAGAAGCTTTCCTGCACTGATTTGCAAGTTGTGATCTCTACACGGCAAACATCACTGCCAGTTGCTGGGTTCATACCACTCAGTGGTGAAGACCTAAACAGAAATTAATTGTCTTAATTGGAGGTAGGATGGGAAGGCCATCCAAGGGCATTTAAGCCATGGATGTAATTGGACTGGTTGTGGTAGGAAGGCAGGATCCCTGCCTGCTGCTCTCCCTGCTGACTAAATGCCCCCAAACATCAAACTTACTACTGGGGAGAGCATTCCATCCGCTGAGTCATTATCACACAAAAGGAAGCCATTTAACCCATCTAGTCCATGCCAACTCTCTGCAGAGCATCCCAGTCAATCTCATTCCTCACTGTCTCCCTATAGCCTGAAAGTTTATTTCCCTCAATTTTGTTTAGAAATTAGCCGCTATGTCTGCTGCTACCAGCCTTATGGGCTTTGAGTTTAAGGTCACTGTAACCCAGTGCATAAAAAAGTTATTCTTCGCATTGGACCTGAATCTCTTGCTCAAAATCTTGAACATATGTCCTCCAATCCTTGTACTATCAGCTAATGAGTACAACTTGTTTATTGTTTGGACAAATATGGCCATTATCAATAACTGATTGAGTTTCAAATAGGTTTCAATGCAGTACGTCTTCCATTCACCTGAGAATGAACGGCAATTTCAAGAAGTTATAATACCAGGTTGTGCTCTTGCTGTGGTTTCTGGTTTGTTGGCATAAAATAGTAGGATTACAAGTTTTTTTTTCAAATGTCAGAACACATTCCTTTTCTCTAAGTATCAATAATATGGAAGTCTTTATTAGGTGGTGCGACATCTATTTGTAAAATATTTTCCATTCATATTGCATAGAGTCTGAGGACTGTACACAATGCATACCAATGAATGGCACGGGGGACATGGAAATGGCATGGGTGATCTGAGGGGGCACAAGGATACCTCAGGGCACTGTGGTGACAGGGGAGTGGAATGAGCAATCTAGGAGGCACGGCCTGGATAGGTGAGAAAGTTAAGTAATAACATTTTCAATTCCAATTCTCTTGGTGCACCATATCCATTGCTAGCAATTCCAGGAACAGATTGCTAGTCTGTCCACCAGGGGTTTAGAGCATGAAGGGGCATGTCTCGACATCAGGGATGGGCTGATCAGGAGTCTCTCCCACTCTTACTGTCAGCCATTGGCATATTGGAAGGATTTTTCAGGTTGACACTCAACCTGTATGACTGCATTATGAATGTACTTTCCTTGACTGGGATGGAACTCAAATCTGGAACTTCTGGTTCAGAAGTAGGGGTGTTACCATTGCACCCCAGGAGATAAGGTATAGGGAGCCTTTATATACTGTTGGGAGCTGGGGTATTGTGTTGGGAGAACCAAGTTGGGCTTTCTAACTGGGCCATCTCCACACTTCTCCTACATTATAGACATGTCATAGAATCATACAGCGCAGAAAAGGCTCTACATTGACAATAACTACCACTAAAGTTGCACTAATCCCATTTTCCAGGACTTGTCCCATATCCCATGTTATGATGTTTTAAGTGCTCATCCAAATACTTTTTTTAAGGTTGCAAGATTTCCGGCATCCTGGCAGCGCATTCCAGATTCCCATCACCCTCGGAATAAAAAAAATGTTTTCTCAATCCCCTCTGAATCTCTTGCCCCTCACCCTAAAACTGTGCCCCCCTCATGATAGACCTCCTCATCCAAGGGGAACAGCTGCTTCCTATTCATCCTGTCCATATCCCTCATAATCTTATACACCTCAATCTTGTTCTCCCTCAACCTTTTCTCTTCTAGAGAAAACAATCCAAGCCTATCCAGTCTCTCCTTATAACTCAAACGCTCCATTCCAGGCAACATCCTGGTGAACCTGTTCTGCATCCACTCCAGTGCAATCACATCCTTCCTATAGTGAGGTGACCAGACCTGCACACAGGACTCCAGCTATGGCTTAACCAACATTCTGTACAGCTCCAACATAATTGTAGGGAGAACTTTAGGGAGTGGGATAGCTTGATCTTGGGATTAGACATAGCTCGGCACAACATTGAGGACCAAAGGGCCTGTACTGTGCTGTAATGTTCTATGTTCTATAACCTCCTTGTCCTTATACTCTGCCACAACTGATAAAAGCAAATGTCCCATATGCCTTCTTAACCATCCTATTCACCTGCTCTGGCCGCCTTCAGGGATCTGTGAATAAGTACCCTAAGATCCATCTGTGCCTCTCTGCCTCCTAGTGTCCTGCCATTCATTAAACGCTCCTTTGTCTTGTTGCCTCTTCCAAAGTGCATCACCTTGCACTTATCAGGGTTAAATACCATCTGCCACTGCTCTGCAATTAGACCAAGCTATCTATATCTTCCTGTAACCTACAACCTTCTTCTTCACTATTAACTAACCATCCTAACATAGAAAGCAAAGGAGCGCGTGGTCAGACAGATATGAAAAAATTAGGAGAGAAATAAAAACATAACAAATAGGAAGGCAAACAGGGACAATGAAATTAAATTATTAAGGAACGCGAAACAAAATAGTAAAATATTTTACAAGCACATCAATAATAAAGGAAGACTGAGATGAAAATAGGACCATTAAGGATAGATAATATAATATTACAGATAACCATGGAGAGTTGACAGAAATATGAAATCATTATTTTGCTTTAGTGTTTATCAGGGAGATAGAAAGGGCAGACGTGATATTGAATAAATTTAATTCAGAGTAGCAGAAGGTGAGAAGTGATATACCACAAGGATCAGTGCTGGGGTGACTGCTGTTCACAGTTTACATTAACAATTCAGACTTTGGAATCAAGAACACAATTTTGAAATGTGCAGATGACACAGAAACCTGGAAATAGTACTGAAACATATTACAGGAAGACATTAATTAACAACACCCGACACTTAACATACATAAATGCAAGGTAGTCTATTTTGGTAGGAAGAATAGGGAGGTCACATATTACTTGGAAGGTACAAGTAGGAAGGGTAGAGGAATAAAAGGACCTTGGAGTGCAAATACAATAATCACTAAAAGTTGTGCCATAGGTTAGATTATTTAAAAAATCAAGCACAAGGCTTTATTTCTAAAGGCTTAGAATCGAAAAGTAGGGAAGTTATGCTAACACTGTATCAAACCTTGGTTAGCTCTCACTTAGAATATTGTGAGCAGCCCTGGTCATCATATTATAAAACAGATATAGATGCTTTGGAGACATTGCAGATAAGGTTTACCAGGGTGATTAAGAAATGTGTGGATATACAGGAAATGATAGGCTGGGTCTCTATTCTTGTGAAAAAGAAGGCTGAGGGATGATCTGACAAACATCTTTAAAATTCTGACAGGTTTTAATGGGTTGATGTAGAGAGATTGATTCCTCTTATGGAGAGGAAGATAACTGGAGGCCATCAATATCAGACACTTACCAAGAAACTCTACAGGTAATTCAGAAGAAACTTTTTTACCTAAGGTTGTGAATTTGTAGAATCTGCTACTGTAGCTTGAGGTGAATAGCACTGGCGTGTTTAAGTGGCAGATAGCCAAGCATATGAAAGAGAAAGAAATTGAGGGTTATTATGATAGACTTAGATGAAGAAAAACTGCAGAAGGCTTGACTAGAACACAAACAGTTGCACAGACTGATTGGGCCAAATGGCTGGCTTACTGTGCTATATACCCGATGCAATCCAATGTAGACTAATCAAGCACAATGCACTTTTTACAAATCAATGCTGGTTCTTTTTAATGGTCTGATATTTTTTCTCCCTTTTATTATTTCTAAAACCTGACCTGCCACTGACAAATCTATTGTTGTTAGGAATGTCCTTAAATCCTTTCTTGAATAAGACAGTTGCATTTTCTACTCTCCAATCCTCTGGCACCAAAGGAAGATTGGATAGTCATGCTGAGCCTTTCCTCTATCTCCACCCCAATTCCCTTATCATCCTGGGATTCCAGCCATCCAGATAAGGTGACTAATCCTTTCAGCATAGCCAGCCCTTTCAGTACATCCCTCCTCTCAATTTTCACCCCATCCATTACCTCTACCATTGCTGTTTCTACTGGTGTTTTGTCAGCGTCTGAAACATTGAATCAAAATACTCATCAGGTATTCTAGCCTTCCCTTGCATCTCTATCTCATCTCATCCTGCTAGGTTTAAAATTATTTGGAAACACACTGAAAAAAATTTTTTTGTTGAAGCAGCTCAACTTTTTACTTCTGCATTTTCACCCTCTGTAAATCAAATGCTTTTGTTTCCCATTGCATATCATGCCTTACTCTATATTCAACTGTCTTGCATCAAGGGCAAAAGTTTGGGCTACAGAGTTTGGGTCGGCCAGGATTTCATGGTCTTTACAGTGAGCCTAAAAATTCTGGAACTGAAGCGTGTTCAGCTTTTTGATATGTCCCTGCTTACTCTCCCACCCCAAAGCGTACTGTGCCACTTTTCCTCAGCCATTCTTTTCCCCTCACAGGAGGATGGAGCTACAACACCTCCTCTGTTGGCGTGAACATCACTAGTGTGTCTGTATGAGTATTAGCCAAACAGATGAGTCTATCAACAGGATTAGAGATGGGGTCTGGCTCTCTATCTGGGACTTTGCTCTACCAGATTTCTATTAGTGAAGCAGAATGCAAAGAATTTTGGCCCAAATAATTTGATTATGTACATGTCTGATGATTAGGCAAGGAGTGGAAGATACACAGCGAATAAAATAGTGCACATTGGATAAATTGTGGAACACAAAGACCAGAAAATATAAAATACAGAACTCTGAAGATAGATTTTTGACTTTGAGTCAAAGCTCTATTGGCTGCATCGGCTTCCTGTTTTACATCTTAGCCACCAAAGTCAATGGAAATATAAATTGTGAGATGCATAAATCAGCTAGTTCACACAATATCATCTATTTTACATTGTTGTATAGTTAAAATTTGTACCTTTCTGTGGGGCTTGGATAGAGATTTGATGCCCTCAAGTCTTTAATTTTCTTCTTTAAGTGGAATGTGCTTCCTGTCAGATGCATCTCTATAATTAAAAGTCAAGCATCCAGTTCACGTCCACAGCTCATGTATATAATACTTTCATGCTGGAAACCATCACACTTGAAAGTGTTGCATATGCAAAGACGCCTGACACAAATTACTGGCTCAAAAGTCGTATTTCTGAAAAAGCAACAAATCACAGAATCATGATGCACAGAGGAGGCCTTTTGTTCTACTGTGGTTATGTAAACTCTTTGAAGAACAAGGGCTAGGGGTGCAGGGGAACACCACTACCGACAAGTTACCACCTAACTCACATACACTAGCCTTCATCGTTGAAAGGTCAAAGCCCTAGATTACCCTGTCTGTCATACTGGGGGAGCACCTTCCCTGATTGCACTTATGCAAAAGGCAGCACACCACCACAATTAGGGATGAACAATAATTGATTGTCTTGCCAGCAACACCCGCATCCCATATAGAAATCCAAAAAAGATTTTACTGCGTGTTCCCCCAGCACTTATTGTGCGGAATCTTCCCATCCTGCCACCATGGGAATCGTAGCAGCAGGACACGGACCGCACAAATATCTGTTGAGCTTGAGTGGGATTCTCCAATTCTGAGGCTGGACGATCCAGCCCTTTTAGTTATAGAGGTCATAGAGGTTTACAGCACAGAAACAGGCTGTTCGGCCCAACTTGTCCATGCCACCCAGGTTTTACCACTAAGCTAGTCCCAATTGCCTGCATTTGGCCCATAACCCTCTATACACATCTTAACCATGTAACTGTCTAAATACTTTTTAATACATGTATGGAGTTTCTATATATTTGTCATATGGAGGAGCTTGGCATTGCTTAACCTAAGATATATTTTATACAGCATTTTCATTAATTTGTGCCAATGTATTTTTTTATACATGCTTGATTCTGAAAGAAATTTCAATCAGGAGAAAAGATCATTTTATAAATTCTGGAATAACTCTCTCATTGGTCAAGTTTGAATTCAAATTTTGAATTAAAACATCTTTAATGTAACAAAACCTTTTAATTGCACTATATACTGTTGTACGGATATCCATAGAATGAATGCAGCCTAGGAACATTCAACATAGGAATGGGAGTAGGCCATTTAACCCCTTGAGCCATTTCAGTCATTTCATGAGACCATGGCTGATCTGCGACCTAACTCCACAGCCTTGTTTTTGCACTTTAACCCTGCATACTGTTGGTTAACAGCGAATGGTCAAAGACATCCTGGGACCCTTTCATAGACCCACTGTGGTTCCAGCGATCTTAACTTGAAAAGCAGTAGCCTGGAAAACAACATTTGTAAAACTGCGTTTGTAAGGCACCGCTTTATCCACTTCTGTTATGAAGACATTTAAAGTGATTGGGTTCTTGACTGCATTGAAACATCAATGAGAGGAATGTCACAGTGAACATGTTACGCTTTTGTACACTAATATCACAATTAGCACCTTATAGGATCCGTAGACTCTATATGCAGCAGGAAAAAGATTAATGTGATATTAGGAAAGGGTGTTAACACTAGGGAGCCAAGGTTAAAAGAAAATTATCAAACTTTTATATAAAATTAACAATAATCATAGCTCCAGGGATCTGGGTTCAATTCCCGGCTTGGGTCACTGTCTGTGTGGAGTTTGCACATTTTCCTCGTGACTGTGTGGGTTTCCTCCGGGTGCTCCGGTTTCCTCCCACAGTCCAAAGATGTGCGGGTTAGATTGATTGGCCATGCTAAAATTGCCCTTATTGTCCTGAGATGCGTAGGTTAGAGGGATTAGCGGGTAAATATGTAGGATGGGGATAGGGCCTGGGTAGGATTGTGGTCAGTGCAGATTCAATGGGCCGAATGGCCTCTTTCTTTACTGTACGGTTTCTATGATTTCTATTTCTATGATAATCAATTGCTTTTCATGGAAGAGTATTCCAAATTTCTATCATTCTTTGTGTGAAGGCATGTTCCTTAGGTGGAATTTTCTGTTCTCCCCTCCCGCCCCACCATTGGTGGGATCCTCCAGTCGTGCTAAAAGTAATCCTCCCTCCCCGCGGTGGTGGGTTACCTTGCAGTGGTGCAGGCAAGCAATGCAAATTGTTATTGACTTTAGCTGGACTGGAAAATCCTGCTGGCGACGAATGGATGGTGGCCTCTGCTGTTGCAGGTATGGGGGAAATGGAGGGGTGGGGAAAGGAGAAGAGGGTAAGCGGAAGCCCAGGTTCAATGTAAAGGTTCGTTGACCTCAAATGGAATTTTCCAGTCTTGGAACGAGCGTGACTGGAAAACCCCGCCCCAAGTGTCATTCTGGTAAATCTACACTGTATACTCTCCAAGGCCAGTATACAACGCTGTGCCCAGAATTGCTCACAGTTCCTCGGGTGTGGTTTGGCGAGGCTTTGTACAGCTGAAGTATGGCATCTATAATCTTCTGGTATTCTTGTCCTCTAGATTTAAAAGCCAGCATTCCCCTAGCCTTTTTGATTATTTTCTGTACCTGCTCATGACATTTTAATGCTCCATGTACCTGGACCCTGAAGTCTCTTTCAATTGCCACTGTTTCTACCTTTTCATCATTTGGAACATACCCTGTTCTATAGGTCCCAAATGAATGACCTCTAATTTGCCTACTTTGAAATTCATTTGCCACTGATTTGCCCATTCACTAAACCTATCAACATCTCTGCAGTTTTATGCTTCTATCTATCCTGATATGTAACTTTCTAGCTCATCAAATTTGCGAATGAATTTGGTGAGCAGCTGAAGCATTAATACAGGTTCTTCGAGAATACCACTAGACAGTGGCCCGCCGGTTAGCACCACAGCCTAACAGTGCCAGGGACTCAGGTTCGATTTGCGGCTTGGGTCACTTTCTTTGTGGAGCTTGCACCTTCTTCCCATATCTGCATGAGTTTCCTCTGGATGCTCCAATTTCCTCCCATAGTCTGAAAATTAGGTTATGTGTATTGGCCATGCTAAATTCTCCATCAGTGTACCCAAACAGGTGCCGGAGTGTGGCGACCAGAGGGTTTTCACAGTAACTTCTTGCAATGTTAATGTAAGCCTACTTGTGACAATAATAAATGCACTTTAAACAAGACATATCGTGCCAATTAGAACACTTTCCCATTATCCCTACTGTTGTTCTGCATCAGCCTATTTCCTAATCAGGTCCATAATTTCCCTTCCATTCTGTGGGCTGGCAGTCTCTTGTGAGGGGCTTATCAAGACTCTCCTGAGTGTTCATATAAATAACATTCAATACTTTCCGCTACTTAAATCACCTCTTCAAAACATTCAATCAACCTCATTAATCTTGACTGACCTTTTACAAATCCTTACTGACTCCGTCTGATCAGCTGAAAATTTTCAAGGTATGCAGTCACTTAATCCTTAATTATAGACTCCTTATAGTTTCCTGACAACAAATATTAGACTAACTAGATGTTAATTTCATTGTTTTCCTCTATCAATTTTCAGATGGAAAGATGCAAACGATTTTAATCTCAAGCTTAAGTTTTTTAAGTTTATTAATTAGTGTCACAAGTAGGCTCACATTAACACTGCAATGAAGTTACTGTGAAAATCCCTGTGTCATCACCCTCTGGCGCCTATTCGGATACACTGAGGGAGAGCTCAGCATGGCCAATGCACCTAACCAGCACACCTTTTGGACTGTGGGAGGAAACAGGAGCAGCTGGAAGAAACGCGCGCAGACACGGGGAGAACATGCAGACCCAAAAACAGACAGTGACCCATGCCCGAATCAATCCCAGGTCCCTGGCGCAGTGTTGCAGCAGTACTTGTATTCCTGTTTAGCAGAGTTCATATTCCTTAATGCTCACCATAAAAACCGAGTTCCTCAATGAATGTTTGTCCATCTGAAGTTGCAAGAAATTATTGCTATCAATTTCAGAATACCTTTGACAGCAAATGTGATTTGTAACTATTGCATTGTATACCTCTAGTCATGAAGAGACAAAAAAAAACTACGTGACAAACTGGTTAAGGCTTTGTTTGAAACTGAAAGCAAGTTTACTTCAAAGAAGTGGTACAAGATAGTTTATGTGTTTTCATTTAAGTAATTCTGAATAATTAATTTTGTTCTTACTTGCAGTGTTAAGATGAACTAGCACTGAACTGCAAAACATTTGCAGTCAAATGAAAGGGGGAAGAGTTTATGCTCCTGTTTTTGGGGGGCAGCAGGACTTGTGGCAGGAGCAGGAAATCCTGAGGGAGTCCCAAAATGCGGTTTATACTAATGGAATTTCCTGTTCCCATCGTCTTCGCTCACGCCAATGATGTAATGGGAATCCAGATGTTGGACGTCAGGATCCCCATTGGAATGCATTTAAAGATCACCATCAGGCCTTTCTCAGGCTGAAGGGTCACCCTACCCCCATTACAATGTCCATTCACATCGACCTGTCATCACAACAGATCTCCCACAACCTGGACACCTGGTGAGCAGAACCTGCCAGCGGTGTGCAGATGTGTACATCCCAGGAGGGAGAAGGGGAGGGGAAGGGAAGGGGGGAGGGGATGGGGGAATGGGGAGGAGGGGGAGGTGGGGAGGGTGGAGGGAGGAAGGGGAGGGGGAGGTAGGGAGGGAGGAGGAGGAGGAGAAGGGGAGGCGGGGGGGGGGGGGGGGGGGGGTCGGTGGGTGAGTGGGTAGGTGGAGAGAGTCATGCCCGGACAGTACCCTGCCATTACCAGGCTAGGTGGCGTTCCATGTCGGGGGGGAGGGGGCGGTGCTGTTGCCTGGGTGAGTGTTTTCTTGGGGGGTGGGTGTTTCCATGGCAGGGGCTTTGTGATGGGAGGGGTGGGGCAAAGCTCTGTAAAGGGGAGTTCCAAAATCGGGATGCCCTCCCATTTCTTTTTCCAAACTAAGCTGTTGGAGGGATGGTCTCAGTCAGAACCCACACCATCAGCATAACCTTGTGGGAATTGCCCCTTTTATTTAACTATGACCCCAAAAATATAGCAGAGGAATCTACCCTTGGGACTGGCAGCTTCCACACCGTTTTTCTCACCCGCTGTGCCACACTATCACAGAAAAGTGCGAAAATCCCATCCGGTATCTTTTATTGGATTTGCAGTTAGTTCTTCACCAAAGTCTTTAACAGAATCCTAACTTCTCACTCTGGGGAAAATAAATTGCACAAAGCTGTCCATGTGTAAAAACAAACCTAAGAATATAAAGACAATTGTGTCTTGAGCTTGGCCTTGAGACTTGTTTATAGTCAAAGAATATGAAAGTCTAATTTGGAACTGTTTTCCTTTGAACTGGAAAAAGCACAGTCACATCTGACAGGCTCAGTAATATACAAGGACTAAACACAATGAGCGAGATTTTCCACACTGGGATTCTCCAGTTCTGCTGCAATGAATGTAGATTTGGCTGAGTGCCAAATTATCCGTTAGTACTGGCAGTAGGGCGTGACTGGCCAGAGAATTCTGGCCTTTGTTCCACAATAAAGTCCTTGTTTAAGTTTTGTAGTGATATTATAACTCTTTAATCACTGATTCTAAATTTAAACCCATTGGAGTTAGTTGTGTAGAAACACTGGAAGCTAGTGACTGTTATTATTTATTCTTCTACAGGTTCATTACTATTGTATTATTTAAATTGGCCTAAAAACTTTCTAAAACTCTGCCTTCTAAGTCCAATGAATCTTCATTTTGTAGCTTTCCAATAAATTGTACCAAATAATTGTCCCTGCATTTAACCACACTTATCCAATTTCATCATTCCATCCACCTCTCCCTTCAAGTCCCATGCAGGAACATTATCAAACAAAACCTGCTGGGTGGGAATCTCCCATCCCACCCCTGTGCTGGGTTTGCTGGTGGGCAGAAGCAGAGATTCTAGTGGGAGTCAAAACGTTGTAAAGTGCCAGTGTAAAACTTCTGTGTGGAGCTTGCACATTCTCCCTGTGTCTGTGTGGGTTTCCTCCGGGTGCACCGGTTTCCTTCCACATTCCAAAGATGTGTGGTTGACCTGAAAGACCCCCCTGCAAAGATGTGTGGTTTAGGTGGATTGGCCATGCTAAATTGACCTTTAGTGTCCCAAGATATGTAGGTTAGGGGGATTACTGATGTAAATACTTGGGATTGCAGGGAACAGGTCTGAGTGGAATTAACCCTTAGTGTCAGGAGGATTACATGGGGTTACAAGGATAGGGCCTGAGTGGAACTGTTTTCAGTGCAGACTCGACAGAGCAAGTGGCCTCCTTCTGTACTGTAGGGACTCTATTGAAAATCTGCAGCATTTTTCTCAATAGCAGGTTAATGGGAGAAAATGGTCTCATGAATGCTCATTAAAGCAACTGCCCAGTGGAATCCCATCAATTCTTCCGATCTTGTGTCACAACAGCTTGAATTGACACTGATGAGACCCAATTGATAAAGAATTGTGTGCACATGGCCTGGATGGGATTGTGTTTGGTGCAGGCTCGATAGGCTGAATGGCCTCTTTCTGTACTGTATGGATTCTAAAACTCTATAAAAAGACGGTCCTCAGTCGTTTCCTCTGCTGGAATCGGCATTCTTGAGACTCCTGATCAGTGCAAGATGAAAATTTTTGACAAAATGTATTTTTTTGCAGAAAATTTTAATATAATTAGACTGTCAAATGGTTTTGTGAAAGAAAAAGTGTTTGACAAGTTTATCAGTTTGTTGAGGAAGCAACTAGTAGGATAAATAAAGGGAAACCTATGGATGTAGTCTATTGGATTAAGTTTATTTATTATTGTCACAAGTAGGCTTACATTAACACTGCAATGAAGTTACTGTGAAAATCCTGTAGTCACCACACTCTGGCACCTGTTGAGGTACACTGAGGGAGAATTTAGCATAACCAATGCACCGAACCAGCATGTCTTTTGGACTGTGGGAAGAAACCAGAGCACCCGGAGGAAACCTATGCAGATACGGGGAGGACATGCAGACTCAGCGTAGACAGTGACCCAAGCCGGGAGTCAAATCAGGTTTCCTGGCACTGTGAGGCAGCAGTGTTAACCACTTTGCTACCCCATTAATACACAAGGCCTATTGGGTTGCAGAATAATATTCATATGGACAGAGGATTGGTTAACAAACAGAAAGCAGAGTATAGGAATAAATGGGTCATTTTCAAATTGGTAAGCTATAACTGGTTGCGTGCCGCAAGAGTGAATGCTGCAACCTCAGCTTTATATAGTCTATATCAACAAATTACATAAAGGGACTGAAAGTAAGGATATTTGATAACACTGCAAAGTTATTTGGGACAGTAATGTTTGAAGAGGATGCAAAGAGGCTGCAAAGGGAAATGCACAGACAGATTAATTGAGAGGCAAAGGAAGTGGCAAATAAGAGGATAACGTGGAAAAAGTGAAGTTGTTCACTACTGTGCTCTCCTTTTGTTGTGTCAGCATTACAGACTAGTATTTGTAATCCAACAACATTTATTTGGCAGTGCTACCTGAACTAAGCACAACCTACGTGGATAGTTGTTCTGATAATGAAATCTTTTAAATGGGAATAATCTAAAGATGGGTTTTGAGGATAACTGTTCAGGTAACTATTGATGTAAACTGTAACTCAGTTGGAACCACCCAAAATTTACGATTTAATTCACATTTATGGATGGCTCCCAGAGCAGGGTAATTGCCAAGTGATATTTGCAAACCCCTACCTGTGAAGTTCCGAGAGGGGATCTTGAGTGCATTTTTGGGGTACCCCTCCCCCATATGCCACCCAGAGTTCAGAAGTTATGGCTGTTTGACTTGGAAACAACTGTCTTGACACGGAAGATGCTAAGAGGTTGGTTCCCCTGGCTGGAGAGTCTAGACTAGGGATCATAATCTTAACCATTTGTACTGAGACTGAGAAGAAAAACAATTTCCTTACTCAGAATTGTACTTCAGAGAGCTGTGGATGTTCAACTGCTGAGCATACTGAAGGTTGAGGACAATAGAATTCTGAACTCCAGGGGAATCAGGGTTTATAGGATAGGGCAGGAAAGTGAAGTTGAGTTTGAAGATCAGTCACAGTCTTAATGATTGATAGAGCAAGCTTGCACGCTCCTGCTCTTATAGCTTATGTTCTTATTACGGTGGATTGACCATGCTAAATTGTATCTTAGCATCCGAAGATGCACAGGTTAAGAGGACTGGCCATGCTAAATTGCCTCTTTGTGTCCAAAGATGTGCAGGCTAGGAGGATTGGCCATACTAAATTGTCCCTTGATGTCCAAAGATATGTAAATTAAATGATTAGACATGGTGCCCAAAAGATTGATGAATTAGCCATGGTAAATGTGTGGGGTTAGTTGGTACAGGCTCGATGGATTGAATGGCCTCCTTTTGCACTGCAGGGATTCTATGGTTTTATTAGACTGGCAAAAAGAGGCAGGGAATGCAAGCTGCATCTAATTATGATGCTCCAGGTATATTCAAAGTGGGATAGGCTTGATGCATGACCTAGTCTTTCCCTGTCTGTTATATGCTGGATATTCATATGAAGGTTCTATTTTTGACATGTTAATCTACCCATCTCTGTTTGGATGCAGATAACCCTGAAGCAGCTCCAGTTTCCTTTGATAGATGCTAAATGGACAATAATTGGAAGAATCACCTAATGAAACTCTAAATCAATACAGACTCTGGTTCTATACTGTAAAATGTATCATAGTCATTGATGTTGCTTCACTTCCAAATTTCTATAATGAAATCCCTTACTCACTAAAATATTTTGGTAATTTTATCAGAAACCTTTTGTGGATGCAAAATTTAACAATCAATTTTAGACAAAGCAATTATGTGACACCATATGTATCTTGAATCAAAGTAGTTTTGGCTCAGTTTCATTGCAGACATACAGCAGCTAGTCACCCATCAAAAGGAGCATTGAGATGGAACAGCGCATTGGATCAACCAATAGAGATTATCATCAATGAATAGAAAAAGATTTATTTTGATATAATATTGTCACAAATAGGCTTACATTAACACTGCAATGAAGTTACTGTGAAAATCCCCTAGTCGCCACACTAAACATCATAAAGCACTTTGCAGCCAGTGAAATAGTTTTGAAGTGGAGTCACAGTTGTACTATAGGAAATGCGACAACTAATTTGTACACAGAAAACTCCCACGAACAGCAATGTGATAATGGCAAGATACTTGAGATGTGAATTGAGAGAATATTAAATCGGAAACTGTGGTGAACCATCCAGCTTTTCTTTGAAATAACATTATGGCAGAGATGGCAGAGGCCAGAATTTTACCGGCACGGAGGCTTGGAGAATGGTATTCTCTGTTGGTTTCATGCGGGATCGTACAAACTTTGGGCAGACATGTTGGTAAAATTCCGCCCAGAGTCTTAGTTTAACACCTCCTCTGAAAGACAGTATTTCTAACAGTGCAGGAGCGCCAATCTTGATTTTTACACTAAGTCCTAGAGAGCCATTTGATCCCAGGACCTTCTGCCACATAGGTGAGAGTGCTGCCAACTGAGCCACAGCAGGTAGACATACAACGGTATTTTTAAAAATTGCGCTTGGAAATTTAGTCAGATCCTGCAGGGACCTTCTGAATGACACAGAGCATGAAGAAGGCTGAGTCAGGAAAGTTGGTACAATAGGCATTTTTTTTCAAAGGAGGTGATCAACTTACACTGCAGCAACATTTTCCTGTCCAGAACTTGTTCATGTTTCTCATGCTGGTGCCCTTACTGTGACTGTTAATTCCATTTCCAGGGTTTCCATGACACCTCTTTGTAGAACATATATGCAGCAGATTTCACCACAATCCTTCATGTCTTAGCTAGGCTGTAGAGCAGGACACCTTCAAACCCTTCTAAACAACAAGAATTACACAGGATTTACAGCCCAACTGCTCCACCTGAACCTGCTTCTATGTTACTTGACCTCATCCTATCAGCTGATCCTCCTATTCCTTTGATGCATGCATCTAGATTCCCTTCCCATGTATAAATGGTATTCATCTCTGCCACATCGTATGACAGCAAGTCCCACATTCTAGCCATTTTCTGAATGAAGAAGTTCTTCCTGTGTTGTCTATTGGATTGATGATCTCAGATATATGGCCTTTAGTTCTGGATTCCTCCACAAGCAGAAACATTGGGCTGAATCCTCCGATCTTGTTCACCCTGCTTGGCGCTCAGCCAAATCTCCATTCACTGCAGCGGGACTGGAGAATCCCAGCCATGGACGAGGTGAGAGAATTCCCACCATCTCTACATCTAGCCTCGCAAACATTCCCATTTAATTTTAATAACCTCTGTCATGTCATTCCTCAGTCTGTTCCTTTCAAGATTAAAAGAGCCCCTTCTCAATTATAATTGTATCTTCTCAATGCTGGTATTTTCTTTTTAAGTTTTCTTGCACTTTCTCCAGTCCCTCGTTCATCATTTTTATCACATGGAGACCAAACCGTGCACAGTGCCTTAAGGCCCAGATTTCTGGAACCTGTGCACACAAACAGGAGAGTTCCTGTTTCTGTGGACTTGACTTTTAAAAATGGTGGCCCCCAATTCCGATATTCATTCCTGAGGAGAAGAGAAAGTAGCCCTCATTCCACCCCAAATGCCAAGACACTCTCTATGTCCGACTCATATGAATCTAAACCACCCAATGAGTCCCACCACTCATTGCCCCTCATATTTCCTGTGCCAACTTGTCAACCCATGCCCTCTGCTCACCCACCCCCATTGCCCCTTATGGCCCCATGTTCCTACATTCCCATTGCCATTTATAGGCCCTATGCCAATTCATGCCAACATATGCCCCCACCTAATACACTTTGCCTTATCCCCTCTGTGCCAACTCATCTTGTATCCATTGACAGTTTTTTGACAGCTTGATAGTTCCTTGACAGCTTGACAATCTTTTGACAGTTCCCATGATTTGTGCATTAGAAGTATATACTCATGTTTACTTTTGACAATCTCAAAGGGTGCCTTAACTCACTAAAAGAGGTCCTGGGACTAGATCCAAGGGAATACCTTATCTTTCCAAGGCTACAAATGAATTCATCAGGTCCAAAACTCCTCCTACCTGATTTAATCTGTACACTCCAGGTTTCACATCCTACAGCAGCGAAATCCCACTGCAGTGGAGGCAGCTGATGATTTAAATAGCCAGCTGCCTCTGCAAACCGGACATGCAGGAACCCTAGCCCAATGCCAGTTAAGCTTGTGAATATGGAACCTGCTGGGTTCAGGGGTGAGAATTTGAATTTTTAGCCATATCCGGGATTTCTGCCATGACGGAAAGTGCATTCATCATGATGAAAATCTGGACTGAAGTGTTATATCACCGCAGTTTTTGTATTTTATAGCATCGCTTCCCTGCTGATCAATTCTATTTCTTTACAAATGAACCCCAGGGCTGTGTTTATATTTTTAATAGCAAACTAAAGCATTACTTCATTTATAAATGGTCTGTTTTAAAATTAGACACATGCACCACATTATATCTGTTTTCAGCTGGTGTTGTTATAGAAGAATTGCCATAGCTGTTGATGATAGGCTTGATCGTGCATGAACCGCTCTGCCATTTACTTTTGGGGTTAAGCATTGTGAGATGGTGTACCAATTGTGGAAGCTTTCTGGCTCACTTGGGAGGCACGGTGGCATTGCTGGCACAACGGTTGGCACTGCTGCCTCACAGCTCCGGGTACCCGGGTTCTATTGCTGGCTTGAGTCAGTGTCTGTGTGGAGTTTGCACATTCTCCCTGTGTCTGCGTGGGTTTCCTCTGGGTGCTCCGGTTACCTCCCACAGTCCAAAGATGCGTGGGTTAGGTTGATCGGTCATGGTAAATTGCCACTTAGTGTCAAAGGGATTAGCAGGAATCATACGTTGGGTTACAGGGAGAGGGCCTGGGTGAGATCGTTGGTGGGGGCAAGCTTGATGGGCCAAATGGTCTTCTTTTGCACTGTAGGGTTTCTATGTGCTGGTTAGTGGATTGGCCATGGTAAATTGTCCCTTAGTATCAGGGAGATTAGCAGTGTAAATACGTGGGGTTATGGGGACAGGGCTTGGGTGGGATTATTTTTGTATAGGCTCGATGGGCCAAATGGCCTCCTTCTACACTGTAAGAATTCTATGTCTATGTCTATCCATGCTGATGATCATTGGGCAGCATGGTGGCACAGTGGTTAGCACTGCCGACTCATAGCTCCAGGGACCGAGGTTTGTTTCCCAGCTTGGGTCACCATCTGTGTGAAGTTTGCACATTCTCCCCGTGTCTGTGTGGGTTTCCTCCCACAAGTTTCAAAGATATGCAGCTTAGGTGAATTGGCCATGCTAAATTGCCCACTAGTGTCAGGGATACTAGGCAGGGTTTTGGATATAGGGTCTGGGTGGGAATATTGTTGGTACCGACTTGATGGGCTGAATGGCCTCCTTCTGCACTGTACAATTCAATGATAAACAGACTGATTGGAAAAGTGCAATCCTTCAAATGCGATATAGATGGCGTTACTGCACATGAGTGCTTAAGTCCACATGGGGGCAGTTTATATTCCCTGACCCACTGGGAATCTACCCCAGGGCTGTCCATAAGGACGAAGCTGAAATTCCTCACTTGAGCAAACAAGGCAGCTGCCACTTCCTTTACACATTTAAGTACCTCAGATTGATCGATGTGGCAGATGTCACCACTGGCATCTTGGAATAATTGGAGGCATAAAAGCTAAAGATGATTTTCACTGTTGCAATAACTGGAGATATTTCTGGTTATACATCACTTTGCAGAATGCAGTCTCCCTTGCGAATGGCTGTCTATGAAAGCACAGCTGCTGTGACATTTTGATTTGCATGCACCTTATTCTGAAGCCACAGGTGTGAGGATACCCATGGACTGGCACACAGGATGCCTCTGGCATTTTGTTCCTCCAAAAACAAAGACTGGTGAACTCCCAGAGGAGAACTCATTACGCTACTATTAATGAGATTGAAGAGAAAAGAAATAGCAGCAGCACAACAACTGCCGTGGGGATCGTACGTCAACAGCTAAGTGACCACGAGAAGAATATTTAAAAGGTACTGTAATTTTTCTCTGCAGCCTTCGGGAAGCAGTTGGCTAGACTCCAAAGATGCGTGGGTTAGGTTGATTGGCCATGCTAAATTGTCCCTTAGGGCAGAATTTTCCATCCGCTTGCCAAAGGAATCATAGTGGACGAGACACGGATCATGCAAAGGTCTGTTGATATTGGGCAGGATTTTCCAGGTAAGCACATCTGAAAATCCCACCTTAGTGCCAGTGGGTTACAGAAATAGGGCATGCATGGGATTGTCAGTGCAGGCTTGATGGGCTGAATAGCCTCCTTCTGCACTGTAGGGATTCTCTGACAGCTTGCACATGGTTCAGGCTGAGCCAACAGCGTGGGTTTGATTCCCATTTCAGTAGAGGTAAACTTGGAATGTACTTCCTAGCCTTCGCCTGCTTGTTGTGGAATGGTGCCTTCACTTTGCAATGGAGAGGGATGCCTACAGTCCCTGGTGGACAGTGGCTAATTGCCTACCTTCAAGAAGAACCTTTTAAAAGGATTTCCATAAATATCTAATGTCCTAGCAAACCTAATTCCCTTACCAATTTTAACATCAACCAGTAGATGAATCATAACTAATCCAGTAGGAGCCTTAGGAAATTCCAGAAGGACATCAGAACATGTTGAAATGATTATACTGACAGATACCACTGCATCAAAATGAAATGCTATGAGCAAATTGTATAAGATAGTGGTTTAAGATAGACAAAGAATTGACCTGTGAAACTTTCACCCCAATCTCAAGCTGATCATTCTTGTGGTGAATTATCAAATCATCCACTTTGGATCTGAGAAAGACAAATCAAAATATTTTCTTAATGGTGAGAGACGAGGAGCTCTGGAGGAGTAAAACGATTTAGGTTCCATGTACACAAATCACCAGCGCACAGTTCCAAATATAAATCTATTTTTTAAATTCATTTACATGATATGGGCATTGTTGGCTAGGCAGCATTCATTGCCCATCCCTAGTTGCTGTTGCGAAGGTGGTGGTGAGCTGCCTTCTTGAACTGCTCCACCCAGATACACCCATAATGTTGTTAGGGAGGGAATTCCAGGATCTTGACCTAGCAATAGTGAAGGAACAGCAATATATTTCCAAGTCAGGATGGTGAATGACTTGGAGGAGAATTTCAACATGGTGGTGTTCCCAGGTATCTGCTGTTCTTGTCCTTTTAGATGGTAGTGGTTGTGAATTTGGAAGGTGTTGCCTACAGATGGGTTCCTACGGTGCATCTTGTAGATGGTACACATAGCTACCACCGTGATGGAGGAATTAAATGTTTGTGGAAGGGGTAGCAATCGAGTGAGCTGCTTCGTCCTGGATGGTGTCAAGCTTCTTGAGTGTTGTTGGAGCTGCACCCATCCAGGAGAGTGGAGAGTATTCAATCAAACTCCTCCTTGTAAATGATGGACAAGCTTTGGGGAGTCAGGAAGTGAGTTACTCAGCACAGGATTCTAAGCCTTTGACCTGCTTTGGCAGCTACAGTATTTATATGGCTAGTCCAGTTCAATTTCTGGTCGATAGTAACCCCAGGATATTGATAGTGGGGGATTCAGTAAAGGCAAAGCCATTGAATGTTAAGGGACTGGGAATTATCATACTGAAGAAAGGAAATTGGCTTTCCTTCTTCCCAATGGTTCCCTTCCATGATTTCTGTGTTTACATTTTTGGTAGGAGGTTGTCAAACTAATGTTCAACCAACCCCACCTGTCTCCATATTTAATGGATGATTTTCTGCCATTTTCAGCATGACGCCACACCAAAGCCACCTTCCCTGCTCTTCCCCTTCCAGCATTCCACAGGGGCCTCTTCCTCTGTGATACTTTGGTCCAGCCCTTAGTCTGACCAACACCCCTTCCCATGGCACTTTTCCATAGAAACGCAGGAGATGTGACGCCTACCCTTTTACCTCCTCTCTCCTCACTGTCAAAGGCCCCAAAAGCACTCCTTTCAGGTGAAGCAGTGACTTACATGTTGCTTCTTTCAAGCCAGTCTGCTGTATTCACTGCTCACAGTGTGGTCTCCTCCACACTGCGGAGGCCACATGCAGATTGGGTGACCACGTTGCAGAACACCTCCATTCTGTCTGCAAGCAGGACCCATGCTTGTCATTTTAATTCTCCACCTTGTTCTCATATCTCTGTTCTTGGCCTGCTGTGCTGTTCCAGTGAGGCTTAAAGTAAGATTCAAAAGCAACACCTCATCTCCCAGTTAGACACTTCTCTAGACTCAATATTGAGCTCAATAATTTCAGGCAGTTAACTCTATCTCCCATTTTGTTTCTCTTTCTTGTTTCGGTTTCTTTCTTTCTGTTAGCGGTCCACTTGCTCTCGGCATAATTTTTCTGTCTTTCCTTGCTCCATTACCATTCCTCTTGATCCCACAGGACTAACTTACTCTCTTTTCAATCTCTCATGTCTTCCACTTTCTCACAGACACCACTTT
The DNA here is from genome assembly GCF_965287045.1 of Carcharhinus amblyrhynchos. Taxonomy (NCBI): domain Eukaryota; kingdom Metazoa; phylum Chordata; class Chondrichthyes; order Carcharhiniformes; family Carcharhinidae; genus Carcharhinus; species Carcharhinus amblyrhynchos. Next base: position 52,523,303 of record NC_137329.1, read on the forward strand.
TGCCCTTGTCACACCCAACCCTTGCTCAAAATCTTTTACACCTCTAATTCTTCCCGGTTCTGATAAAACCAGAAAAGTCTTGGGAGTATGTCCTGCCATTGGTCACAGAGGGAGTAAATGCCAACAGTGCTGGAAAATCTTGCAAGACTGCGGGAACAGGAATCTCTGCAGCGAGATCCTGCTCTCTGATTTTTCCCACTCCTCACCATTAATGTAATGAGGTTCCCACCCAGAAAGGGCAAGAATCATAGAATAATAGAATCCTTACAGTGCAGAAGGAGGTCATTCAGCCTATGGAGGCTGCACTAACAACCATCCCACCCAAACCCGACCCCCGTAACCCTACATATTTACCCTGACAATCCCCCTAACACTATCAATCTAACCTGCACGTCTTTCGGACTGTAGGAGAAAACTGGAGCACATGGAAGAAGCCCATGCAGGCACAAGGAGAACGTGCAGGTTCCACATAGTCACCCGGGGCTGGAACCAAACCTGGGAACAGTGCTAACCACTGTGTCACCGTGCCCCTCTCGTTTAAATTCTTTTTAATAAATTTACTTTGCTTCAAGGATTTCCTGGCCATAGGCCCCCCCTACATAAAGAATTACCTACTCACTGACATCATGGCACATTGGCAAAGTTTATAACAGGTATTGAAAAATGTGAACCAGTTGACGGACATCCCCTGGAGGTGTAAGTATAGCCCCCCAGCCCCCTGCCCCCCCCCACCCACCCCTCCCCGGGGCAGGGGATGGAGAGGATATAGCGGGACATACCTTGGCAGTGTCCTGGCACTGTTCCCTGAAACCTGACACTTCCCCAGCATTGCCAATCTGGCAGTGCCATTGGAGATTGGGCCCTCCAGGGAACTCCACTTGGGGAGGGGGAAGTCATTTCCCCCCCTGGTGTTTGTTGTGTGTGGTTCCCCTAACCCATGGTGGGAAATGGACTGTTGCCACTAGTGGGGGGATTGCCTGTGGGAGGATTGCCTTGGGGGGAGAGGGGTTTCCGGTGCTTGTGGTTGTGGGGGGGAGGGAATGTGTCCTGGTCCATCTGGGAGAGGGAGGGATTCACCTTATACCTTATTCATGGTCGGGGTTGCCCCAGTGCTTGTGGGGGGGGCGGTGGTGAGGAGGGAGGTGGGGTTCCTTGCACCCATTGGGGTGGGGAGTATTATTTTAGTGCAGATTGTGGGGGAGGGAGGCCCCGAGCTCTGTGGATCCAGCGTTGCATGGCAGCGTAAACACACCACCAGATTTTTCATGCACAGTGTGCTTTAGGATTTGGAGAGAAAACTCGGCTTTGCAGCTGGAAAGCTGCACAATGATTTTCTCATCTCAGCCAGCCCTTTTGCACAGTGTACAAAATTCCACCCACTAACTCTGATTCTGTCCATACAAATGCTGCCCAGCCTGTGATTTTTTTCCAGCATTTTCTGTTCATTTTCTTCAGATTTCCAGCATCTGCCATATTCTGCTTTTAAATTAGGCTTCAGCTACATAGCTCCTTGGTCAGAACTAATGCATCCAATTTTGTGCACTGAACCTCAGGGGGATGGATGTTGGTCTTGGCAGTGACGCCACGCAGCTTCAAGGAGGCTTTAAGGCACAAACTGCTAGGCATCCTGCCAAGCCTTTTAGGGGAGGTAATGGTCTAGTGGTATTTTCGCTAGACTAAACTCAGCTAATGTTCTGGGGACTTGGGTTTGAATCCTGCCATGGCAGCTGGTGGAACTTGAATTCAATAAAATATATCAAGAATTAAGAATCTACAGAGGACCATGAAACAATTGTCGATTGTCAGAAAAACCCATCTGGTTCACTAATGTTCTTTAGGGAAGGAAATCTGCCACCCTCATTTGGTCTGGCCTACATATGACTCCACAGACAGAGCAATGTGGTTGACTCTCAACTGCCCTTGAGCAACTAGGGGTGGACAATAAATACTGGCCAACCAGCGACGCCCATGCCCCATGAATGAATTTAAAAAAAGAGAAATGTTGTCGACAAATTTGCTTGAGTTTAGGAGAATGAGTGTGGCCTAAATGATTATGGGATTTGATGGGGTAAGTGCAGAGAGATTCTCTCATTTTCTAACACGTCCCAGAACAGGAAGATATAATGGGAGCTGGCTGCATTGAGGGCAAACTAATTTGGTAAAGAAAACACTTAATAAGCCTCTTTATTTTCCTATGTCAAACGCCTAATGGCTGTTTCATACATGAGTTCTGGATATCTCTTCAGTCCATATGGTGGTCAGTGCAATTCATGCCCGTAATAAAAAACAGATGGGACATCATTGACTTTCTAGGTCAACATCTCCTCACCAATTTCCACTATTCGCTTTCTCAAGATAAAGTAGCAATCACAGTTTATATGGAGAACAAACTGTACACAGCAATTGGATTTTTCCCCTCAAAGATAGCCCTTAAAGGCTCTGAAATCAAATGGGTTTGATTTTGTGTGTACTATTGACTTACTGCAATCATGCTGCTACTGTGGTCTCGCATACAACTGCAGTGGAAAGATTAGTGAGGCTATTACAATATGCAAATTGACATCAGTTGCAGAGTGCAGAATAGTATTGTGTGAAATGCTGGCACTGCCAAAGCTCTGGAGAATAGGAATAATCCATAGTGCAGTAGAGCCTGGCATGACTGACCCATAGCATCTTATGAAACTGACCACATTTTAAAAATTGATGGAGCCAAGAGCAAAAAATTCACACTAGGAAGAATTTGTTTCCAATCTGTTAAGTTGCACAGTGACAGAAGACTTAGGAGCAGGAATAGGCCATTGGGTCCTTCGGGCCTGGTCTGCCATACAATAAGATCTCGGTTGATTTGGTAGTCGTCTCAATTCTACTTTGCTTCTCTGCCCCACCACCACACCCTCAAAGTGTTTTACTCCCTTACATACCAAAAATCTTTTCAACTCTGTCTTTAATAAATTCAATGACTCAGCTTCCATTGCTCTCTGAGGGAGCAAATTCCACATACTAAATTACCCTTTGAGAGAAAAATAATTCTCCTCATCTCATTCTCAGAAGGAAGACATTTTATTCTTAAACTAAGTCCCCTAGTTGTGGGTGGCCAGGCACATTTCCAATGCCCGGGGCCAGCATTTGTACAAGAAGTGTGCCCAGCTGCAGCTCCTGAAAGCTCGAGTTTCGGAGCTGGAACGACGACTGGGGACACGATGGAGCATCCGCAAGTCTGAGAGCTTTGTGAGTAGCAATTTAAGGAGATGGTCACACCACAGTTGAAGAGACTTGAGGAAGGAAGGGAATGGGTGACCATCAGGCAGTCCAAGAGATGTAGGCAGGTAGTTCAGGAATCCCTTGGGGTCTCACTCACAAATTAGTATTCCATTTTGGAGGCTAATGAAGGCGCAGATTCCTCCAGGGAGTGCAGGCAGAGCCAAGCTTCTGGCGCCACAAGCAGCCTATCTTGTACAGGAAGAGGGGAAGAGAGGCAGGGCAATGATAATAGGAAATTCTATAGTCAGGCATATGGATAGGTGCTACTGTGGCTGTGAACTTGACTCCAGGGTGGCACATTGGCTCCTTGCTGCTAGGGTCCGGGATATCACTGAACGGTTGCAGGGCATTCTGAAGAAGGAGGGTGATAAGGTAGAGGTCATGGTGCATGTTGGTACCAATGACATAGATACAAAGAGGGGTGAGGTCTTGCATCAAGAATTCAGGGAGTTAGGCAGTAGGCCAAAAAGCAAGGCCTCTAGGGTTGTAATCTTGGGGTTATTCTGTGTACCATGTGCTAGCGAGCACAGAAATAGGACGATAGTGCAGATGAATGCATGGTTTAACAGTTGGTGCAGGGGGGAGGGTTTTAGATTCCTGGATCACTGGGACCATTTCTAGGGAAGGTGAGACCTGTACATGCAGGGCAGTTTACATCTGGAACAGAATGGGATTAACATCCTTGCTCTATCAATAACAGTTTTAAAACTGAAGCAACATCCACACACATCTCTGGTGTGAGGGATGGTTGAGCAAAATCTAAATTTCCTATAACTAATGATTGAAAAGGGCAGTCAGATTTAAGATTTTGTCCCTGTGTTCTGGTTGCCCCTCAGAGAAAATGCTTTCTCTGTATCTATCCCTACCAAATGCCTCTATCCTTCTGAAAGTCTCAGTCAGATCAATCTCTTCACTGTCTAAATGAATGTATGTGGAAATTAAAGCAATCTGTCCACAGAATTTAAAGTTCTAAATTGTTTCAATTGCAGCATTTGCTTGTTCATAGAAATGGATCACAGAATGGCACAGTCTAGGTAACACTGAGGAGGTGGCATGGTGCTCTATTTAATTGAATGCAACTAAATCATTATTTTCAATTGTAGTGTCTGTTCTTTCCCTGACACTTACTCATTGGCATCTATCATTAGCCTGTCAGGTAAGCAGAAGATTCTGGGTTCAAATTCCGGTGGTGTCTAATCATAGAATTATAGAATCCCTGCAGTGCAGAAGAAGGCCATTCACCCCACTCCTGTCTGCACGAACAACAATCCCACCTGGGCCCCATTTCTACAGCCCCATGTATTTACCCTGCTAATCCCCCGACACTAAGAGACAATTTAGCGTGGCCAATCAATCTAATCCACAAATTTATGGATGGTTGCAGTGATCACTTAAGAGTGACTTGAAATAGCTATTAGTGCTGGTTTATCTGGGCTCTGAGGAATTTATCTGCACAGTTAGACTAACACTCGAATGTCTGACCCACAGGTGGCTGAGAAAGGAATTAATCTCAGAACGATTGTTGTGTGTGTCTATGTGTGTGCGTGCATATGCACGTATGTATGTGTGTGCGTGTGTGTACGTATGTGAATATGTATGTGTGTGTGTGTGCGCCTGTGTGTGTGCATGCGTGTGTGTGCGCGCCTGTATATATATGTGTGTATGTGTGTGTGTGTGCGCGTGTGCACCTGTAAGTGTGTGTGTGTGGGTGTGTCTGTGTGCCTGTGTAAATTTAACAATGACAATAAGGTAAATGACCAGTTAAAAGACAGTGTAGCACATCTTCAAAAAAAGCAAAATGCTGTGGATGCTGGAATCTGAAACAAAAACAGAAAATGCTGGAAAATCTCAGCAGGCCTGACAGCACCTGTGGAGAGAGAATAGTGCTTAACATTTGAAGAATCCAACTTATTCAATATTATCCTGAAGTATAAGTCTAGATTTGTATGTTTATATCCTTGGTCTTCAGGCTAGTCCCATGGATTTCTAATTGAAGAGAAAAGCATGCTGGAATTAATTTTTTTTATTATTCACTCATGGGATATGGCAGTCATTGGCTGGGCCAGCATTCATTGCCCATCCCTGAGGGCATTTAAGAGTCAATCACATCGCTGTGGGTCTGGAATCGCATGTAGGCCAGACCAGGTAAGGACGACCGATTTCCTTCCCTAAAGGCCATTAGTGAAGCAGATGTGGTTTATGGCAATGGTTTCATAGTCATCATTAGACTTTCAAATCCAGATGGTTTTTACTGAATTCAAATTTCACCATCTGCCACGGTGGGATTCAAACCCAGGTTCCCAGAATATTAGACTAGATTTTAGATTACTAGTGCTGTGACAATATCACAATGCCACTGCTCCCCACCCGCCCCCCCAACACACACACACACAGTCACCTCCCCTAGAATCAAGCTGCAATTTTGGAGGCCAAATAAAAGTGGCATTTCCCTAAAATGGTACCCTACCAGAAGTCAGCAAATCCAGAGAAGAGGTAATGTGCTGACATTAACACCTATGTACATTGGTGCTTATATGCATATCTCTAATTGCCTCTTTCTGTGTTATTTCATGGAAATCTGAGTTATTAGGTTAGCTCCATGAAATACGACTTGTACAAGTCATTTAACTGATTTCAACTGGTGAATAACTGCATTGGACTGCCCTTACAGTTTGTCAACTTTTCCCTACCAAAAAAATTGGATTTTTATTGTGAGAAAAATATTTTGTGATAGATTTGGCACATTCATTTCAGAAGTACATCACTTCCAATAATACACAACAGTTGTTCTAGAAAAATAAAATCTAAGAAGAAGTGTTTGTTTAGAAGTTCATTCCTATTCGTCAAAACTACTACTGCTGGGATTTTCTTTAAATATTTCTTTAAATGAAATAAAACCAGCAAATATCTTCAATTATTTTTAAAATCCTTTCAGCAAGCTCTATGCAGGAGGCTGGTGTTTTGCACTTTGCATCCTGTCATGTTCTCAAACCCACATGATTATTAGTATTATTATTATTGTCACAAGTAGGCTTACATTAACAGTACAATGAAGTTAATGTGAAAATCCCCTAGTAGCCACATTCCGGCACCTGTTCACGTACACTGAGGGAAAATTTAGCACAGCCAACGCACCTAACCAGCATGTCTTTTGGACTGTAGGAGGAAACAGAAGTACATGGAGGAAACCCACAATGACACGGGGAGAACGTGCAGGTTCTGCACAGACAATGACCCAAACTGGGAATTGAATCCAGGTCCCTGGCACTGCAGGTTTGCAGTGTTTACCACTGTATCACGATGCCACCCGATTAATACACAAGTTAAGGGCTATTGGGGTTACAGAATAATATTCACACCACTGTGCCACGATGTCAGCTTGTATGTGTAAATGAAAGGACCAATATCTACTGTCATGAACGTGTTGATATACGTTCGTATATGTACAAGTAATTTTATTGCCACAGACAGCTCGATGTCTTTCCATTTGAGCACTGCACATTTGTACATTAGAGTGAAAGTTTGGGTATAGCTTACTATGCAATTGGTGAACACATTTATACATATTATGTTTTCCTTATTGTACATACTACTGCAAAGGGTAAAAGATAAACTTGTGTGAAATGCTAATTTAATTCATAGGTTTTCTACTACTGTCTTGTCTTTCATCATTTCCTCTTTATTCAGTGTTGAAATATAAATGACAAAAGCAGTGGAAATACAACAAAAAGTTTGCTAATTCTAATTTCTTTTGATAGAAAGATTTGTGTGTTCCTTGATGTTAAAATAATTTGAATGAAGGGAAATTCTTACTCAGTTATACTTAGCATCCCAGCATCCTAGCATGGTTAGGTGCATTGACCTGATGAGGTGCCGGATTGTGGCGACTGGGGGAATTTCACAGTAATTTCATTACAGTGTTAATGTCAGCCTTACTTGAGCTTAATAAACTTAAAAAAAACTTTAGCATATGGTTTTCAAACAGCAAATTGCTTTCAGATCGCAACAGAATGTACTATCTGAAATAACATGGATGCTTTTAGTGAAATATGGGGGATGATCCTGGTACCATATTCACCCAACCCCTTCCTTTCAAGCGCGGACACACTTTGTCATTGTCCCCATTGTGAAATCCAAACCTTAATCTCAATCAGAAGCACAAAATAAAGCAACTGGGATTCAGATACGGTGCGCGGAATCTTACCAAAACATGGCAGAGTGTTGGTTCCGGCACGGAAAACGGACTGATTCCCCTCGATGGCATGATTTCGGACCAAATGCCCATGAGAATCACACCACTGGGACCTTCCCTCTGAATCACCTGCCATGCAACAACTTAATCACTGCAATTACTGGGAGGGCTCCATATAAACGGCTCCCCAGCACTTATTCCAGATCGATTGCAAGGGATGGCAGCCAGGAAGTCTGCACTTTGCTTTCCAGAGAGAGTCCGCATCAGACTGCTGATGGGGAGTAGCAGAAGTGGCATACTTTCTATCCCCTTGTCCAGGAGAGGTCATCCAGCAGGGCTACCAACCCCGCCTGGTGAATGCCAACTCACTACAAAAGAGGACAGGGCAGCAGTGTCAGAAGAAGATGAATGATCTCCGCTCAGCCAGGGTAAGTGAATCACCCCCACGTCTCCCAATGGACCCCCTCACATCCCTTCCCACCTCCAACTCCATCTCTCACCCAGCCATCTCGGGGGTCAGACTGTATCGCTGAGGATTAGAGGAGCATTGCACTGTCCTCAATGCAAGTTGTCATCATTCTCCTGCAGAGTTTGGCCAATGGCTTCACCGCCCTGCCCATGATGTCTGGCAACAACATGGGAGCATACCAATGGTTAGATGTTAGTTTTCTTGGGGGAGAGCTCTTCACTCCCTAGTTCTGCTTACCCCGACACGAGACACTATGAGGCCGTCTCTAGCGCGTTGGCCCAGTCGAGTCCTGTGCATTGCCCAGGACTTTTCTGCCTCCTCCTCTGTGTGATCATCCTCACTGCCCTCCTTGACATCCTCCTCCTCAGCAGCAGAGATGTAGCGCTCCTCCATCTCCTCCACGTCCATGTGGTCTCCCCTCTGCAGTGCCAAGTTGTGGAGAGTACAGCAGACTCAAAAGCTTGTGATGCAGGACAGCCTCTTGGGGACTGTACTGTCTGACACCCCCCTGGCTGGTACAGGCACCTGAACCACTTCTCCAGCAGGCCAGTCACTGGCTTGACTAGCACACACACTGCGTAATGAGTCTCCGCTGGTGTTTGTGTGTTTGCGGCCTCTGCACTGACATCACCAGCCACCTTCTGACTGGTTACCCCCCTATCCCCGAGAAGCCATCCCTCCAGCTGCCGCTCTTCCTCAAAGACAACTGGGTTCTGAGAGAGCCCCAAGATGTAGCTGTCATGGCTGCTTCCCAGAAAACGAGCATAAACATGCATGAAGCTCATTGTGTTGTCGCAGATGAGCTGCACATTGAGGGGCTGGAATCCCTTGCGGTTCATGGATGGCGGGCAGCATGTGGTGCCACTGGAGCACACAATGCCACATGGGTACAGTCAATCAAACCTGCACCTGGGGCAAGCTTGCTAAGGTAGTGAAGTTCATGGCCCTGTCATCTTAGTAGGCCTGCTCCAGGTCCAAGTTAACATACATGTGAGCTCTCACATAAAGGGCATCTATGAGTTCCTGGGTGCATTTGTGTGTGGTTGGCTGAGAGATGCCACACAGGTCACCCATGTTGCCTTGAAATGAGTTACTTGCATCAATATTCAGAGCAGCTGTTAGTTTAAGAGCCACAGGCAGTGGTGTCCTCCCATTCCATGTGGTGCCAGCTCTTGCAGGGTCTGGAAAAGATGGCCCACTGTCCCCTGGGACAGACACAGCTCTCTACAGCACTGACTCGCTGACATCTGCTGGTAGGATGACCGATGTCGGAATACCGTTGGCCGGTTCCTACGCATCTGTGATGCTGCTTCTGGAGCAGTGACGGGCCCAGCCTCTCCCTCCTCCGCAGGGCACTGATCCTAGCCAGGTACGCACAGTAAGAAGACTCACAAAACCAGGTTAAAGTCCAACAGGTTTATTTCGTAGCATAAGCCACAAGCTTTTGGATCACTGCCCCTTCATCAGGTGAGTGGGAGTTCTGTTCACAAACAGGACATGTAAAGATACAAACTCAATTTACTTTCAGTTTGTGTCTTTATATGTCCTGTTTGTGAACAGAACTCCCACTCACTTCATGAAGGGGCAGCACTCCGAAAGCTTGTGGCTTATGCTACCAAATAAACCTGTTGGCCTTTAACCTGGTGTTGTGAGACCTCTTACGTGCTTACCCCAGTCCAATGCCGGCATCTCCACATCCTGGCCAAGTATCACAGCACACGAATGTCTCTGCTGCTGTTCTATGCCAACAAGTATGATAGCCAACTCGACAGGCTCCATGATCGTCCAGACCATGCACTGAAGCAGAGAAAACCACAGTGAGCTGTAAGGGTCTGTGAGACAGTCTTGGTCCTTCCCTCTCAACTCCTCTGGGCTTGCCACCCAATCACAGCACACTCTGTAGGTGCCTCAATGCCATCCCCCACACCTTCCACTCAGACACTATAGCCACATCTCCAGATTGATCCCTGTCAACTACAACAGGATGCAGTGCGTGGACGCGCCAGAGTTTCAGTGGCAGCAAACCCCTGCATTCCCCTAGCTCCCAAGCCCCGCTCAAAGAAACTTGATGGATGGTTGGGACCACTGTTTGCATCCTAATGGGGGACCTCGCCGAAACACCCCGGCATGACCTCGATTGGGTTGTGTGATGATAGTCATCACCATCGCGTTTTGCATCAGGGTTCACATCAGTGTTGTGTGATGTTGCAACCTTTCTGGGAATGTCAGGTCAATGCTTGGGACATACGCTTGCAAAGAGCTAAAAGGTGACCTCCACTAAATGACTGTGCTATTTGACTGGACACCAGTTACGGCATAACCACTAGTGAGGGGAGGCTGGGATGGCTGTTTAGCTGAGTGTCTGTCTCTTGTGGCACCCAAGGCACAGCTGAATCATGCCAGGCTACAATTGGCATGTGCAATGATAACTTCAAATCATCCCAAAATGCTTTACAGCCAATGACTGTTGTCATGCAGGAAGCATGGCACAACTTGTGTACAGAATGCTCCCGCAAGCAACAATGTGATTATTGTAGTGTAAAGGAATCTGGCATTGCAAAGGTTAATATGTGACTGGGAAACAGTATCGCCCACAGTGTAATGCAAAGAGATGTCTGAGTTGGGGTTAGAATCAATTCTGGAAAGAACAGAGACCTGTGTAGATGCAAGCATGGATTTAGCTCATAGCTTGGGCTATAGCCAGTAAAATTTGCACATTGTTATCAAGTGCCCTATCAATAAACACTTAAGGTTCAACTGCAAAAGGATCAGAACCTCTTCATAATACCTACTGAACATACTGCTGTTATTTCAAATCATGGCATGGGATTTTTACATCCACCTGGGAAAGCAGCAAGAGTCTTGGACCATCTGAAAGGTGGCACCTCTGACACTGTAGCACTCCCTCAGTAATGTAGGACTTTAGTTACGAGGAAAATACAAGGAGAAACTGTTTTTTTTTTCTCTCCAGAACAAAGAAAGTTAACAGGTGAATTAGGTTAATGGGTTGAAAGGTTCAAAATGATGTGATGTGAGTTTTTACTGAGGTAAATCACTGGTTGGTGACTCAGTAATTATAGTGCGTAAGTTTAAGAACATTGCAAAAAGAATTGACTGAACAGTAGAGATTTTTAAGAGGGTTATTAAAACATGGAATACCCTTACAGACATTATGCTGGAACCAATATATGGTCTTTTGATAAACTAACTGAATAGATGTAAACTTCCCCCATATTTCTGCTTGATATTTTGGTTTTGACCCACATTGCATTCCAGATGGAAATAAGAAAAGACTATGCTGTACTGGTGTGGGGATTAGAGGATTTAGTGTTATGCCTGAGCAAGAAGCCCCTGCAGTGGGACTGAATGTTTGTACACTTCACTCAAATGCTCTGCCTGAAATCAGCAACATGCTAATCTGCATTCATCTGTTCTATCCACCAAAGTACAGAGCAAACCCTCTCATCTAACCAGTTCCAAACACATATCATGACCATCTGCTGCTCCCCAAGAGTGTATCTCCTGAGCAGGATCTTAGACTGCATGTTTTACATGCTATTGCATAATACAGCACATGCATAGGGCATTTGGAATAGCAGATCCTTGCCTGTGTCTCTGTCCTATCCTTCAACCAACCTCTTTGATGTATCCAATCCCTATCTCTCTCATATGTGCATCCTCTTACATGCATCTACACCAGTCACCTCGACTGAATTCCACATATTAATTAACGTCTGGGTCAATAATTTACTCCTATGTTTTGTGTTGTATGTGTCTATCTTAAATTTATTGTCCCAGTTCTGGTCTCAAGTCATGGAAATAGCTCCACTACACCTACTCTTACAACCACCTACATCATTTTAAATATCTCTATCAGATCAAACTTCCTGGTTTCCAGAGGAAAGTGACCCAGCCCACTCAATATTCTGATTGCAATGATTTCTATTTTTGCACCTTCTTCAGTGCCCACATATCTTTTTCCTAAGAAGGCAGCCAGAATGGTAAGTCCAAGTGTGTGCCCTCACCCACTGCCCTCTTCACTTACACAAAAAACAGAAAATGCTGGAATATCTCAGCAGGTCTGACAGTATCTGTGGAAAGAGAATACAGCCAGTGTCTCCAGTTTGGATGTTCCTTCGTCAGACCCCTCCTCACTTATTGGGCTAGGAACACATATTATAAATATAAATAACTGCACAGAAACAGCTGCTTTTCATTATAAAAAAGCGCCTAGCCATCATTCATTCAGAATACTTATTTATTAATTACAAGTTGTATTATATTAACACTGCAACTAAGTTACTGTAAAATTTCCCTAGTTGCTACACTGCTGCGCCTGTTTGGGTACACTGAGGGAAAATTTAGCATGGCCAATGTACCTAACCAGCATGTCTTTGGACTGTGGGAGGAAACTGGCGCACCCTGAGAAAACCCACGCAGACACGGGTAGAACGTGCGAACTCTACGCACAAGCCAGGAATTGAACCCGGACCCTGGTGCTGTCTTTAAAAATAGTAAGCTGTTAATCTTTTGCATTTTGCGTGTTCTTGTGCAGCAAACTCCGAGTGCCAGTTAAGCGTGCAACATTTCTCCTTTCGAACCTTGCTCTTTTTTTTTACGGTGTGCAGAGCCATCAGACCAGCAGTGTCCCATTCATTCGGTGTTTCATTCCACCAGCAGAAATCTTATCGTTAAATATTGTTCTAGTGGGTTAAAATAAACCCACGTGCCTAAATTAACACCTCCCGAGGAAAGTCGTTGAACTAACAATCTCCGGGAAACCAATCCTTCCGATTTGGCGTTGCTCTGTTAAACAGGTTTGTTCTGTAAGGAGGGAGGTTGCTTGTGCAAAGTCAGCCCAAACTCTTGTGTTGGCGCATCCAACACAAGGATAGGGTCAGGTCTCCAAATGCAATCGCTCCAACTGCAGGAAACCCTGGAGGAAATACAACCCTATGAAAGTACAGGACAAGCACGCTGCAAGATGTAATCACTCCTAGTGCAGGAAAGTCGTTCTCACAGAGAAAGAGGCTGCTGACAGACAAATAGAGACCGTCCCACAGTATAGGAAATGTAAATCACCCGGGGATCCTGCATTAACTACAGGGCAATCAAGTACAGTTAAAATAAATCAAATGGACACAATCAGCAAACACATCCAAATGTCACACACAATTCCCAGCACAATTCTTCAAAATTCTAGCTGGAAATCTACTCAGTATAGTACACTCGTGCAAAGAGCCATCCCATATAAAGCACAGCAATTCCGAAAACAGCGTTACTAGCCAGGCTAACTGTAAATTAAATGGAGCTAGTGCAGCAAACTGAACATTATTTCCGGCATCCCTAGTCGAGATGCAGCAGTCTCCACAACCCAGCTTGAAACAGTGCACAGTCCACTGGACACATCCCCAAATCAACAAGAGCCCCCCACCACGTATCCCGCCTTCCCTCCCCCCCTCCCAAGCAGCAATAATGACAAGCAAAACATATCCCCGGCAACCCTTCATTCCCCAACCCCAAACCACAACCAGAAATAAATCCAAGTCCAACTAGTATCCTGGCCAAAAGGAGGAAGCTGGTACAGATGGCCAAGCCACGCTGGCTGCTGGTCTATTTCACTGGGGTTTTTTTTGGGGAGGGGAATTATTGTCAGGCAGCAGTTTGCCGCCGCTGTTCAGGAGGAACACTTACTTGGGGGAAGTGAGAGCAGTCAGAGCAGCGAAAGCAGCTTGGGCGAAGCGAGTCTCTCTCTCCTCTGCGGTCCCACAATCTCCGGGTAGTGCCGCAGAACTCAGCCGCCACAAGGCTGCAGATCCGCCTGCTCGTGTCGCTAAAGCCAAGTCCTCCCAGGTACAAATCGCACAAGTTTTTTTTTCGGTTGGCGGTAGCAGTTGGTGCTCCGGGAGCGTGGGTTCCTGACAGTTTTATGATCAGCCCGGTTCCCGGTGCGAAACTCAGCCCAGTCTGAATGCAGAAAACCTCGCCGCCCACTTTGGATCCCGAAAGGTATTCGCTGAAATAATAACCGCTCCAGCGCTCCCCCAAAGGGAGCTGCACTCTGCCCCGGAGTCTGGGCTGGAAACCCTGAACTGAATGGAGAATTACCGCCTCCCTCTCAAGCATTCAGGACAATCTAACTGCGCAAGGACCGCCCTGCGTTGCTTTGACAGAAATGGACTTGCAGACAGAGATAGGGACAGGCTGAGAAAGAGAGAAAGGCGATGATAACCGAGGGAAAAGGGACTGGAGAGAGAACCGGGAACACAGCCAGTGAAACAAGCACACTCTCACAGAGAAATCACAGACACTGACACACAGGGACACACTGACAGAGAATTCACACACAGTGGGACATACACTCACTGACAGAGAAATCACAGGCACTGACACACAGGGACACACTGACAGAGAATTCACACACAGCGGGATATACACTCACTGACAGACAAATCACAGACACTGACACACAGGATCACTCACTGACAGGAAAATCACAGACACTGACGCATAGGGACACACACTGACACAGAAATCATAGACAGTGACAAGACAGGGACACACACTCATTGACACACAGTGACACACACTTACTGACAAGGAAATCACAGATGCTGACACACAGGGACACACACGCTGACAGAAATCACAAGACACTGACACACAGGGACAGACACTCATTGATACAGAAATCACAGGGACTGACACAGAGGGACACACACTCACTGACACAAAAATCACAGACACACACACAGGGACACACACTCACTGACACAGAAATCACAGACACTGATAGAGGGACGCACACACACTGGCACAGAAATCACAAATAATGACACACAGGGACACACACTGACACAGAAATCACAGACACTGATAGAGAGACACACACTCACTGACACAGAAATCACAGACACTGACACACAGCGACACACACTCACTGACACAGAAATCACAGACACTGATAGAGAGACACACACTCACTGACACAAGAATCACAGACACTGATAGACACACACTCACTGACAGAAATCACAGACACTGACACACAGCGACACACACTCACTGACACAGAAATCACAGACACTGATAGAGAGACACACACTCACTGACACAGAAATCACAGACACTGGTAGACACACACTCACTGACACAGAAATCACAGACACTGACACACAGCGACACACACTCACTGACACAGAAATCACAGACACTGATAGAGAGACACACACTCACTGACACAGAAATCACAGACACTGACACACAGGGACACACACTCACTGACACAGAAATCACAGACACTGACACATTGGGACACACACTCACTGACACAGAAATCACAGACAGTTCCGAGACAGGGACACACACTCTGACAAAATGCTAAAGAAATCAGTGAATGACACATACACTTCTTGAACTACATCATAGAAATCAGTCAGTTGAGACATGGCATTCTGACGCAAACATGGAGAGTAATGTACAACCGATGGAGTATTTACATCAAACCCATTGACAGACAAAGATACTCATTCACAGAAAGAAACTTACAATACTGAGAAAAAAAGCATGGAATCAAAGAAAGGTTCACATTTCTATGTGTCGCTCATGACCACAGGATGTCTCAAAGTATTATGCAACTGATTCAGTTTTTCAGAATTGTTTTACACTCGGAAAGGCAGAAGTGAATTTGTGCACAATAAGCTCCAACTTATCATCTATCATGGGATGTGGGCATCACTGGCAAGGCCAACATTAGTTCCTTATCCCTAATTGCCCTCGACATGAGTAGCTTATGAAGCCATTCCTGGGTCAACCACATTTCTACTAGCTTGGATCACATGTATGCCAAATCATTGATATTATCACTACGCCATCACCTCTTTTTAATAATCATGTGATCATGATCCGATTATGTTAGTGATGTACATTGAGGGATACTTATTGGTGAGGATGCCTAAGAAAACACTGTTGTGGTATTTGTACAGTCAGCTGGAAAAGCTGGCATGACCTCACTTTAACACTTAATCTAAAACATGGCACTTCTGCCAGTGCAGCTACAATGCATTGAAGTAGCAGTCTGGATTTTTGTACTCCAATCTCTGGCTGGGGCTTGAATCCATAACTATTCAATTCAGAGGTGGCTCACTCTCCACTGTGCCACAACTAACAAAGATTATACACACTGATACAAATACTGATGTGCACAAACCTGGAGGGCAGTGAATAGAGAAGTTATACCCATTGACTAATGGAGACATAAAGGGTGCACTCTATGGGTTGAGTTCTCCCATTGGTGGGCTCAGTGGCAGGCGGTGGGGGAAGAAATAGTTAGGAGGACCAAAATTTTTTTTACTGGTATGACATTCCCATGGGATCATCCATTGGTGCAAGCCTTGAAGGATCAGGAAACCCATTGGAGGCCAGTGGGAACCTTACTTGCATCATGCTAATGGGATGCAGATGAAAACCTGACCATCCATGACCAATTATCTGTGTGATGCCAGTGGGAAAACACACCAATGTGAAACCCCTTTGGGTGGCACAGTGGTTAGCACAGCTGCCCCACAGTGCCAGGGACCTGGTTCGATTCCTGGCTTGGATCACTGTCTGTGCTGAATCAGCACCTTCTTCCCCCGTCTGCCTGCGTTTCCTCTGGGTGCTCCAGTTTCCTGCCACAGTCCAAATGATGTGCTGATTAGGTGCATTGGCTATGCTAAATTTTCCCTCAGTGTACCTGAACAGGCACCAAAGTGTGGCAATGAGGGGATTTTCATTGTAACTTAATTGCAGTGTTAATGTAAGCCTACTTGTGACACTAATAAATGAACTTAAAACTTAAACTGGAACAATGTAACTTGCAGATGGCAACTACGCTTGGGACTGCCTCCAGAGTTCAGGATGGAGGCTATTGGCAACTCGCACCCTGGAACACCAGAGCAGTGGGTGAGGGATCATTTGCAGGTGGACCTTCTTGATTCAATGTTCTGGAAGGGCCCCCCTTCCAGCTTAAGAATATTCCTGAAAACCCAACTTCTTTCTCACAAGGTCCATCTTCTGTCCTCTGGGTGCTCCCTGAGATCCATCTTCACCTTCAGGAAGTCCAACTCCTTTCTGCAGTAGTGGGTCAGTGAAGTTGGACACCTTTTCGTTTTGGCACCTGGATAGGACGTCAGGCTATGCAGGCCTGTCTGCCAAGGAATACAGTGCGAAAACTCCAGTTGCATAATTAATGAGGTCAGGGCCAGAAGATTTGGTGTGTTTTCCCACTTGTCTCCACAGCAGGGACTGCTCCACATGGGAGTTAGGCCCAGGAAGGGAGAATTCTGACCAATGAAATGACTCTTAACAAAATCAGATGCACAGTAGACATTTGTTTAGAAGTGAAATCCGTTTACAGTTTATTTCAAGAAAGTGAAAGCTCATTTTTCTAAATTTTGATGTAAAACTAATCTACACAATAGATATTTTCTGTTCATAGCCTATATCAGCACAATGTTTTGTAATTAATTTCAATGTGCGGGGTGATGGAGGGGGGTTTCTACATGAGCAGAAGTAGTAATGCTGGCTAAAAATCCTGTGAAACCACGGTGATAAGAATCAACTCCATGGCGAGATCTCAGTCTCAGATCTTCCCTGCTCCTTGCCTGTGATGGAACTAGGAACCCTGCCATTTAAATTCATTTTAATAAATTGAGGTACGACTTAAGAGCCACCTAAACAATTCCCCCCCACTGACATGGCATCATGTCAGTAGGTTTACACAAAACAATTATAGGAAACCTGTCTGGCGTGCAAAGGTAAGTATAGCCCCCGCCCCATCCTCCCCCGGGGAGAGTAGGGGTTAGTGGGGGAACATGTCCTTGTAGTGCTCTGGCACTGCACCTTGTCAGACCAGCAGTGTCAGACTAGCAGTGTCACCCTGGCAGTGCCAAACTGGCAGTGACAACCTGGCAATGCCACCCTGGCATTGTCACCCTGGCAGTGCCAGGGCAAGTTCTTTGGGGAACCACTTTGGGAGGGGGTTCCCCTGGCTGCCCTCGTGCTTCTCTGGTAGCAATAATAGGAAGACAAGTTATTACTTGAATGGGTGCAAATTGAGAGATGTGGATACTCAGCGAGACCTTGGTGTCCTCGTACATCAGTCACTGAAAGTAAGTGTGCATGTACAGCGGCAAAATGAAATGCGGCAGCATTAATAACAAAAACTGCTGGAAGTATGCAGCCAGTCCATTAGTCTGTGATAAGAGAATGTGGCAGTTTAACATTTCAATGTAATTGCTATTTTATTGCCCCTGCTAGCTATGATGGAACATTGTTTTGGACAAGTTCGTATACACTGACACCCCATTTGCAAGTATTTTGAAATTAAGCAATTTATAGTCCTGTGCTGCAGTGAACTAAAACACAACAACTCTACTCACGTGGGGGATTTGCTGACATTCTGCTTGTGGTGATAACTGTCCACAGTAAATGTATTGAAAATCCACTTCCATGAAATAAAATGAATTGAAATTATGCCTATAACTAAATATTTAGTAGATTGAGATAGAGTTACACCATGCGCATCCTAAATACAGATATAGTGAAGCTCTGATTTTCTTTCCATTCATCACTGGCTGGGCCAGCATTTATCACCCATCCCTAATTGCCCTTGAACTAAGTGTATGTCAGAGGGGATTTTTTTAAGAGTCAACCACACTGCTGTGGGTCTGGAGTCATGTGTAGGCAAATGTAACAGCAAATTTCCTTCTTGAAAGGGCATTAGTGAACAAGATGCATTTTTACACCAATCAATAATGGTTTCATGGTCAGCATGAAATCATTATCTAAATTCCAGATTTTTATCCAATGCAAATTTCACCATCTGCTGTGGAGAGATTTGAACCTGTGTCTGGGTCTCTGGATTACCAATCCAGTTGCAATACCACTATGCCACTGCCTCCCCCTCCCACCCCCCATTTATAATGGAAAACCCTACTTCTCTGGGCAAATGTATAATGGCAATATTCACTTAATACTGAAATTGCTATAGACGCTCAATGATAAAACGAGGATTAGCTTTTTGTAGGTCAGTTCATATCTGCCAGTGGAATGTGTTAATAAAAATTAATAAAAATCAGACCCAGTATTCAGAAAGTGTTTTATCTCTCTACATAATAACTGAACTTCCTAATTATATTTAAAAGAGCCAACCTAACTCTAGTACAGGAGTCAATCAGTCTCAAGGCTGCAGTTGCTTGGTTCTTTTTCAACAATGTGTATTCATTTAGAGGAGACAGTCAGAGTCCGGGACACAGTTCATTGCTTTGATAAGAGCCTCTATTGAAATAGTTGGTTGAATCAGAGCCAGTCAGGGAGCCATTTCAAATTTAGCTAACTGTTCACTATAACTGCGGTGCAATTTACTGGCAACTGTTTTTATCAAACTGTCAGTCAGCGCCACCCTACCTTTTGTCACCGAGTGGGAAATATCTTACGGCAAACACAGTTCTGTTATCAAAACAGTTGCAGCTTATTTATACATGCTAAACCTTTTGTTGCATTCTCTGTTATTTTTAATATAAATTTCATCAATCTTGCTGGAGAGTCTGCTGTTGGTTTGATTTTATCCTGCGCCCTTCATTCAGCCTGACGCTCTTTTTATGGCATGGCAAAGGTGCAAGCTGATAACAGCCTGGTGAAGACAAGGGGGTATCTGGGTCTTCAGTGAGCAGCGGACTAATAATGGGTCTCCATAATCAATAGTGCTTGAGAGTAAAAAGATACAGAGGAATAACAGAGAGAAAAGGAAATTGAATTAAAGTGGGTGAATGAGAGTCAAATCAAGCACAGAGAGAGAAAGAAAGAGGAAAAAAGAGAATGAAGGGAAAAAGCCCATTTTCTTCATTCCTAATTGTTTTTCATGCCCTCTCATTTTTAAGTTTATTTTTGCTCCTTTTTTTAACCATCCTTGGCTATTCCCACTGCTTGAGAATTGTCTTGGGGACACTCCACCAGTAATTCATCCATCCTACAGATTGCTGCCACATCTGAATTGCATCAAATCCACTGAGATTAAGGATTAGCTAGTTGAGGAATCAGGTTAGTCTTCCGTGCCAAATCCATTGCACTGAGCACAACAACTATCCTCATTTAAGATCGAGTGGCTGGGCTTTAGCAGGAGATGCATTTTTGCTCAAGACGCTGATCTGTAAACATGTCTACTCCTGTATCAACCATGGATGAGATTTGCAATTCCTTATTCGATTTTCATTTATTTCATTTAACTCCTACAGTTTTGTAGGGTGCGCTCTGAGAGAGCATAAAAAATGTAATAGCTGCAATCCATTATAATGAAACATTCAGAGCACTGGAATTCAATTATATCAAACACGTTATTTAAAATTCAGTCTTAAAATGAAATTTTAAAAATCCAAATCGGCACAAGTTCTTCCAAGTGAATACTACATGTTATGTTGATGAGCGTACAGAACAGAGATATTCATGAGGACAGATACTTCTCCACAGTAATGAAAGGTAAATCAGTGGGTGCGTCCACCCATGCCATGGTTCTATCACATCCTATTTTACTTTGCTGTAGTTCCACTGGTTTTAAGTTCCTTGCTCGCAGCCTTCAAGGCAGAAGATCAGAGAGGCCTGCAGTTCCAATTTCGGCTGAGAGACATTGTTCCGGGGATTAGCTGGTGGTCTTCTGGAAGTCCCTCAACGCTAGCTTTGACCGAGGAGTCAGCAGTTGGCCTCTGATGCTAATGTTCTGATACCAGATCAGAAATCCAAAGGTATGTTATATGCCAGACTAGACCCCAACAATGTTTTATTATAGCGTTATTCTGAGCTGTTTCACTCCAGTTGAGGTTCTGCCGACAAACTATGAAGCTTTTAACAAAACAAACTTTTTTTAATAACACAGTTTAATTGTAACAAATGTACTTGTTTAACTTTTAACAATTGAACAATACTTAAACATGGCATGGCACAATTCTTAATTGCTAATCTATCACTATGAGTTCCAATCAAGCAATATTTAATTTATAGACTTAAACCTCTCTTTATAATTGGTTTGCAAATGACAGGCATACTTGCTTTGACTTAGTTTACCAGATTTTGGAGCTTTTAGAAAGCCTTTTGAGAGAGAGAGAGACAGGAAGACACTGCTTTCTTCAGGCAGCCCAGGCAGCAACTGCTTGTATTTTAAAATGAAACTGAACCACTTCTTTTCTTGCAAGCTTAGTTTCTCCCATTAACCATATGATTCTGTCTCTGTCAATCAACCCAATCAAAAGTCTATAATAAAACTTCGGGGGAAATTAAGTGAACAAGAGATCCATTAACTTTACAAAGTAACACATTCCTAGTTAAAATCAATTATTATCCTGCATTCTTAGCATCTGTTGTATGTTTACCAGACAAATCGAGAAGAGAAAATTCAGTACGACAGACAGGAAAAGATGTGTATTGACCCATCAAGGCTGTATCATACAATTGTGATAATTGTATGCCTCAATACATACACTCCACATTTCAATCAAGAAATATTGTTTGAGAACAAATCAACTAACAAAACACTACCCCTTAAAGAAAACCCTTCTTAAACACAACAGATAGCAAAATAGCACAGTATTATCACACTAATGATCCAGTTCATCAAATTTAGATGCTCTGAAGCAAAAACCAATGTAATATATTGCAGGCCTTGGCTTCAAGCACAGACTCCCAGTGAATGTCAGCCCCTTTGTTTGATACAATAGTGTGTTTTAAAAAGGTATTGGCACTGGGGATGATGCCATTGATGATAAGTGAGCTGATATGGGCCGAATTTTCCAACCTCGCCCACAGCTGGGTTTTATCCTGTCCTGCTGCTGTGAATGAAGATTTGGCTGAGCACCAAATTCTCCATTCTCACCGGTAGCAATGGCAAAGCGAACAAGATCAGAGAATCCAGATCCTGGTTTTTGGGAAGGAACTTTGATCATGATTTGAGAGGTTGAATGGATTGGAAAAGTGAAGAAGTGAATATATGGAAACAGAAGTGAATAGTTGGTCAAGGGAAAATCGAAGATTTTGAGTATTGCGATCATATATTTTATAGTGAGAGCACCAAATAGTTGAAGGGGTAGGCTAATGAAACTAGGAAAATGACATAGGATGGGTAACTACTTCATTTCCATGGAAATGGTTAATATGTGCCTTTTTCATGTGTAAATACATGAGGAAATTTGAAGTACTGAACAAGCAAGGTGAGTGGTGTTGGTAATAAAAACTGAAAGGAGGTGGTGATCAATTACAGTTAGGATATTTTTCAATTTAGTTTTGCATGGGGTGGCAGTGATACTGGCAAGGCCAGCATTTATTGACCATTATTAATTTCCCTCGAGAAGGTAGGGGTGTTAGAAAAGGTGTTCCAAGATTTTGATCCAGTGACAGTAACGGAACATTGTTACGCTTCTAATGGTGTGTGGTTTGGAGGTGAACTTTCAGATGGTGGTGTTCCCATATATCTGCTGAACTTCTAGGTGATACAGATTGTGGGTTTGATAGTTGCTGTTGAAGGAGCCTTTGAGTTGCTGCAGTGCACCATGTAGATGGTACACACTGCTGTCACTGTGCATCAGTGGTGGAGGGAATGAATGCTGAAGATGGTGGCCAGTTTTTGTCTCCCATCCCTCACAGGCCTTGAGAAGGTGGTGGTGAGCCGCCTTGTTGAAATGCTGCAGCCCATGTGGTGGAGGGAGTGAATGTTTAAGGTGGATGAGGTGCAAATCAGGTGAATTGCCTTATCCTGGATGGTTTTGAGTTCATTGAGTGTTATTGGAGCTGCACTCACCCTTTCAAGTGGAGAGTATTTCATCAAACTTCTGACATGATGGACAAACTTTGGGGAGTCAGGAGATTTGCTACTTGCCACAGAATTCCTAGTCTTTGACTGCTGTTGTAGCCACAGTCTTTATATGGTGAGTCCAATTCAGTTTCTGGCCAATGGTAACACCCAGGATGCTTATAGTGGTGGTGGTGGGGGGGGGGGGGGGCGGTGTGTGTGTGTGTGTGTGTGTGTGTGTGTGTGTGTGGGGGGGGGGGGGGGGGCGGGTGGGGGGTGTTCAGCAATGGTAATGCCACTGAATGTCAAGGAGTGATGGTTAGATTCTCTCTTGTTGGAGATGGTCACTGTCTGGCACTTGTGTAGCCTGAAAGTTATTTGTCATTTATTAGCCCAAGCCTGAATATTGTCCAGGTCTTGCTGCAAATGGACATGGACTGCTTCCGTATTTGAGGAGTCGTGAATTGTGCTGAACATTGTGCAATCATCAGCGAACATCCCCAATTTAGGCCTTATGATGGAAGGCAGACTATTGATGAAGCAGCTGCAGATGGTTAGTTCTAGGGCACTAACCTGAGGGACCCCTGCACTGATGTCCTAGAAATGAAATGAGTGGCCTCCAACAACCATACCATCTTCCCTTGTACCAAATATGATACAAACTAGTGAAGAATTTTCCCTCTGATTCCCATTAACTTCAGTTTTGTGAAGGTTCCCTGATGCTACACTCAGTCAAATTCTACCTTGATGTCGAGGGCAGTCATCCTGACCTTATCCCTTGAGTTCAGCCCTTTTGTCTATGTTTGGATGAAGCTTCTAATGATGCCTGGAGCTGGGAGGCCTTGGCAGAACCTAAACTGAGGTCAGTGATCAAGTTATTGTGCCACTTGATGGTGCTGTTGATGACATCCTACATTACTTTGCTGATCATCAATAGCAGATTGATTGGGCTGTAATTGGCTCAATTGGATTTTTCCTGGTTTTTTTGTGGAGAGTTCATAACTGGGCAATTTTCCCCATTGGTGGTTTGGCTAGGCGCAGTTAGTGCTGGAGCACAAATCCTAAGGACCATTGGCGAAATGTTGTCAGGGCCCATAGCCTTTGCAGTATCGAGTGCTTTGAGCTGTTTATTGATATCGCGTGGCGCGAATCAAATTGCCTGAGGACTGGCGTCTGTGATGCTATGGATCTCAGGAAGAAGCTGAGATGGATCATTCACTCAGCACCTCAGGCTGACGATGGTTGCAAGTCCTTCAACCTAGTATTTTTTGCATTGATCTGCTAGTTGCCCTCATCAGTGAGGATGGGTATATTTGTGGAGCCTCTTCCTCCAGTTAGTTTCTTAACTGTCCACCACCACCATGATTGGATGTGGCAGGCACCCCAATACGCACTTAGGCTGGAAGAAAGATCGCGGGTCTGAATGGTGCTTTGGGCGAGGCTTAGCGTGCCTGAAATGATCGGAGCTCTGAAGTGCGCATGCGCAGTTAGAAAAAAAATTTGAAAATTGTGCCACAGTCACATTGCTCCTGGGCCGCAAAGAGCAGATAAAGCGGCCTGGAGCAAAAAGCAGGAGCAATGGCCACCACAGATATCGTTCCACTGCCACAACATAACTTTCCCCCTTATCCACCCCCGCTACCAAACCGATTGCGACTCTCTGGCCCCTTTCCCGCTCACCGAACGCCCGCAGAGTGGCAGTGGTCCCCCCTCCCCACCACCCCACCCCCCCACCCCTTACCAGAGATCTATCTGGCCTGCCTCCCAGCATATTTCACACACTCACAGTTGGGTACTTTGACAGTTTCACTAATTAAGTGCATGTGCACCATATAGCTGTGGAATCCCTCCACTCTGCTGCCTGTACTTGCAAAATCCACTGAGGTACATATCCAGGCCTTTATTGAAGTTGTGTAATGAAACAAATACAAATAACCGTTGCTTGAATCAACTATCTTTGCAATTGTGTTTAGCAACAGCCAATTTGCAGTAAATTCGAAGAGCTGCATTTCCAAGTTTAGGAGATAATTTGGAAAATGATAATAAGATAATTTCTATTTCTTGTAAGCTTGCTGGTGTAGGGGAAAAAAAACAACATTCATGGCAAGTGAAATGTAATTTAAGAAGCATTTATTACAGGAATGATCAGAATAAGAAATAAGATGGGACAGAATTAACTCCCCCCTACCCACCCCTCCAAGAATGATGCTCCCCCCCTCCCCCCCAGTAGAGAACGTTCAGGCCTCCCCCTACCCCAACAGACAACAATCGGGCCTCCCTCCTTCACCGCCCCCCCACTGCCTCCCCCACCTCCCCCACCCCCCAACCAGGCAACGTTCTGGCCTCCCTCCTGCCTTCCCACCCCCACCAGAGATACATCTGACCCGCCTCCTGCTTCCCCCCCACCCCCCAACCAGAGAATGATCAGGCCTGCGTCCCCTCCCCCCCCAAACCAGACAACAATCTGCCCTCCTCCCCTTCCTCCCCCGACCAGACAATGATCGGGCCTCCTTCCTCCTTCACCCCTATCCGACTGAGATACATCTGACCCACCTCCTTCCCCCCCTCCCCCCAACCCGATCAGAAAATGATCCCGCGCCTCCACCTCACCAGAGAAAGATCTGGCCTGCCTGCCCCCATACCCCCCGCACCACTGATCTGAGTCAGAGAGCCGCTGGAAGCTCTGAACTTACCTCTTCAGCAGCTGGCGCGCCCGAAACAGACCTTTGCTGAACATCTCTGTTTCGCGCTGAATCTGGACGCAAACGCGATGGTAAAGGGGGAAATGCTGAGAAAGTTGGGCGGGCAGTTCACTAATTTAATGTAAATGCATGCTTGCCGTTGTGCCCATTTCAAGTATAAATCGGATCACGGCCATTTTCAGGCCTCGGTAAAGTGGGCATTTGCGCTGATATAGGCGTGGATCGCGTTAATGGCCTCACGCCCAACTTTACCACATTTTTTTGCCCAAAACAGGCACAACGCAATGGTAAAATTGGGCCCTTTGTAGAGAATTCTACAAACAGAAACAGTAAATCCCACTCAGCGAATCATTTAATCTGCATTGGGTAAAGGAATGCAATGTATCGATCTTCTGAACTTCATTATAATTAGAGCTGACAGAAATATGCCACTTACGAGAAAACTCAGTATGACAAACAGGAAGAGATGTCTATTGACCCATCCAGGCTGTACCATACAATTGTAATAGTTGTACATCACAATACATACACTCCACATTTCAATCAAGAACCATTGAATCGAGAACAAAAGATTGAAACCCAAGCAAGTTAGGGAAAATGAAAAATATAAACCTGGAGATCACTTTCTCGATCCCCTCAGGGGACTGAAACTAGTCCAGGCGACCACTCGGATGGATCCTCATCCACTTTATTAGATGCTTGTATGAGATGCTAGAATTTTACAATGCTCAGATGGGCCCTTGCCTGACCTGAAAGCATTTGGAATTGTGCGAGACTGTGGGATGAACTGTCAGAACTGAACCAGAATTTAAAAAGGTGTCTGGGGACTGAGGTTTGTGTTTGAATGTGCTGCCTAGACACTCTTTGCATAGTTTTCCCATTGCAATCTATTTTGATCTGCAGCTTGCAATCTCTCTAGAGGAGCACGTTAGAAGTGTCAGCTGGCACCCTCCGTTTGGTCAGCACCTCCCTTTTTCCAACCTCTCTAGCTGCACCTAGCCTTTCCCAGGGTGAGCTGCCGTGGTGCAGCTTGTCCCTGGATATATTACAATCAGCCTGCTGATGATAGAAGCAGTGGATGTATAATTTATTCTTAAAGCCATTCTGGCCATACCTTCCAGCACTTGCCCCACCAAGACCAGTGCAGGAGTGGTATGGCTCTCATCACTAAATCATACCTTTTCCCAAACTCCTCGGACACTTTCTTTTCTATAGAGTATTCCAGATGGTCCTACCCCGACCTCTCATTTAGAAGTCTCAATCGCTAATGTCCACCGGAATATCATAAAGCTTTTCTCACTGAGATATCTTCACTGTTTTCTTTTCTCAGCCTCCTCACCAAGCAATTTCTCATATTGGCGATTTCACAGCACCAGGGACCCGGGTTCGATTCCGGCCTTAGGTGACTGTCTGTGTGGAGTTTGCACGTTCACCCCTTGTCTGCGTGGGTTTCCTCCTGATACTCTGGTTTCCTCCCACAGTCCAAAGATGTGTGGGTTAGGTGGATTGGCCATCCTAAATTGCCCTTTTGTGTCCAAAAGATTTGCGGGGACTGGCCATGATCAATGTGCAGGATCATGGAGATAGGTGGAGATATGGGCCTTGGTGGGGTGCTCTTTCAGAGAGTCAGTGCAGACTCGATGGGCCAAATGGCATCTACTGCACTGTAGGAATTCTATGGATTCTATGGATCCGATGTGTCTGTCTTCTATCCCCATTATAAACTCCATTCTGGAGCCATCAATTCCATCCATCTCCCTGGCAACTTAGTATAGTCGACCTAGATATAAGCTTCCAATTGCATATCCTCGTCATTACTTTGACTGTCTATTTCCACCTCCATAATATTTCCCAACTCTACCCCTGTTGCTGAAACCCTCATCCATGTCTTTGTTACTTCTGGATTTGAATATTCCATTGCACTTCTGGCTGGCTCCCATGTTACATAAACATACAGCCATCCAAAACTCTGCTGCACATCCCCTAACTTACACCAAATCCTATTCACCTACCACTCTTCTGCTGGTTGACCAACCTTAGCACCTTGTTAGGCAACACCCCCACCCCCATCTTTGTGATCTCTTCCAGTCACAGTGGAATAGTGGTAATGTTACTGGACTAGTAATCCAGAGTGCCAGGCGAACTCTATGGGGACAGGGGTTCAAATCCCACCATGATAGCCAGTGGAATTCGATATCCATTAATAAAATCTGGAATTAATAGTTCATCTCAGTAATAGTGATCATAAAACTATTGTCATTGATTCACCAATGCCCTGTAGGGTAGGAAATCTACCACCCTCACATAGTCCGGCCTATATGTGGATTCATATTCACAGCAAAGTAATTGTCTCTTAACTACCTTCTGAAATGGCCTAGCAAGCCACTCAGTTCAAGGGAGATATGGGATGGGCAATAAATGATGCCCACATCCCATGAATGAATAAAGGAAAAAGAACCCTGTGAGATATTGGCATCTCTAGAATTCTGGCCTTCTGAGCGTCCATAGTTGCTCCACCATTGCTAGTCTCGCTTTCAGTTGTCTAGGCACTAAGCTCTGGAATTTCCTCTAAGCCTGTGTGCCTCCCTATTTCACTTTTTGCCTTCAGGACTTATTAAACGTTATTTCTTTGAGCAAACTCTCAGTCATCTGTCCCTAATATCTTCTTATGAACTTAGAGTCATATTTTGATTCACAATGCATTGAAACATTGGCCTTGCTAAACATTTTGGGACATATATTGAAGGAGATCAACAAATACTAATTGCTGGTCTCCAAAAGTAAGGTGGGCAGTGCCAAGGATTTGGGTTCTGAATGAACTTTGAACTTGAACAATGTGCAATCTTTAGAGTAATCAGAGGAGAAAGAGTAGGTGACTGTCTGGGAAACGAAAATGCTAAATTAATGGAAACATTAAATTTGATTTTTTTATTCATTCAAGGGATTCAGTTGCAAGGCTAGCATTCATTATCCATTCCTAATTGCCAATGGGAAGGTAGTGGTTAGCTGCCTTCTTGATTATGGTGTTGGTACACACACAGTGCTGTTAGGGAGGGAGATAAGATTCAGTGAAAGTTGCAGATGGCAGGAAAACAATTAATTCAGAAGTTTAAACTACAGAGTATCAATAAAACAAACTGTGTCAGCAGCTACCAGCTCTGAAATAAAAGGAGATTTCCTCTTCTCCAGTGGGAAACAAAAGTAAGAAAGATATCGATCATATGCCTTGCTGGCTTATTTCAAGTGGGAAGGGAGCTTTCAGGCAAAATTTAGAGGTTTAAAAGAAAAATATCTGAATCAGGGCATACTTTAAAATCACACAAAGCATGTTGGAATATGTTAAACAAACTGATAGGAAAATGTTGTAAGTAAAGGTACAGGAAGTTAATAAAATTGTCCATATACTCCAGTACAGAGTAGATGATAAACTGCCTGTTAATAAAAATTGGCTTGTGGTTTTATTCAATTCAAGAACATTGCAGCAACACACAAACCTTTAGATCTCCTGGAAACTCGATTGTCTGGAATACATTGTCCACGTTTGTGTATTGTTGCAAGGATCTGAGGCAGCAAAGGCAAGGGTGGTAGCTGGAGGATGTTCACTACATGTCTCACAGCTGACAACTTCAAGGGAGGAAGGAATGAAGATCAGTGGCATCTTGGCATCCCTGGCCATCAGGGATTTGGAGACTGGGCTCTCCCAGCTCCCAAGTCGAGTGCATACACATGTCATACTGATTTGATTCAGCAATGAGTGAAATACAATCAATTTCATACTGTTAGGTTGCACTATCCTTACCTTGCCAGTATTAATTTGTATATTTTATCCTCACCAAGTGTAGCAGGTGTCAATGGAGGATCCAAGTTATTATTCCTTGGAGAGAATGGGTGGTTTTGTGAGTACACCATTCGAGGATCCATGCTTACCATGTGCACTAACACGTGCACTTCGGTGGCGCCAGTTTGACAGACAGTCGGATTTTCACCCGGTGACTTCAGAATTCAGCAAGAACAGTCGGTGGTGGCAGGGGCAGCAGCGCGGCGTGGGCAGTGTCCAGGAAAATTGGTTTGACCTGGAGAGTCTGGATGATCTGACCAAGCTAGAAACTGACATTTGCACTTGCAGATCTACTAAATGTCATAATCTGCACTCTTCTCTATCTGAGAGGAAATGACCTGGACAAGAGTTGCAAAATATAAACTTTATTTATTAGTGTCACATGTAGGCTTACATTAACACTGCAATGAAGTTACTGTGAAAACCCCCTAGTTGCCACACTCCAGGCTTGTTCAGGTACATTGAGGAAGAATTTAGCATGGCTAATGCACCGACCAGCACATCTTTCAGACAGTGGGAGGAAACCGGAGCACCTGAAGGGAACCCACGCAGACATGGGCAGAACGCACAAACTCCACACAGACAGTGATCCAAGCCAGGAATCAAACCCAGGTCCCTGGCACTATGGGGCAGTAGTGCTAACCACTGTGCCACCGTGCTGCCCTATGCAATGAGTTAGACAAATATGCAACAAACTAAACAAGTTATTTCAAGAACTTTGAGGGTGGGGGGATGGGGTTGCAGGGTGATGGTAATTTGACCCTGAGGGTTAGTCTTGTCCAAGATCTGCTCAGCTGGACACAGATGCTGTGACCTGAGAATCATCTACAAAAAGGTGAAGTCACTGATCAGAGGCAGAGAATGTACTGACAGGCTTCAGCAGGGAATCACACATGCACTTTCAGAAATACTCTGCAGTCCAGGCTGCACCCTGCAGAATGCTGGTATTAGTGCTGCTACTGTGGGAGTTGCTGCAGGCCTATTGCACCTCAGTGCTGAAATATCACTGAGTGATCACCATAACCACGTGGTGTGTTTTGACTGAAAGCGTCTGAGTTAAACACAGAATTCAAGAATTGAAGTCTCCTAACAAGATTACATTTTTTGCTGGATTTAAGCACCCATCCACATCCGAACCCAAAAAAAATCTCCCCTCCCTCCCATCCTCAAAATTCCTGAAATAAACTGTCTAGTTCATGGCATATTTTGCAACAGGTGTTCCAGGTCATTTCCTATCGAGTAGAGAGGAGTGCTGATTCTGACATTGAAAGATGGACGTTGAATAGATTTCCCAGTGCAAATGTCAATCCCCAACTCAGTCAGAACATCCAAACCCTCCAGGCCAAACGGGCTTTCCTGCTGGTTTCAAGACTTTCTATGATGCCCCAACAGCTGTGGTGTTGCACCCCTGATGGTTGTGAATAGTTTCTACTTTGCAGCTTTTGTTGAGATGTTGTAAACATCCGTGCCAACTCCCACCACCCCTGCCAGCCTGGCTCAGAGGCAGTTTAAATTATTATTGATCCTTCATTTGATGCCTTGTCAAATTAGTCTCCTGACATGTAGGTGGCCCACTGAACACTTTACCTCCTCTTTACCATCCAAGATTATTTCCGCAATGATTGGCAGTTTCGGTGAAACAATCCCCTGCTGTATAAATATTTATCCATGGTGCTGTAGTTGCTTGCAGCACATCTGGGGCGGAACATTATCTCCCTGTCGGAGCCCAATCCATCACGCAAACCAGCCTCCCATCCATTGACTCTGTCTACACTTCCCGCTGTCTCGGCAAAGCAGCCAGCATAATTAACACCCACGCACCCCAGACATTCTCTCTTCCACCTTCTTCCGGTGGGAAAGATATAAAAGTCTGAGGTCACGTACCAACTGACTCAAGAACAGCTTCTTTCCTGCTACCATCAGACTTTTGAATGGACTTACCTTGCATTAAGTTGATCTTTCTCTACACCCTAGCTATGACTGTAACACTACATTATGCACTCTCTCCTTTCCTTCTCTATGAACAGTATGCTTTATCTGTATAGCGAGCAAGAAACAATAATTTTCATTGTGTAGCAATACATGCGACAATAATAAATCAAATCAATCAAATCAAAATCGGGGGAGGGGTGCTGTAAATTGCAGCAACCCATTCAAGAGTCCAATCCCACTGGTGTAAAATTCTGCCCTGGGCTTGTAAATCAGTTCGTTTCTTATTGGGATCAATAGGCTTTTTTTCTGCTTAATATCATGCTAAATTGTAATTATTGTGTAATTACATTGATTGATTCTGTTGAACTTCAGGAAGATCAGGTATTAAAGGAGGCTGCAGTGTTCATTCATGTTCAGAAATTGGTTAGTTTGTAAGAAAGAATGAGTCCATTTCAGGTTTGTGAAAGGTGAACACCCAGACAATTATCTCCTGATAGAAAGGCATCCTGGAGATTTATGATGGTACCGTTACTTAGCTCCATGTTAGGATAAATTACATCCTGGCATTGAAGGAATTAAGCAAGATGCACAAATTTGTATGTGCTTGTTTGACCATTCTCTATTGTAACAACAGCTTATGTTTATTTAGCACCTACAATGTAATGAAATGTTCCAAGATGCTTCACAGGGGCAATATAAAACAAGGAATGATCCCAAGCCATGATGGAAGATATTAAGAAGACTTGTAAAAGAGGTAGAATAGAATCATAGAATACCTACAGTGCAAAAGGAGGCCATTCGGCCCATTGAACCTGCACCAACAACAATCCCACCCAGACCCTATCCCTATAACTCCACATATTTACCATGCTAATCTTCCTGACATCCCCCTAACACTAAGGATCAATTTAGCATGGCTAATTAACCTAACCTGCACATTTTTGGAGTGTGGGAGGAAATTGGAACACCCGGAGAAAACCCACATAGACACAGGGCGCATGTGCAAACTCCACACAAGTAGGATTTAAGAAATGTTTTAGAAACCTTACAGTGCAGAGGGGAGCATTGGGCCCATTGTGTCCACACAGACTCTCCGATAATGCATTTTGCCAAGACCTTATCACCATAACCTCATGTATTTACCCCACTAATCCGCAAACCTACACATATTTGAACACTATGGGACAATTTAGCATGGCCAATCAACTGACTCTGCACATCTTTGGACTGTGGGAGGAAACAGGAGCACCCAGAGGAAACCCACGCAGACGTGAGGAGAGCAAACTCCACACAATCACCCAAGGCCGGAATTGAACCCGGGTTCCTGGCGCAACAAAGCAGCAGTGCTAACCACTGTGCCACCAGGCCATGTTAATAAAGTAAAGTGAGTGGAGAGGAGGCAAAGTGTAAGGAGCATATTCCAGAGCTTGTAAAAACAATTCATGGATCTAAAGGAACATTCCATATAGGAATATAAAAATAAGCAGTTTCCTCTTTCAGAACCCAATACCCGTAAAACGGTTTGATTCAATAATCAAAGATTTGCCAGCATAACGAGCTAAGAAATAATTTTGGAATAATCCAAGAAATGAGCATGGTATTCACAGGTGGAAAAACAATGCAGCAAAAGTTGAAAGGCATAAACAGCAACAAAAAGTCCAACTCAGCACGGTGCACATAGTTGGCAGGATGGCACAGTGTTTAGCACTACTGCTTCACAGTGCCGGGGCCAGGGGTCGATTCCTGACTTGGGTCACTGTCTGTGTGGAGTTTGCACATTCTCCCTGTGTCTGCATGGGTTTCCTCTGGATGCTCTGCTTTCCTCCCTCAGTAAGAAATCTGACAACACCAGGTTTAAGTCCAACCGATTTATTTGATAGTAAACTCACAAGCTTTTGAGGTTAAACTCTTTGTCACCTGTGTTTACCCCAGCCCAACGCCGACATCTCCACATCATTCCTCCCACAGTCCAAAGATGTGCAGATTTGGTGCATTGGCCATGCTAAATTCTCCCTCAGTATACCCAAATTGGCGTCGGAGTGTTGCGACAAGCGTATTTTCAAAGTAATTTCATTCAAATATTAATGTAAGCCTATTTGTGACACTAATAAATAAAAACTCCAACTCATACTAGAATCAAACAAAAACCTTCTTTTAGTTCACCTCAGGCACTTTTTCCCAAAATATGCTGACACAAATAATCCTATCTGCAATGCTTTTGATTATTGCTGCTGTATCAGATTTTGCACTGCATAATGATCATTGCTGGCAACCTTCCATCTCATAAGATGATGGTTTGGTGCTGTAGTGGCCAACTCTCTGTTAAAGATTGTCTGGTGTGTCTCAGGAGCCCCACTCTGGCAGAGCAGTCTCTGCTATATTCAGTGTAGAGGAGGACAGTGAGCTGAGATGGTACAGAATTTGCTGGCCTCTATTTTCTCTGCGCCCTCTTCTCAGCTAGCTGAGCTTCTTATTTCTGCTCACCCCTTCCAATGCCCTTCCAAAGTGTCAGCCTCCAGAGGTCCTGAACATTGGCAACTGTCTCCGAGTTATCAGTGCTAATATCTGCCATCTTCATATTTTGCTTGTAGGTGTCCATGTTGTGGGGGTGTGGATGCCCAGTGGCTGGTTCATCTTGCAGAAAGTCTTTGGGTATTTGGCCATTACCCATCTGAGAACACGGCCAAGCCAGCCAAGGCATCATTAGTTGGCAATAATTGGATGCTGATGGAATTAACACATTCCAGGACCTCTGAGTTGCTGACCGTGCCCTGCCGAGATGCCAAGGATATGCCTGAGACAGCGAAGTTGGGAACTGTTCAGCACTTTCTCCCGCCTTGCATATGTTGTCCTGATCCCATCACTGGAGAGGGGCGCAATGAAGATGCAGTTTGATTTTCTCGACTTTTCTTGATTTTTATGAAGGGTGATCAGGCACAAAATAAAAGTTCTCAGGTGACACGAAACTTGGAAATTTGGTGACTTGTGAGAGGGATTATGATAGACTTCAAGAGGGCATAGGTTGGTGAAATGGGTGGGTGCATGGCAAATAACATTTAACGTAGAGAAGTATGAAGTGATAAATTTTGGTAGGAAGAGCAAAGAACAGCAATATAAAAAGAAGGATACAATTCTTAAGGGAGTGCAGAAACAGAGGGACTTGTGGGTAAGTGTGCACAAACCATTGAAAATGGGAAGACAGATTGATGAACTTTTATAAAACAGTGGCTTGGCCTTAACTGGAATATTGTGTTTAGTCCTTGGCACCACAGTGTAGGAAAAATGTGAAAGCATGGGAGAAGGTGCAGGAAAGATTTATGAGCGTGGTTCCAGGGATAAGGGACTTCAGAAGTTGACCTATGCCTGCCCCCACAGGTGATAAGGACATGGATTCTGAGATGGAAGTAGTAGGAACTGGCACCCCAACCGGAGCAAGACCTCAGTAAGAACTCAATGGCTTTGCAACATTCCCTTTGGAAATGAGGGTCTCCAATTCATTTCATATCCTCTAGTCCTGCCTCTGATTGATCCCGGGCCGATCGCTAAGCAGTGGAAAAGGCCCTCTTGTGGTGGGGTTGTTGATTAAGAAACACGCTTGCAGGGGAAGGGATGTTATGATGGCCCTGGGTAAACCATCAATAGATCTCCCTGTGGGCCTTGTAAAGCTCCTCTATTAGGCGAGTGGAGGATTGCCCATTGGGAAGGAGAGCAGGAGCGCAGGGGGAGGTGTTAATACCCTCCTTGATTGGCTTTACCCAGGCCAACAGCTAAAGGACTTTCGTGCTGATCTGCACACTGCAGCTGCTGATCAGCACTTTCAACATCTTATAAATAAAATAATTGTTGGGGGGTTTTCAGAAACTTTTAAGTATTGAGCATAATTTTAGCTAACACAAAGACTCGTGACCACAGTATCTTGGTTAAATTCGTCTCATTATTGATGAAAGTATGCTGGGAGAAAAGGATTGGGTAATCTAACACTTCCCTGAAGTTACATAACATTGCATACATAATTATACAATTTCTAAAAGTAATTTTACATGCACACTGGCTCATCCCAGTCAGAAATGAACCAATCATCATTAGTATAGGTCAGACATTATTGGTAAATGTTATATACCTTAGCCAACTACATTTATTCTCTGACAGCATGGGAACAGTGGTTACAAGTGATTTCTGACAAGTGATTGTCTTTCCCATGGCCACTTGTTATTGTTCTAGACCATCTTATCTGGTTGAAGGCTTTGTCTATTCATTAAGCTGTCTGAGATTGCTTGCTTTGTTCTTGGCTGATGAACTTTATATTCATAAGGACTGTCTAGAGTCCATGCCGATAAGACCAAAGCTTCTGTGAGTATATTGTTATTAAGAATGTGGTTCACTTTATTTGACTATTTTCCCATGATGCCTTAGAACTCTGTGCTATTAGCCAGGCTATTTGCTTTTTCAATAAAACACTTTTCAGAAATGCATGTTTAAATTCTCTAACTGTGGTTATATGTGATTCTATGCAAACCGTACCTCTGTAAAATACATGTATAAAGCACTCTATGATTCTTATTCTAAGTTAATCCACTCTGCTCTAATAGTCTTTCTTAGTGTTTCAGTCCCAGGGTATTTCAAATCCTTCTAACAGTGATCGTGACGAAAGACTGGCCTCGCTAAGATTATTACAATGACCAAGAGAGATATGCTCTCAGTCGGGCTTCTAGGACTCAATAGATTTCCTATTGAGCGCTTCAAAACAAGCAAGACTCAACGATTAAATGTACATCTGCAGGCTCAGCTGATTTGCTGACCTGGGAAGAAGGGGAGCCTACAATCAACAGAAGGAAATATGATCCAGAATCTCCAACTATGACAACATCTCTAAGAATAGCTCCACTGTGTCGATATCAGCTAAAAACAGGGTACAGCTGTCCAAGTGTTACATATTGATCTGTGAAAGTCTGTCCCTACAAGTCTAAGATAACACAGAATATTTGGTAAACTGAAACCTGTACTCTGAAAGAGATCCATTGTGTGCAAAGCATGCACTTTTATAAGCCCACAAAACAACTCAAGCCCCTTCACAATGTCTGAAGCAGCCAGAAATCACAAGAAAAGTCAGGTTCCCCCTATTCTCTAAAGGGTTTTGTCTCCTCATGTTCATGTTTCACTATATAGCAGCAACAACCTTTCGAAGAACCAATAAAATAAGGGTAGAATGCCACTACACCATCAAAGAACGTTTTTCTGCAGATGGCATTGTACAGAAACCAATATTTATCACCTTCTGAAACATCAAATGAAGCAATTGAGATTTATCGTCCCTACTGGTGGTGTCCCAGCCTATTGAATAAGGGGTGATCATTAGATGGACTAGGACAATTCCAGACATTTGCAGGTATAATTAAGTGGAGGAACCAAAGGGCAGTACACAACAAGGTTCTGAGTATAAGGTAGCTAACTAATGGATATAGCATCTTACAATGATCTGATCTAATAATGCCCGGGTGGTGTAAACAGAAGCAAGGCAATGTACTCTTACTGCCTATCCAGACTTCTCCAAAAGGGGGAATGGACATGATCTTCATTTCCCTTTATGTGTGGTAATACTACACTAACTGAAATTCTCAATGATTCACCATGTCGATTCACAAATAGTGGTGACATTAATGGAACTAAAACATCCTGGATTCACACCACATCTTTGCAACATTCAGTTTTGGTCAGAAGTTGAGATACACCAATCAAGTAGTGGATTATGTCTGTAAATCCATGCATCATGAGTGATTACTTAACAGTTGTCACTTCTGGAATGTATCGGTTAACCCCCATATGTAACTATATGGGTCAAAAATCATGCTACTCATTGTCACAAAGTGATATGAGCAGCAGAGAGGTAGCAATATTAATCAATAAACAACTCCCCTTTACCGTCCCAGGAGAAAATGATTACTATTCCTGACAAATGGGTGCAAATCAGGACAAGAAATTACAATATCTTGCCTAAGCTCCAAATATAGATGCTAGCACGTCATCAAAGGTCGGACTCTTTGTCCCACATGAAGGGAATGGGTAGTCATCTGATTTGCAAGCTTTATACAAGACATTTCTAACTGGAGTTACTGGATGTTTAACAGGGAGACATTTTGCCTTTTATCTGAATCTCAGTGGACCCCAGAACAGATTACTTCATCAAAAAACAAGTTCACCGGTCAGGCCCACAGTTGCTGAAGAGGATCTCACAGTCATCTTAGATCAAGGTCCAACCACATTAAACCTGACATGGTCAACATTTCACTCATGCTTCATGACTTAACCCTTCCTTTCTTGTAGCCCCAGCAATCTGAACTTCTCTGCATGTACAACTTAGGCCAGAGACTTAGACACTTTGACCAGTTTCCAGTAAAATTCATTTACCCAGGTGCTCTTACTCATGACATAGACAAAGGACAAGAGTCGATTAATTGTTAACCCAATTTTATTAACAAATCCTTATATAAATTCTATGTGAAAACAACTCTCAATAACTCTTCCACAATAACTCAATGTTTCCTACTACCTGTCTGAGATTTCTGATACTACCCATGTCGATGAACTCAACCAAGCTGCCAGGTCCAATTCGCTGAGCTCTGTCGTCTCTTGAACTCAGGGCCTTCTTCCTGAAGATTGGTCTTGCACATCCTCTTTTGTCATCACTGGCCCTCTGCCTTGTCTTTGCTGTAAGTCAAGTCATCACTGAGGGTGACTTCCAGGTGTCTCTTCTTATCTCCCTCTTCACGACCTTTCGGAAGGTTCTCTGCTTCCAGTCAATGAGGTTACCGGATGGCGATCGAAGGACCCAGTGAGGTTGCTGATTCCATATATGGAAGATGCCAGGGCCTCCTAGGTGTCCATCCTCAGATGCATGGGGTGCATGTCACCCTTTTGTATGTATGGTAATGATGGGAATCCAGAGAGTCTGGCTAAAACAGGAATACACAAATGCTGTCTTTATCTGGTCAAGGCTGAGCACCTCTGGTTCCAGTATCCAGGGCAAGGCCAGGTTTGCCCTTGCTCGTTTCTGACCTATAATTACATTTAAACTTTGTCTGTCCAAATTCACATCAGGTCTGGCTACGGAGGCTGTCGACTGTTGTTGAATTTATATTGTCCAATTCTGTGTAAGGCCTAGTTGCTCAGGCTGTTGGCCACTTGGCAACACAATTCTTCCCAGGGAACTACAAAGATAGTACCTTAAGGTTAAATCATTACTATCAACCACCATGCCTGAAAGCTCAACACAAGGAGCAAAGAAAAAGAGCTTAGTTCAGACTGAAGGGAGTTCAATCATTTGATGTCTGAGTGCAGTAGTGTGTAGTATTATTTCACACTGGATTATATTCATATGATCTTCCTTGACTTAAGCAGTCAAAAAGATCATTTGACGGTGTGTGATGAAGGGAGCAAAATCAAAGTGAAGAGGCATCTCTATAGAAACGTTGTACAGACTAAAAATTTGCTAAAGTATCTAGGTCATTCACTGACATAGGAATGAAGATCCACTGATGACAATGCTGGAAATTACTGTGCTCCTCCCCAAGTAGCACAGAAATGAAACAATTCTTTAATGCCCCCAAATTTTCACAGCAGTATCCTCAATTTTCAGAGATTTCAGGATAATCCAGGAGGGTTGACAACCATGGTCGTGACATCCTTTCACCTTGAATCTATTGCAATCTGCCAAGGCTTCAGGGACCCATGAAATATTTCCTTTCATCAGTGGATCTTGGACTTGTACGAAATGAGAACGCTGCAACTCAGCTCTTAAGAACACAAAAATATCGTGACAGAGAAAGCACAGAGGATGATTTGATTTTATGATTTCCAGTAGCAACATCTTGTTGTTTGAATCTGTTTCTGTGAAGCACCAATGCCTTTTTAAATTGTCTAAATTGGATTCAGAGCATCTTACTGACTTAGAATAGGACTGATAGCCCTCAGCTATTTTGCTGTTTTGGAATGCCTTATTTAAATTCATGAACATATTCAATGTGCGCTTTTTTTCACAGTGCTCCCCGTCCTCGGTCTCAGGGGGTTTGCTAATTGATCACATCTCTCCTCTACAAAGCAGCAATGAAGAAGCTGCAAGAATCTCACTTACAATGGATTCAGGGCTAATGAAATCCGTTCTAGTAGCTCAGGGCTCAAGCATACTAAAGTTCAGACTGATGAACGCCATAAATACCTTACATAAATAGCTAATGAGCTGGTACTGTGCAATGTTTGTGTACTGGTTTTGAGAAAAGCATAAAGATGAGGTAGTCATTAATTGTAATAATCAATGAAAACTCAGAAAGTCCTAATTAATTGATACCAATCCATGGCGTGCTTTGCAGAGTTGGAGGTGGAGGTGGCCCACCATTGGCCAGTGGCAGGATCTTCTGGTCCCACCATGGTCAATAGCGGAAAAGGCCAGAAAATCCCACCATTTGTTCAAGTTTTATTATCTTATACATCTTGGTGAAAGGAAGAACTGAAGAATTTCCTTAGTCTTGAAATCCTGAGAGGAAATAAAGAGCTGGAATAGGAGATTATGTCAGCACTGTATGTGTTAATATAAGAGAAGTCCTTGGTGAAATAGAGTTCAAGCTGGCCCAGGATTTGCACTGAACTTCCCCCTGTAGGAGGCAGGCACTGAATCTTCAGTATAACTAGACCGACAAGAATGTTTTTTCAATGGTCTCTATTGTCTAACAGCTAGCGAAGGCAAAATATCAAACTTCTTAAGAACAAGTACAGTGGCACAGTGGTTAGCACTGCTGCCTCACAGTTGCAGAGGTTTGATTCCCAGCTTGGGTCATTGTCTGTGTGGAGCTTACATATTCTCCCCGTGTCTGTGTGGGTTTCCTCTGGGTGCTCGGATTTCCTCCCACAGTCCAAAGACGTGTGGGTTAGGTGGATTGGCCATGCTAAATTGTCCCTAAGTGTCAGGAGGGCTCGCTAGGGTAAATGAATGAGGTTATCGAGATAGGGCCTGGGTGGGATTGTATTCACTGCAAACTCAATGGGCCGAATGGCCTCCTTCAGCACTATGGGATTTTATGATTCCATGATTCACTGTTCAGGTTGATGCTTTGGTAGAGTTCCAGTTAACTGAAAAACTTCCCCTGCAGCAATGAGAGGAAGGGACAATGTTTCAATCAACAGAAATACAAGACCATTGGGATTAATTCTGCTGCCCATGATACATACCTCCTCATTGGCTCTTCCAATGAAATTAACAGAAAGTTAAACTGCGGGGGTGGGGGGGGGAGGGTGGAATTTTACCGTCTCACCCACCATGGGAATCGTAGCAGGCAGGGGCTGGACTATACAATGGTCCATTGACCTTGAAAGGGATTTTCCGGTTTTGGGGTGAGCACAGATGGAAAATCCCACCCTGGGTGTCAAATGCCTGTCCAACCTGCTACCACCTATTTTCCACCCTTTCCCAAGCCAAATTTGATCCCTCTATTCTCCACCTTTGGAGTTCAGGAGGAGCAGAATGAGGATGATTAGCAGGATGATAATATAGTCAGACTGGTACAGTTCAGGAAGGCGGGATAGACAGAAACACAGGTTGGAAGTGAGAGAAAAATTGGGTTATTGATATTAATGAGAAAAGTCTCTTGTGGTCTCTCTATAAGAGATTTGATAGCTTCTACTGGGAAACTGGTGGGACCAATGGCAATGGCTACACTTACTGCATAATTTCTGCCTGTAAACCTACATGCAACCACCAGTCACAAAGGTTATTAACTTGATTGGCTCAGCAGGGTTGTGCTGCTGTCCGGAGGATGAACAGTTGTGACAAATTATGTTTCTTCTCAGCCCAGTTCTTACTATTGTGTTCCAGACTCGATCTTGTATGTGAAGGACTTTTATACTGTCATCTTCCAGGCCCTACCAAAATAAAACAAGTAATGAACAGCAGGTTTGTTAGCTATTTTTGTGAGTGTAGTCGTAAAGGTGAATCCCATTCATTTTCCTCTAGAAACAATTTATTATCAGATTCCTTCATTCACACATTTCAGTTGAATAGGCTTTTGGTCCAGACCTACGTTTTGCATTTTTCAATTATTGCTCAGAGATTAAGCCTCATATTTTCTATCTGTAACCTGTCCCCTCCACAGTGATGGAAACGCACTGCAAATACTTCCCTTCAGCACATTTTTAGAGGAGGGTATGTGGAGGGAATGAACAAGAGGTGCAATTATCATAGAATCATAGAAGTTATCATAGAATCCCTAGAAGAAGGCCATTCGGCCCATCGGGTCTGCACTGACCATAATCCCACCAAGGCCCTATTCCTGTAACCCCACATATTTACCCTGTTAATCCCCTGACATTAGGGTCAAGTTAGCATGGCCAATCAACATAACTCACATATCTTTGGGCTGTG
This sequence comes from Carcharhinus amblyrhynchos, assembly GCF_965287045.1. Classification (NCBI taxonomy): domain Eukaryota; kingdom Metazoa; phylum Chordata; class Chondrichthyes; order Carcharhiniformes; family Carcharhinidae; genus Carcharhinus; species Carcharhinus amblyrhynchos. Next base: position 52,564,920 of record NC_137329.1, read on the forward strand.
GGAGGAATCCAGAGTACTCGGAGGAAACCCATGCAGACACGGGGAGAATGTGTAAACTCCGCACAGACAGTGACCTGAGGCTGGGATTGAACCCGGGTCCCTGGCGCTGTGAGGCAGAAGTGCTAACTACTGTGTCACTGTGCCACCCTAATTATATCTGTCCTCATCTATCCCTACCCAATCGTGTTTGACTATCGATCAAAAAGCATGACTAACAAGAGCTGTCTTTGCCAACTCAATTGAATCAGAGAAGAACAGTGACATAATTATGCCCTCTCCTCAAACCAGAGCTACTGACAAGTGCTGCAACAGGGACTGCTCTGCTGGTGGCTGACAGGATTATTACAACTTCAAATTTGTATGCCACAGACATCCTTTAAACTGGCGCGGGGGACATGTGCAAAATTTCTCAATCAGCCAATGCATTAAACAGGTGGCAGACCCCTCATTTTGCAGAGAAAACAGCTTCATTACTTTCCCCAGTGGAAAACAAGACAGCAGTGAAAGGCAACACGGCACTTGTTCCATGCAGCCAGATTCTGCAGAGCACAACCATTATTAGTGGCATTCGTATGTGTCAGCACAGGTCTTCATGAACAGAGTGTATACGTGAACAAATGTCTCTTGGGAGCATTCATGACGCCTTCATTTTACACCCATCTGTGCTGGCACAATGGCCAGCATAGCACAATTGTTGAAAAGAGATGGAAAAACTTGATTGATGGCCCCTCAAGGACACTATTCTCTTCAGTCCTGGCAATGATTTCAGTAAGCAAGCGACGAGCAAAAGCTAAAAAGCAATAGAATGAGACATAAAGCATCACCAGGGCCATGGTAAAACAAATTCAGCAATGCTTGAATAGATAAGATTCTGTTTCAATATACCTTCACCAAGGAGTCACTTGTCTGAGGTCCAGGTACCTCATCACTTCACAGTTATATTTCTCTTAGTTTTACAAGTAGACTTACATTAACAATGTGAAAAATCCCCTAGTCGCCACAGTCCTGACACCTGTTTGGATACACTGAAGGAGAATTTAGCATGGTCAACACACCTAACCAACATGTCTTTGGAACAATGGGAGGAAACTGGAGCACTGGAGGAAACCCACACAGACATGAGGAGAATGTGCAGACTCTACACAGCCAATGACTCAAGCTGGGAATCAAATACGGGTCCCTGGCACTGCGAAGCAGCAGTGCTAACCATTGTGCCAGCGTGCCCTCCAACGGTCCCACTGTGCCATGCATCTTGCTAAAGGAACCAGTAATGTCCAATTATGCACGGTCAGCTTATTTATATTTGTCAATTCATCCCTGAGATGTGAGTGTAGCTGGATGGTCAGTTATTAAAACAGATTATCTGGTCATTGTCGCATTTCAGTTTGTGGGAGCTTGCTGTTTATAAATTGGCAGGCAACTTTCCTATGTATCAAGTGTACTGAAGTGTAAGGTGCTTTATGATGCCCTGAGGGAATTAAAGGTGCTATAGAAATAACGAAGAAATAATGAAGAGTTAGTGTCAGTTTTGATGGTTTGATTGACAAAGTTGCATGATGTTGCCATAGGCTGGTTGCTCCTTTATTCAAAAGAGAGAGAGCTATGCTTACAGTTATTGGATTCACCGTTGTGTTCATTTTTTCATTAAACATTAATTGCACTTGTTATTAAAGGAAAGACTGATTTAATGCAATGTGACATTGCCTGTACAGAGAGTTTCTCATTTTGTGTGCAATAGGAAGGAACTGCAAAATGCCTTGGCTCAAAAGCCTTCGAGACAAAACTGCAAGTTAAAGCAAAATGTTATTCAAGTGATATCGATCAAATAGCCCCACAAATTAATCCAGCTGAATTTGAATAAATCCTAAGAAATGTCACTGTGTTGGAATCAGATTTGTACTGGTTCACAATACAAAATGTTGAGTATTCCCTTAATCTTTAAGAGAGAAAAAGAGAGAAAAGAGAGGCACAGAGGCAGTACGCAAGGGCACTGTCCCCTGGCACTTCCCCCAGGCAGTGCACAGGCAGTGCCAGGGGGCAGTTTCAGGGGAGGATATTGCAGGGGATGTGTGTGGGGCTGGGGCTGTGCATATGATGGAGTGGGATAACGTGTGTAGGGGGGTGTGGTGTGTGGAGGGAATGGGATGGGGTGTTGTTCATGGGGGTGTGTGATATACTTGGGCGGGTGGTGGTGTGTGAATAGATGGTGTGCATGAAGGGGTGGAGTGCATGAGATGTGTGATGTGTGTGGGATAGGATGGTGTTCTGCTTTTATTTTTTGTATCGGAGTGGCCTACTGTATCAAAAGCAGAAAATTCCGTCCTGACTCTTATTTTCTGATCAGTTTGTCCCTTCAGAAAAAGACATATAAATTGGGTAAAGCTGGTCAGACATTAGAGAGGCATTATCATATTTGTCTGGCCATCAGTTTCCAATGTTATTTCCTTCTGCTGCCAGTGTCCCCTGCCAATTAGATAGTTTGTATATCTATCTGAGAGAACTGTGAGATATTACTACCCTTTATTACTTCAGCTCACAGCTATCCACCAAAGCCAGTAGAATGCTTTCATTAACACCAGTTGGATAGAGCTTAGAGATGGTGCATGGCAGATTTGTCCAAAGGCTAAACAGAGGTAGTGTTATGCCAGCTAGGCAGTGTCTTTCTCGAAGTACACAATATCATTGAAGATGTAATGTGCGGGGGAAGGATGCTTTTCAGGCCGAATTATAACTGTCACAACACTTCTGAATGAAGCGGCAAATACTACAGAGCAGAATTTTCAGAGTACTGCGTCTTTTTTATTTTCTGTCGTCTATACAACATCACACCCCTCAACAGATTCCGGCATGTTCCTTTCAGTGCCAATTGACACGGCCTCACGGTGGAATCTGATTGGTTGATTCATACACCGGACATCTGCCTCATTTTGTGTTAAGTGGGTTTTACTCCGTCTTGTGCAAAAGTAATTCTCCCTTTCTGTATTTCTTTTAAAGAATTCCCATAACAGCTAGGAAGTAAAACGCCCCCAGTCTTTACACTGACTGACCATTCTGGTAATGGTCTGCTTTCCCATATCCTATGGCACGAAGCCATCTATGATATCGAGGTGGGGGTGTTGTGCACGGTGATTGGGAGACATTTGTATAAGAGTTCAATATAACATTCTGTTGCTACTCCTACTGCTTCACTAATTGTCAGTGGATTGCATATAAAACCCTCATGCCAGTCCTTTTACTGAGTTTGATTCCTGGCCAGGGTCACAGTCAGTTGAGGAGTCTGCATGATGTTCCCGTGTCTGCATGCGTTTCCTCCGGGTTGCTCCACTGTCCAAAAGACATGCTGGTTAGGTGCATTGGCCATGATAAATTGCCCCTCAGTGTACCCGAACAGGTACCGGATCATGGTGACCAGGGGATTTTCACAGTAGCTTCATTGCAGTGTAAGTCTGCAAATAAGCCTGCTTGTGACTAATAATAAACTTTTTAGTAAAAGCATTTTGTGAACTTCATTCTTTAGCAAATAATTCTAAACTCTTCCTTTCACTCTTCATGGAATCATAGGATCATAGAGTCCCTACAGTGCCGAAGGAGGCCATCTGTCACATTGAGTCTGCACCGATCACAATCCCATCCAGGTCCTATCTCCATAACCTCACAACCCTGTGATTTACTCTAGCTAGTCCCCCCTGACATTAAGGGCAATTTAGCATGGCCAATCCACCCAACCTATGGCCTTTCCTCTTGTTGTCTTTCTCATGCAGCATGGTACAGATTTAATTGGTTCTGAGTTGTTTCATTATTCAGTACCATTTCTCTTTCACCTTATGAATTTTACACAGGCTCGTGGCCTGATTTTGAACTTCAACTTGAACTGGAGGCTGACAAAGCTCTTAAAGTACATATGTGCAGGAGCATAATGTTTATCTTACTGGATGTCGAATCCAAAAATCTCGATCAATAATCTGCAGACAAGAGTTCAAATCCCACATAGAAGCTGGGAAAATTAGATTCAGTTAATCAATTAATTAAATCTGGAAAAAAATAGCCAGCATCAGCACAGTGAAAGTGAAATAACAAGATTGTTGCAAAAAATAAACACTTTTTTTACGAATGTCCTTTGGGGCTGGCTGAATGTGTGACATTTGTAAAGATTCATTCATGGGGTTTGCATGTTGCCGGTAAGTGAATGTGCAAACTCCACACAGTCACCCAAGATCAGAATTGAACTCAGATCCCTGGCACTGTGAGGCAGCAGTGTTAACCACTGTGCCAGTATGCCACCCTTCTTGAACTGCTTGTAGGTGCACCCATAGTTGTTTTAGCAAGGGAGTTCCAGAATTTTGATCCAGACAGTCCAAGCATTGACCTAAGCACTGCACATGATGAATGCAATTGATTCTTTAATGTGTTACTCATTAACATGTGGGGACTGGTGCCAAAATTGGGAGAACTATCCCACACACCAGTCAAGCAACAGCCTGACATAATCATTGTCATTAAATCATATTTTCGAGCCAGTGTTCCAGAATCTTCCATCACCATACTTGGGTCTGTCTTGCTGTTAGGGCAGGACAGAGGGCATGGCACAGTGGCATTCAGTTGGGTAGATGTGGCCCTGGGAGTCGTCAACATTGACAACCGACCTCATGAAGGCTCATGGTTTGGAAAAAAAAAGGCCAAAGAAAGCTCCTACTGATTGCCAATTCTCAACGAAAGGTTGCAGAGCTGAAATGTTAACTCTGCTTCCCTCTCTACAAATGTTTCCTGATCTGAAAATGTTCCCTTTTATTAGTAGTACATGCCAAAAGCAGCACCAGGAATATCTAACTATGAGGTGCCAAATTGGTGAAGCTACCTGACAAGCTACTAGAGTAGATTTCCTATTGTGTGGTGTCAGACCGAGAGCGTAGGAAGATGGTTGTGGCTTTGTTTATTGGACGTCATTCCCTGAGCCCCAGTACATTGCTACAGGAGTTCCTCAGAGAAGTGCCCTTGGCCCTTCAGCCACCTTCAGCTGTTTTTGTCAATGACCTTCCCTCCCAAAATAAGATCAGAACGTTCACGGATGAGTGGAATGTTCCATGCCACTCACAACTTCTCAGATACTAAAGCAGCCAGTGCCCGTATTCTGACTGGACAAACAGCAAGTGACAAATAACATTCATGTTACATAAATTTAAATAATGACGGTCTCCAACAAGGAAGAATCTAACCACCTCCTCTTAACATTCAACGGCATTACCATCACTGAATCATCCACCATGAACATCCTGGGGGTCTACCATTGATGAGACACTGAGCTACATATGCTGCATAAATATGTTAGCTACAAGAACAGGTCAGAGACTGAGTATTTTGCAGTGAGTAACTCACTGAAAAATCCTATGTATGCTTAGCCCAGTTTGCTTCAGTCTATGCAAAGACTTCATTTTAAGATATTTCTGCCTATGCAAATACATTTAAATGCTAGACTGTAGGGCTTAACTAACACTGCTGACTCGAATACATTTTAAAACTCAGAAGGCATGCTGGGTTAGCTAAAAGTTGACTGCATTCTTGAAGAGTACACAACAGCAGGCAAACAAATTTTCCGTAACAGCAGCTGCAAGGATTGTTTTTCTAAGTTGGAGAGAGTTTGCAAAGGACATATACATAACAAGATAAGGATTGAGATACTGTGGATTTTTGTGTGCGTTTTTAGTTCAGTTCAGTTCAGTTCAGGTTTATGATCCTGCTCAAGATCAATTCAGGGACTGGCTTAGTAGCCAGTCTCCAGATTTGCTTTTCCTTTTTGCTTCTATCATGTTAATTTTCTTAAGTTCTGCTCAATAAAGGAAATTCATTTTAAAATCCCGTCCCAGTGCTGTCCCCTCATCTGTTCAAAGGAATGAATGGACCCAATACTGACTTAGTGACTCCCCAAACCATATAAAGACACAAATTAGGAAGGTGTAGGAATTGACTCCATTTGCCTGAATGAATGCAGCTCCAACAATATTCAAGAAGCTCAATATCATAAACACAACTGTCTTGACTGACACCCTATACATCACCTTAAGCATAGCATCAGAATGTACCATCGACAAGATGCATTGCAGCAGCTTGTCAAAGCTTCTTCAACAGCACCTTCCAAACCTGCAACCGTTACCGCCTAGAAGGATAAAGGCAGCCAATGCATGGGATTGCTACCACCTGCAGGTTCCCCTTCAAGTCACTTTCACTGGTGGGTCAAATGCTACTGTGGATGGACCTACACCACACACACTGCATCATTCCAAGGACACACCACCTGCTCAAGGGCACTATGATTTGGGATTAAGTTCTGGAAAGGAAAGCTTATTTATTTGTCACAAGTAGGCTTACGTTAACACTGCAATGAAGTTACAGTGAAAATCCCCTAGTCACCGCACTCTGGCACCTGTTCGGGTACACTGAGAGAGAATTCAGCATGGCTAATGCACCTAAACAGTATGTCTTTCGGGCTGTGGGAGGAAACCGGAGCACCAGAGGAACCCACGCAGACACAGCAAGAACATGCAGACTCTGCACAGACAGTGATCCAAGCCAGGAATTGAATCTGCGTCCCTGGTGCTGTGGGGCAGCAGTGCTGACCACAGTGCCAGTGGCCTCGCCATTAACACCCACATCTGAAGAATAGGTTTTAAGGAAATGGTGTGGCAAAGTAATAGTGAATTAAAGAGTGAGAGCAATGGGAGATATATGGGGTTAATGGGAATGTAGGCCTTTGTAATCAGGACGTGATTGGAGGTCATAATTTCTCCACAGGCCCTGGAACTAAACCTTAGTGACAACAAGTAAATAAGTTAAAATGAATAAGCTCCGGGTCCTGTGATTGATTGAAAAGGAACATTAATCTCTCTGGAACAGAAAAGACTGCAAAAGGAAAATGCTGTTGCATTTGATGACTTTACTTCTTCCAGGGAGAATTTTCACTGTCAAAGACTCTTCCTAACCCAAGTGAACAACCAGAGGCAAAAATGCCACCAAGTAGAAACTCTCAGATTTCTTGATGATGCTCACAGATAATGAAATTAAACTCAAGAGTATCAATTAATGGTCCAAACAGAATCCTGGATTGTTTGTATTTTGCCAATGAGCATCTTATTTAAACAGGAAATACTGTTCTTTGTAGAACACTTGATCGTCGATCTTGCTTCCCTAACCTGTTACTCCTCTAAAGAATCACTGGAGAATTAAGTGATCTTTGTTGAAAGTCAGTCATAAAGCCTGTGATAAGTACTACTTGGAATCATCATAGGAAGATAGGAGCAGGAGTATCATAGATTCCCTACAGTACAGAAGGAGGCCATTCGGCCCATTGAGTTGGTACTGACCACAATCCCAACCAGGCCCTATTCCGATAACCCCACACATTTATCCTGCTAACCTCCTGATACTAGGGTTTAATTTATCATGGCCAATCCACCTAACCTGCACATCTTTGGACTGTGGGATGAAACCAGAGCACCCAGTGGAATCCATGCAGAAATGGGGAGAAAGTGCAAACTCTGCACAGACACTGACCCAAGGCCAAAATCGAACCCGATGCATTGGTGTTGTGAGGCAGCAGTGCTAAGCGCTATGCCACCGTGCCACCCTAGTAGGCTATTCAGTCCATCAAACTTGTTCCACCATTCAAACAGATCATAGCGGATCATCAACCTCTACTCTATTTTTCCCCACTATCCCCACATCCCTTGATATTATTACTACTCACAAATCTATTGATTTCTGTCTTGAACATGCTCAATAATTGAGCTCCCACAGCCCTCTGGGGCAGTCAATTCCAAAGTTTCACCACTGTCTGTGTGAAGAAATTCTTCCACATCTCAATCTTAAATGGCCTGCTCCTATTCTGAGACTGTTTTGCCTGGTTCTTGACTCACCAGCCAGGGGAAACATCCTATCTACATCTGTCTTGCTATGTCCTTTAAGAATTTTGTAGACTTCAATGAGATCATCTGTCATTCTTTGAAACTCTAGAGAATACAGGCCGAATTTCCTCAATCTCTCCTCGTAAGACAATCCCACTGTCTCAAGGATTAGACTGGTGTTCCCCTGTAGTACTCCCTCTACAGTATGTATATCTTTCCGGAGATAAGGCTACAATACTCCAAGTGCAGTCTCACCAACACTGTGCATAATTACAGCAAGAATGGTCTGAAATGTATTCTTCCATTTTGCACTCAAGCTGTGAGACTTGATTCTTGGACAGATTGTATTCAGACTCTGGTAGCTACATAACATTCGTTAAATAGCATTACATCGAAACAGGTTAAAGAGTAGGCATGTGGCTGCTCTGAATGATCTTGTCACGAGTCTAACGTTGTACATTATCACTGATGTCATATATTAGCATATCCTATTTGTCACCCTTTTATGTAAAGACATGTTTACTCCTGTACTCAAATCTGCTTGAGATGAAGGACAACCTATCATTCGCCTTCCTAATTGCTTGCTGCTTCTGCACACTAGCTTTTGGTGACTCATGAACAAAGACTCCTGTGTGCTTTGCACATCAACATTTTCCAATCTCTTACCAGTTAAGAAATTCCCTGCCATTCTGTTTTTTCCACCAATCAGCCTCAAGTACAGAATGGATGGGAAGCTCTCCAACCTAAGGAGACTTCAAGCTATTGCCACAGTGAAGGAGACTGTTCTGAGAGATTTCCTCTTTGCCCTGTATTCTGGCTCAGAGCCAGAGATGCAAGTCAGTATGGACAAATTTTCCACAGCTTGTGACGACTTTGGACTCACCATCAATATTAAAAAGACCGAAGTCATGCGCCAGCCTGCTCCTCATGCACCATACACAGAACCCATATTCACAATCAAAGGGCAGAAACTACAGGCAGCACCCTCTCCCAAGCAGTGACTATTGATGCAGAAGTTAACTGCAGAATAGCAAAGGCAAGTTCTGCTTTCAGTAGACTGCGCTCCACTGTTTGGGAACATTGAGGAATCAGCCCAGCAACAAAACTGAAGGCCTACAGCACCGTGGTACTCACTACCCTCCTGTATGCCTGTGAAACGTGGACTGTGTATCGAAGGCATGCAAGACAGCTCAATCATTTCCACATGACTTGTCTTTGCAGAATATTATACATCCGATGGCAAGGCAAAGTAGCAGGCACTGAAGTTCTCTCTAGAGCAAGTCTACCATCAGTCTACACACTGCTGATGAGAGCGCAGACTCAGTGGGCAGGTCATGTCATCCGTATGTCAGACGAGCGCATACCCAAGCAGCTCCTTTTTGGGGAACTCTCTGCTGGAAGACGCTCGCATGGAGGGCAGAAGAAACGTTTCAAAGACACTCTCAAGCCCTCCCTGAAGTCTCTTGGCATAGACACGACCACCTGGGAAACGCTGGCACAAAACTGCCCTACCTGGCGCTGCCTCATCCACAAGGGCTGTCTTACGAAGCAAGGTGCAATGCTGAAGCACCACATAAGCGCGAGCTGTGCAAGTCCAGAGCCACCAGCGCAACAACTGCAGTGCCTATACAAGTCTGCCCAATATATGCCAGGGCATTCCGTGTCCGAATTGGCCTGATCAGTCATCTCCGGATACACCGCACCCAGCTTCAAAGTGACTAATGGTGTCGAGATCCTCATCGACGACAATGGATAAACAACAACAACCAAAGAGGATAATTTCACACTTCTTCACATTATATCTAATCTGCCATATTCTTGCCCATTCACTTAGCCTGTCCAAATCCCCTTGAAGACTCTTTAAATCCCCCTCACAACTTACATTCCCATGTTGGCTAGCATTATCAGCAAATTTGGAAATGTTACATTTGGTCCCCACAACCTAATCATTAATATAGATTGTGAACAGCTGCGGCCCCAACACTGACACTTGGGGTATCCACTAATCACAGCCTGCCATCCTGAGAATGACCAATTTATTGCTACTCTCTGTTTTCTGTTTGTTAACCAATTCTCAATCCAAACCAGTATATTACCCAAAACCCATGTGTTCCAATTACATTTATTAAGCTCCTGGGTCGGATCTTATGAAAAGCCCTCTGAAAATCCAAATACTCCACATCCACCAGTTCCCCTTTATCTATGTTACAGGTAACATCCCAAAAACCTCCAACAGGTTTGTCAAACATGATTGCCCTTTCACAAATCGAGATTGACTACCTAATCATATCATTATTTTCCATGTGTCTAGTTATCACATTCTTTAGAATAGATTCAAAAATTTTTCCTGTTACTGGTATCAAACTACAGGTCTATATTTCCCCAAGTTCTCTCTCTGTCTCTCTCTCTCTCCCTTCTTAAATAGTGGGATTATGTTTGCTACTTTCCAATCTGACATAACCATCCCAGAATCCATAGGAATTTGAAAGATAACCCCTTGTATCCATTATCTGTATAATTCACCTCCTTTAACACGCTGGGATGCAACGTATCTGGTCCAGGGGATTTATCAATCTTCAATCCAATTATTTTTTTCATTGCTACCTTTTTATTAATATTAATTTATTTTAGTTCCTCAGTTGCCAAGTCCTTCGGTTCTCTAGCATTCCTTGAAGATTTTTTGTATCTTTCTCCATGAAGATAAGCATGAAGTAAATGTTTAGTTTATCTGTCATTTTCCTATTCCCCATTTTAAATTCTCCTGTCTCTATCTGTTATGGATCCATATTTGCCCATTATACTTTGACAGAGTCAAAGTATGGGAGGCTGGTTTGCGTGACTTCTTTAAATGCAAGCAACTGCCTGTCTACTGTCAAACCTTTCAATGCATTTTCCCAATCCACCATAGCCAACTTGCCTCTCATACCTTCATTGTTCCTTTGTTCAGATTTAAGACCCTGTATCAATGTATTAAGGCACTATGGCTGGAATTCCACACCCGCCCAGCAAGTTTGGGAACCTCATTAAATCAGATTACTTTATTTATCAGTGTCACAGGTAGGCTTACGTTCACACTGCAATGAAGTTACTGTAAAAATTCCCGAGTCATTACACGCCGGCGCCTGTTCGGGTATACTGAGGGAGAATTTAGCATGGCCAACGCACCTAACCAGCACATCTTTTGGACTGAGGGAGGAAACTGGAGCAGCCAGAGGAAACCCACGCAGACACGGGGAGAATGTGCAAAATCCGCACAGACAGTGACCCAAGATGGGAATCGATCCCGAGTCCCTGGTGCTGTGAGGCAGTAGTGCTAACCCACTGTGCCAGATTAACATCTAATTGTAAGGCTTCCCCACCATATTGTCTTCCCATATTGGGATCAGTCCCCTTGCTGACCTGACATTGAGTGCGTGCTCCTATTTCACCTGAGCCAGCACTTAAAGTGAAATTTTCCCTTTGTTCTTCTACCTATCAATGTATTCCTCACACATTACAAAATTCCTAAATGGAAATGTTGAAAAATCTACAGATGGATTTATCTCATAATGCGCCCTCAAGAATAATCTTTTGATTGCAGCACAGTGTCGAATGCTGCAATCTGTAATTCTTTGTGGATGGCGAGGTGTTCCAAAGTTGTACAACACTCCACGAATCTTCATCCAAATCGACCCAACAATTTAAGTTTAATTGGCAGTGTGAGCAGAATAGATGGAGAAAGTAATACCCATTTGTCAACTGCATCCAATCTGTTTAACAATGTAACCATTGATCTTGCCCTTATATAAATAACCAATCAATCACTGGGTCCACAAGCGTCACTTCAACCTGTCAGACTCCGTACTATGTTTTATGGTTGGGATTTATGGAAGAATCCTCAGCACATTGAAGATTCAAAAACTTGCTGCGTAATAGCTTAGCAGTTGGCAGAGCCACTGATGGATCAGTGCACACCTCTCAACATGAAGAATTTAGCGTGGGTGAGAGGAGAATGCCCTCAATTCTCAGAGTAAACAGTACGGCTGATTTAATTAGATTGCTGCGGGGGGGGGGGGGACATTTAAAATATTAATTGTCAAGGCCAGCCAGCAATCACTAGGCTTTCTGCAACCTAGCAACTTAAATTTTATTTTGAATATAACCAGACTCTATGAGACTGATGTAGCTTAATACTGTTAACCAGTTCAAGGAACACAATGGAATTTGTTGTGCAGGCACATCAAGACAAGTAATACAACAAGGTCAAATCTGAAAATGAGTAATGTAATTACTGTCACAGGAGAGCAAGCAGGATAACCGAGGAATACAGATGTATAGCGACTATACAATTTCACTGTTAGCAACACTACCTGTGATAGAATCATTGAATTATAGAATCCATACAGTGCAGAAAGAGGCCATTCAGCCCATCGAGTCCGCACCAACCACAACCCCACCCAGGCCCTATCCCAGTAACCCCATGTATTTATCTCGCTAATCCCCCCGTCACTAAGAGGCAATTTTGCATAGCAATAAACCTAACACTTGGATATTTCAAAGGGGTCTGCTTCCATAAAATATAAAAGTGGGCATTTTTACTTTGGGGAATAATGTAAAGCAGGTGATATCAGATCATCTGTCCTCTGTCCTTTACACTTCTCCGAATTTTCATTTCCATTGAAGTCCATAGGGAGGGGTATGCAGTCCTGTGTGATGTACTGTTGGGTGGAGTAGGTGTGAATGTACCCAGAGAACATGTGGAGGTCTCCTGAAAAGACATGAATGCTGCTTGGGAAGACTACCTGAGAAGGTGGTTAGACTCTCTGAGAAGGTATGACTGCTTCCTGAGAAGATCATAGAATCATAGAATCACACAGTGCAGAAAGAGGCCCTTCAGCCCATCAAGGCTGCACCGACTACAATCCCATCCAGGCCCTACCCCCATATCCCTACATATTTTACCTGCTAATCCCTCTAACTTATGCATCCCAGGACACTAAGGGGCAATTTTAGCATGGCCAATCAACCTAATCCACACATCTTTGGACTGTGGGAGGAAACCAGAGCACCCAGAGGAAACCCACGCAGACACAAGGAGAATGTGCAAACTCCACACAGACAGTGACCTGAGCCAGGAATCGAACCCAGGTCCCTGGAGCTGTGAAGCAGCAGTGCTAACCACTGAGCTATCGTGCCACCCTATGGAGATGCTAATGCAGCATGGAGGCAAGCTGAGAAGATGGGGGAGTTCCCCGAGGAGGAATGGAGGCATCCTAGATCATTTATCTCAAAATGTTGCAAAACAATTGACTTTCAGAAATAACTTGTTATATTTTGACTGTTGGGGTGAGGTGAGGAAGGAGTTTATTGTTGCTTTTCTACCTTTCTAGTGGACCCCAACATCTCAATGACATCAATAATAGACAATGATCCAACTGTAGATCAACTGATCCTAACCACCGTCTCAGGGAGTCCTCAAGGAGCCTTCACATCTTCTCAGGAGGCATCCACATGTTCTCTGCATACACTCACACCTATTCTGTCCAACAGTGCATTGCACACAAGTGGACACTCCTCCCTTTGGACTTCCATTGAAATAAAAATTGGGAGAAGTGCATAGCTCAGAGGACAGATGATCTGATATCACCTGCTTTACATTATTCCCCAAAGTAAGAATCCAACTTGTGATTGTTCGTTTAGTGCTGACCACTGGTTAATAGCAGTGGTTGAGAATTGAAGAGACAAACAACCATTTGTAGAGGAGAGATCTCAGAGTGAAATGTCTCTCACATAATGGACAGGGGCTCTTAAAGTGAGACATCATTGTCCTGCAGAGGAGTATCCCTTCAATTGAGACATCAATCATTCATAAAGCACTGATTTCTTATCGTGTGATAGGAGTTAGGATTTAAATGAAGCTTGATCTCATTAACTGGCAGAACACATTCAAAGGACTAAATAGCCTCCGCCAGTTCTTATGTGACATTATGCCTCTGTATATTATAAAGTTTGCAGGTGACACAAAAATTGGAAGAATTGGCTGAAATCTTTTATCCTTGTCATGTCTGAGATTTTCCGGCGCAGCTGAGAGTGAATGGAGTTTTGACTGGAGCGCCAAATCTTCCATTCTCAGTCGTAAGGGATCCTGCCAGAGCAAAACCAGAGGATTGTGCCAATTATTTATGCACATTTAGTGGTATCATAATCTAAAGCAGATATTGTATGAAAAGAATTATTTCGCGTTACACATACTTCCAATAAAGCTTTTCTCATCAACCTATATCCATTATGTTTGTCCTGTCACAGTTTCTGACAATAGGTCTTTTACAGGACAACCATACTGTTGGATGTTAAATGTAAACAAGAAAATCTTTCTCTTAGTCCACTCACATCCAGCAGCCACCACCCAGCAAATCCACAACCAGCAGAGGTTCCGCACTCTCTCCCCACCTCACAAACACTGCCTTTTCCAGCCTTACTGCATCCTATACCTCAAGCAGGCTATCCTCAATCTTCGAAGGCTCTACATCCATGGCTTATCTCCCTGACCCCAGAAACACAGTCCCGAAACTATTGAACAACACCAACTGCTATATTCTTTCAACCTACCTGTGACATACCTTCCCCTGTATATTCTTTTTAGTACACTGGACTTTAAAAGGAAGAAACAGATCAAACTAATAATATTATGAAACAATTTTTTAATAAAGGTCGAGACTAGTAGATTAGAACTTGGATACTAATGTGCAGATTGTCTTACATCTGCTGTGTTGAAATTATTATTAATATTGTTATAACATCATTAGGTAATTTTTTAATTTTTGTTTTACTCCATTCTTAAAGTTACAAAGCCAGTGCTCAGAATGGACCAGCCAACCCAAATTCATTCCTTGCTTGCTCCAAAAAACAAATTCAAATTGAATCCCATTCAAGAGAAACAAACAAGATCCAAGTTGACAAGATAAGGAATTGCACCCAATCTTGTCCATAATCTGATGCTTGATCTCAGCCAAAACACCAACCATCAGTAGGTAATTAGTCAAGTCTATGACTAATTTGATAGGTTGAGGGAACTAGGTCTCTTCTCCCTGGAGAGACGAAGGTTGAGAGGCGACCTGATAGAGGTTTATAAAATGTTGAGAGGAATAGATAGGGTGGATTTTTGGAGGCTATTTCCCAGGGCTGAAATGGTCGCTATGAGAGGACACAGGTTTAAGGTGCTGGGAAGCAAGTACAGAGGAGATGTTAGGGGAAAGTTTTTCACTCAGAGGGTGGTGAGTGAATGGAATTGGCTGCCGTCGGTAGAGGCAAACTCGCTGGGGTCTTTTAAAAGACTTCTGGATGAGTACATGGGATCTAATGGCATTGGAAGTTACAGATAGTTCTATGGCTTGGTAGGTATAGATGTGATCGGCGCAACTTGTAAGCCAAAGGGCCTGTTTGTGCTGTAGTGTTCTATAAGAACATAAGAAATAGGAGCAGGAGTAGGCCATCTAGCCCCTCGAGCCTGCCCCGCCATTCAATAAGATCATGGCTGATCTGTCGTGTCTCAGTTCCACATTCCCGCTCTCTCCCCATAACCCTTAATCCCCTTGCTTGTCAAAAACCTATCAACCCGCGTCTTAAAAATGTTTAGCGAGGCAGCCTCCACCACTTCAACGGGCAGAGAATTCCAGAGATTCACCACCCTTTGAGTGAAGAAGTTCCTCCTCAACTCTGTTCTAAACCGCCCTCCCTTTATCTTGAGGCTGTGCCCTCTAGTCTTACTGTCCTTTCTGAGTGGGAAGAGTCTCTCCACCTCTATCCTATCCATCCCATTCATCATCTTATATGGCTCAATGAGATCTCCCCTCATTCTTCTAAACTCTAATGAGTACAAGCCTAGTTTATTCAGCCTCTCCTCATAGTTCAACCCCCTCAACTCTGGTATCAGCCTAGTAAACCTCCTCTGCACTCCCTCCAAGGCCAAAATATCCTTGTGTAAGTGCAGCGACCAAAACTGCACACAGTACTCCAGCTGCGGCCTCACCAGTGCCTTATACAGCCGCAGCAAGGCCTCCCTACTTTTATATTCAATCCCCCTCACTATGAAGGCCAGCATCCCATTTGCCTTCCTGACCACCTGCTGCACCTGTAGGCTGGGTTTTTGCGACTCATGCACAAAGACCCCGAGGTCCCTCTGCACCGTCGCATGCTGCAGTTTTTCGCCACGTAAGTAATAGTCCTTCCTACCATTATTCCTACCAAAGTGGACAACCTCACATTTGCCAACATTAAATTCCATTTGCCAGTTCCTGGCCCATTTGCCCAGCCTATCTAGATCCTTCTGCAGACTCTCCACACCCTCCGCACAATTTGCCGTTCCACCAATCTTGGTGTCATCAGCAAATTTCGACATCATACACTCGGTTCCCTCCTCCAGATCATCTATATAAATGGTAAATAGCTGAGGCCCCAGCACCGACCCCTGGGGCACTCCACTAGTCACCAACCGCCAATCCGAATAGCACCCATTGACCCCCACTCTCTGCCTCCTATTTGACAGCCAATCCTCTATCCACGCTATGTTCTATGAGGGACCAAAGGCAGCTCTGTGACAGAGAGAGACAATTGGTAATAGAGCTTAAGGGATACCATGGTGGCACAATGGTTAGCACTGCTGCCTCACAGAGCCAGGGATCCAAGTTCGATTCCTGGCTTGGTTACTGCCTGCGTGGTGTCTGTATGTTCTCCCTGCGTCTGTGTGGGTTTCCTTTGAGTACTCTGGTTTCTTCCCACAGTCTGAAAGATGCTCTGGTTAGGTGGATTGGCCATGCTAAAAAAAAACACTCCACACCAAGCACGGAGCGAGATGAGGAGACAAGTCACAATGTAGTTTGGCTGAAATGTGAATTCAACTCATGCTAATGGTGTTATTTTGAACAACATGCTAGCTAATTAGTCCCCTCTGCTACTATAATATACTGTGCAATAAAATGTGCAATTTGACTTACTCCATTATCATAACCCTGATCCTGTTTTGGGTGTTACGTAGCATAAGGTCAACAGGAGAGTTGCAGTTGGGAGTATGAGTGCAGGTATACAGTACCTACGAGTCAGGAGATGATATGGAAACTTCATGGGAAGAAGTCCTCGGGGGATCAGTGGAAAATCTTGGGGCTTTAATAGTGGCTGCCAGCACCAAGTAAAAGGTGAGCTTGGCCATCTTTTGATGATGATGGTTCATTTTTTCCTTATGGGGAGGGAGGTGTTATGTAGTTGCATATATAAGGTTGAAAATGTGGTGTTTGACAAACGTAACTATTGCATCTTAACAAATGCTAAGAAAACCAAAAGAAATCATACAACATTATCGCTTTAAAAAGCATGTATCTTTGTGCTTGGGATTTTAAACTGCAGAAAGCAGGCTGCAGAAGCCAATATGGCAACATTTGTGTCCAAAGCAGCAGCCAGAGTTCCAGCAGAGCAAAATAGGCTTTGAAATTGAAGCCATGAGTTTAAAGACACAGAACAAATTGAATTCAAACTAGAGTGTTGGTGACAGCCTCAAGCCACTCAAATTTCAGGAATACTGTGAGGTAATTCCATGTATTTAAACCCGGACAAGGAGGAGACGACAGAATATGCTTGCTACCTCTCGGTAGCAAGGCTCTCTTATGAAATCTTATAATATATAATCTTATAATATATTATCTTATAATAGGCTCTCTTATGAAATGCTGCAGTTTTAATATATAGCTTCATCAAATCACCATCTAAATAGAAGGAGAAACCATCTCAGATTCCAGACAGAAGCATCATACTTCCAACAAACACCTGGTGCTATATTATTTGAGAGTGTCTATATTCTGTAATGATTTATTTCATTACTCCTGGATGGATCTTGTAATTGGAACAGTATTTTATTGGGATTTTATTCAGTTTGTTAATTATTTTAATAGGGTTGTCACCAGTTTTAAAATAAAGACCTGTCAATTGTTCCTGATAGAGAAGTCAGATCCCATTTTAATTTACCAAAACCTATAGCTTTCTACTATTTCTCGCACACTTACTGAAGATTACAAGGTGAGGTATATCCCTTTGGAGGCTTCCAAAATCATGCAGAGGGAAGCATCACCTCCGCATTGTAACCCATGAAACTATCATTGATTGTTGTAAAGACCCATCTAGCTCACTTGTGCCCTTTAGGGAAAGAAATCTGTCATGCCACATAAAGACTTCAGATGCCAGCAACGTGGTTGACTCTGAACTGCCCTGTGAAATGGGCTAACAAACTACTTGGCTCAAGATAAGTTAAGGGCCACAAATGCCCCTTGCCAGTGATGTTCATGTCCCACGAAAAAATAAGTTTTTAAAAATCCAGTTAAAATTGCAGTTGGGGTCCCAATGGGCAGCATAGTGGCACAGCAGTCAGTACTGCTGCCTCACAGTGCCAGAGACCCAGGTTTAGTTCTGGCCTTGGGTCACTGTCTGTGTGGAAGTTGCACACTCTCCCCATGCCTGTATGGATTTCCTTCCATAGTTAAAAGATGTGCAGGGTAGGTTGATTGGCAATGCTAAATTGCCCCTTAGCATCAGGGGTATTAGCAAGATAAACAGAAAGGGTTACGGGGACAGAGCTTGGTGGGATTGTTGTCAATGCAGGCTCAATGGGTTGAATGGTCTTCTTCTCCCACAGTAGAGATTCTATGATTCTATGATATTATCTGACCATGAAATGCATATTTATAGAAAGAGTTCCTGTCTGTTAGAACAATGAGTTCCTGATGGCATAACAGCAGGCTCATAACCTAGGCCATTAAATTGCCTGATTAACACCAGGTTAAAATCACCACTTAATTACAATTACAGTCTAATCCATGTGAGGACATTTCTTCATAATGAATGGTTCAGACATCCTGTAACAGCACTGCCCCTGCTGATGCCCAAGATCTTTTTGACGTGACAGTTACAAAATGATATGGCTGAATCATTCCACTCATAAAAGCAAGTAGCAGAGATAAATGTCTCCTGGAAGTAGAGACAAGAGTGACCAAGGTTTCATTAGGCAGAGGCCTATATTAACAAGTCCCAGATGATTCATATATATGATGGATCTGCTGACTGATCTGATCTTACTCAGAAATGATCTCCTGGACACTTCATGCAGAATTGCTGGGCTTAAACAATGGATTGCACTGAACACAGTGGGATTCGCAGAATTTATTGTGGAGTCTCTTATTCTATGGATGCATCATTGAGTGGATAGATGAGACCAGACAAGTGAGGGAGTCACGTTATTAATCGGCACAAAGTATCGCGATCATTTGACATTAATTAAATCAGTGAGGTCTATTTGTCCTGACACTGAAGTTCAGCTACGTTGCATTCGATTTGCCAGCACCTAAGGCAGAGTCACAATCTATTGGCATTTCCTTTTCAGAAATATTTTCACTTGAATGCTTTTCTTTTCTCTACTTTAATCCTCTCCCACATAAACCAGTTATGAGTTTCTATTCCAAATCATTAAAATGTCTTCACAGCATGGGTTATCTTATTGTGGGAGTCTTATATGGCAGTGAGATAAATTTGTATCCCATGTACCCATTAGAACAGTGATCTGCGTCGTACCTTGCAGCTGATCAGAGGACACATTGGATATATGGCACAAAAATAGGACATTTGGCCATTCAGTCCAAGCTATACTCGAGCCACTTGTTTTCTTTCTTTATCTAAATCTATCGCCATAACTCTCCTTTCTCCCTCGTATGTTTGTCTAATTTCTCCTTAGAAGTAGCTTGATCATTTGCTTCAAGCATTCCTGGTGGGCGAGAGTTCTACATTCTTATCACATTTTGAAAATAAAGTTTCCACTGTATTCCGTCTTGGATTTCTCGGCGGCTATCTTAGATGGTGCTCCTTACTTTATGCTCTTCTGCACAAGTGGAAACACATTCTCTCTGTCTTCATTCTATCAAAACCTTTAATAAGTTTCCAGAACTGCATTAGTTCACCCCCTCAGCTTTCTTTCTTTAAAAGAATGGAGACCCAACCTTTCCTGATAAAGACCCATGCACTTCTGGCATAACCTTTGTGACTCATCTCTGCACCTTCTTGAGTACCTTAATATCCCTGGTAAGGACAACTGTACACAATATGCTTGGCTCTCCAAAGCCTGTCCACCATCTATAAGGCACAGTCAGGAGTGTGATGGAATAGCCTCCACTTGCCGCAATGACTGTGACTCCTACAGCACTTAGGAAGTGCCATCCAGAACAAAGTGACCCACTTGTCTGGCATCCCATCCACCACCTTAAACATCCACCACTGATGGGTAGTGGCAGCAATGTGCAGCATATCCAAGATGTGCTATGACAACTTGCCATCTTCAACAGCACCTTCCAAACCCATGACTTCCAGTACCTGGAAGGATAAGGACAACAGATGCATGCAGCATCGCCACCTGCAGATTGCCCTCCAACCCATCCACTATCTTGACTTGGAATTATTTTGCCATTCCTTTACTGCTTTTAGGTCAAAATTGTGGAACTCCTTTCAAACAGCTCTGTGGGTGTAACTACACCAAATGAAGCGCAGTGGTTCAAGAAAGCAGCCTACCATCACCTTCTCAAGGACGTTTTGAGATTGGCAATGAATGTAATACTCAAACACCGTGAAAAAATAGCAATAAAAAATCTCATCCATTTGTTCAAATCCCTTGCATCTCTGCATCCTACCCCAGCCCATGACATTCCCAAATCTTTGCCCATTCCAATGGGCCAATTTTGTATATATGGATTTAAATTGCTCCAACATTGTTATCCATGCCTTCAGCTGCTTGGGTCTGAATTTCTGGAATTTCCCCTCTGTCTCTGTACTCTCTGCTTCCTCAAAGCTGCTCTTTAAAAGTCGCCCATTGACTAAGTTATTGGTCACCTGACATGGGGCTTAATGCGACTTGTTGTCTGAGTACATTCTTGTGAATTGTCCTGGGATATTTTACTCAGCTAAAGGTCCACTATAAACGCAAAATTGTTTTGGAATGGAACAGCAAAAGAAACACTGACTCTCGCAATTATTTTTCAGCTGTCTTTTTGTCCCTTGCTTTGTAGCTCAGTTGGTAGCACTCCAGCCTTTGAGGTAGAAAGTTGTGTATTCGGTCCATGATCAGAGTGCAGATAAACGCGGAATTAGTGCTGTACTACCAATGTGTGGCATTAGTTTGAAGAAGAGCAGTTGTTCCTAGCCAGTATTTAATCACTCAATTGACCTCAAAAAATAGATTACTTGGTCATTATTGTATTGCTGTCTGTGAGAGCTTACTGTGTACAAATCAATTATTTTTTCTCCATTGCAACAGTGATTACACTGCAGAAGTACTGAATTGGCCGTGAAATTCTTTAGGACTTCCTGTGGCAATGAAACAGTGCTAGATCAATGCAAGCCTTTTGTTTCACCTTCAGACTCCACTCTGATGTTGGTTGTAGTCAGAGCAGTTGGTGTGGGGGGTGGAGGGAGCAGATCTGGGGGGGTGCTGGCATTCTTGTATCTTAGCGGTGAAACATCCTGAGGCAGGGATGCAAACAGACAGGGTTTGACACTGAACCACATAGAAAGACAAAGGGGGAAAGAGTTGTCCACCACATGGGAAGCTCCATGAAGCATAGGACAAAATGAAGGCGACAGGGTTTATTACGAATTTCTGTTCTATTTGTCTTCATCATTGCATGTGGGAATGGAGAATTCATTGGGCAGGAATGTCAGGACCTCCTGACATTGCTGCTTATTCCTATTCAAATTTTTCTATGCTGAACAAGCTGAGAAATAGCTTCTTAGGGTGCAACATCGCCATCTGGTGGATAAATGTGATATTGGTGCAGAAACCTTTTTTTTGGCCGTTAGTGCAATGCTTCCAAGTGTGCCATAGAATGATGATGATTGACCCATTCTGCCTGAAGGAGCTTTTTGAAAGAACTATTTAAGTGATCCCATTCCCCATACTGCTGCATTTTCTCCCCTATTGAGTATCCATCCCAAATACCTTTTTGAAACTCAGACCCCCATCTAGCTTCATATATCGAATGTGCTTTACTCAAATGTGATCGGCTCACCATGCAGCACAACGGATACATTATCCCCATTGTCATGACACCATGCCTCTAAGAAATTATTTTAAATCTGAAGGTTTTGCAAGAAGGTCCAAGCTTCTTACTGATGCCGTAATGTCTGGTACTGGTGTCCTCTAACTGTTACTGAAGCAGTATAATTGATATCATGCTGAGTTTAATCTAGAATAATGCAAGGTCCTGTGTTTTTAATGATCCCTTGTGATTGCTGGGGGGAACATGATTGACATGTCAGGGGATGCCTGGGGAGTTTTTTTTTCCACAGAAATACTTTTCAAAGTATTTACTTTCAATTTTCGGTAGTATCCTAAAGTGGAGAACAGCAACATTGTTTTTCCCCTCTCTCTGGAGTTGGATTCTTGAGTTTCATTTTCTCTGATGCTGTTTGGCCTTGAGACAGGAAGCAGTGTCTCTTGTTTTCCTCTCTCTGGAGTTGGAAATTCTATTGCTTGTGAATTGTTGTTAAAAGCTGGTGGAAGCAGGCTGTGTCTATGTTATTCTCTCTCCAGAGGTGTGCTGGGAAGCCTCAGAGATTTAATCCAACATTCAAAGGACTAATTCAGAGCAGCTATTAAAAAGCTGAAGATCCAGCATCATGTGAGCATACTTGTTTTTTGTGCTCAGTCTAGAAAGGGTGTATGTCTATAGGGTGGTGATTGACTTGGAATAACATAGATAGCTAGCTGTAAAGGTTTATACTGTATCATGTTTGATTCTTGTAACTGGTCAAAGTTATGCTAAATCTTTTTATTATATTTTCACTGTGTTCTTAAGTGAGCTTTCTAGTGGCTCACTTGAATCATACCTGGGGAGAAACACTTCATGCTCACCCTAATGTCAAATGTATAAACTTAAGCTCTAACTTCTTAAAACAGCTTGCAGTTTCTGGCCTGGGTTTTAACAAGACAAAAAAAACAGAAATCTCTTCCTTAAAATTACATTTAAAAGGCAGATAAACTTTCATAGAATCATGGCACTAGATAAAAGAGAAGGAGGCTGTCCGGTCTGCTATCCCTTCCCAGTCCTGTGCAAAGGTCGCCAATTAGTCCCACTCCCCAGCCCTTCCTCATAGCTCTGCAATGTTTCTTTGCTTTTTAAATAGAGATCCAAGTATCTGGCATCGGCAGTATTTTACTTTGGGCTTTGTAGCTGTCTTGAATTTTATGAGCCCTTCTTTGTACTTTCTCCTGGGCCTCAACTCATATTCCTTGCCATGTATTAAGATCAAATGTGAAAAACAGACTACAAATGTAGGCTGGGATTCTGCCTAAAATATTATAAGGGCCGAATTTGTGTAAAAACTGGAGTAAATTCCGCTGGACTTTTTAAAAATGAATCTCCCGCACTCTGTGCACTGCAGAGTGCCTCAGCACGAATCTCAATAAAAACCGGAGGCAGGGTTATTCCTGCTAGAGAGGCTGGCAGCATAGAACTGAGTGGACTATTGTGCAAGTGCTGATCTGTCATAGCAGAGATCGGCACACGCACAGTAGTCTTGCACTGCCAACCTCCCGATCTCTGGCCACCATATCATTGGCCAACCCCATGACCTTGCATCTACTCCTCTGATCACCATGCACCCCACCCCCCCCCAATCCCACAATCACTGCCCTTCTGATATCCGGGCTCCCCCTAGCCCCTTTCAGCCAAGCCTGCCTCGATCTTCCCCATTCTCCCTACCTGCAGTCTCAGACTCCCAATTGCCCCCCCCTCCGCCCCTGCACCCCTCTCCCCCCACCCCCCTACCAGCAGCCCCTACCCCCACCCCACAATCTCAATACATTCCCCAGCCCTGACCCTCCCCAACCAGCTGCCAGCCCTGTTTGTTGTCTACCCTCCCTCTGCCCATGATCCTGACCATAGAGTGGTAGTGGGACCTCTCCCAACCCCACTGATCTCCCCCTCCATAGGCCCCACCCCCAACAAAACTTATCGCCACTGGCCCCATCCCCTTGGGCACTGCCTGATGCCCAGTGGGCAGTGCCATGGTGCCTCGTGGGCATTGCCACATTTCCCTCTTGGGCAGTACCAGGGGGACAGGCTGGCAATGCCCAGGGGGAGCCTTCCTTATCTCCAACCTCCTGGGAGGGCCCTCCATGACCTCCCTTCACTTCAGCGGGTCGGACCACCAGCTCCCATTAGAGGGGAGCTGTTGTCAATCTCACTAGGATGAACCACTCCTGGCATGGGCTGGGGGGGAGGGGGTGGTGTGGGGGTGTGGAGTGGCTAGCAGGCTTGGAGACTTCAGTCCTGGGCCTTCTCACATAACTTAAATTTGAATTTAAATATTTTAAACAGCTCCACACGGATTTCTGGGGCAGAACTGACAATGCCGGAAATCCAGCAGCTGGAGACACATGAAGGCCATGGTACCCAGCAGGGAGCCCCCTAAACAGCCTCTGCTTATGTCTCCTGAAGAATTGTCACCATGGTGTACTGGAAACTTGAATAACCCAAGTGCATTTCTGTTTTATATTCTACTGCTCCAACTACACAACCTTACGTACCTTCTCAATGACTTTATCACTCAGTGTGTAAACCTGAAATCATTTATCAGCTGTGAACCCTGGGTCCCCCTCCTACTTACTAACCATTGGTCAATACTTGAACATTGAGTTCAACAACTTCAGAGCATGAACACTCTTTTCCACTTTCACCCCATTTCCATTTATTTTATTTCATTATGTTTCATCTCATTCATGCATTTTATCATTCTTCTTTTTGATTTGGACTGGGGTAGGCACAGTAAGAAATCTCACAACACCAGGTCAAAGTCCAACAGCTTTACTTGAAATCATGAGCTTTTGGAATACTGATTCTTCATCAGCTGAAGGAGCAGTGTTCCAAAAGCTCATGATTTCAAATAAAGCTGTTGGACTTTGACCTGGTGTTGTGAGATTTCTTACTGTATCCTTTTTTCTCACCTCCATTTTTCCACTTTCCATTCCAGCTCTCCTTCTTGCCCCCCTCCCCCCTTTCTCCCTCCCCTTCAGGGTTACTGCCACATTCCTCAGGCAGTCCTTTAACAATCTGTGTCTATGTTTTGCCATTCACACATTCTGATCACTTAATGGACACCTTTTAGCACCTTCTCAGCCTTCTGTATCCTCATTCGTATTCCCATTTTCCCACTCCACATCCTACACCTTCGTAATATAAATCTCCGCTGATTCTCTATGTTCTCAACTCTGACGAAGTGACATCCAGACTCGAAACATTGGTTCTGTTCTCTCCCTACAGGTGCTGTCAGACCTGCTGAGATTTTCCAGCATTTTCTGTTTTTAAGTCAATACTCCTTATTTGGGCTTTTCTTGTCTATCAGCCTACTTCTCCTACACCATTAAGAATTAACTTACAGGGAAAGCAAATAATAGTTTAATTCAGATGTATTTTATCATCCAATTAGTTTCTCTACCTCTTAAATTCAGTCCATTAATGTTTTCCCTTCCATGTTGTGAGCCTATTTGAAATTTCTGTTTTGCTTCATTATGGGCCATTTTGTAAATTTGACGCCATGACTGGACAAGAGGGGTAAAAAAAGAAATAAAAGAAAACTTTTGTGTTGAAAGGATGTGTTCACGGACAGATGACATTGTGCCAACTTGATGAAGAAAGGTTGACCCTGTAAATCCTTGGATCTGGAATTTTTGAGGCTTTGCAATATTTTCCAAACATAATGGGGGACACAGCAGAAATCAGCAACCACCCACAATTGCGTTGGATGTCAGTTGATTACCAACGTTGTAAGGAATGGAAGTTTGAGTGCCCCTTACAAAGGGTATAGGCACCAGGACAGTTGAGCGGTAGGGGCTTTCCATGCCAGGAGTTCCCAGTTTGGTCAGAATCCAAGCCTAGACCCAAGGTTAGGCTGGGGAGCAGTATAGTGGGTAGGATGAGGAAGATCAGCTTCCAGGTGAGCAGTAGCAAGACCCACTAAGGGTAGTCCAAGCAGTGGATATCCAAAGAATGACCAGTAAAAAGAAAACTGGCACCCATAGATGGAGGACCAGTGAAAGTCTGAATGAGGTCTCGGGTTTGCTTTGCAACTTCTTCCCCAGCCCTTTTCCAGAAAGTGTCCACACAACAGAATCATCAGCCTTTGTGGGACAGGTGGAGGCCAAAGGTGCACCCCTATTGTTGCTTGCATTTAACATGGCCATGTCAACCACTTGCTCTACCTACCCTCCCCCACCAACACCACCCCCCCCACCCCCACCGCCCACCCCCCTCCCCTCCCCACCCGTCCATTATCCCTGCAAGCCCTCTTGGATTTAAGGGAAAGTTAGATAAATTCATGATCGAGAAAGGAGTAGGCAGGTGAGATAAGGTTTACATAGAGAATTAACACCACGATAGGCGTTTTGGGCTGAGTGGCCTGCTTTTGTGATGTAGGCCAGAATTCTCCGACCTCGCCTACAGTGAGGTCCTGCACTTGATTCTCCAATCCTGCTGCAGAGAATGGAGATTTGGTTGAGTGCCAAGTTCTCCATTCTCACTGGCAGCATTGGCAGACAGGAGAATTCTGACCGCGAAGTCCTCCGTAACTCCACTACGCCAACAATAGAAAGTTGTAGATTAGAAGAACAATTGCATTTCAAAAGTAATTAATTGGCTGTGCAGCATTTTGGGCTGTCCTAAGGTGTGAAAGGCACTGTATAAATGCAAGATTTTTGCTTTAAAGGCAGGTGTGATCCCAAGGTAACTCATCAGATTGCATTCCGATGATTCTCAAGGCCCTAATGTTCTTCTCCACAATCATGTCTAACTGCAAGCAAGGAGGAAAAAAATTGTAGGATTAAAGAGTTGAATCCATTCATTTTTTTCTCCCACCTGATTTTTTCACTGCCTTGCACTATACATTTCTTATTGCAAAATTGATACTTGTGCTATGTTGCATATCAGTGACTGTTTTTCAGGAACAATGTCCTGCTCGGCTCAATGCAGACTTCATTCCCATTTCATTAACTGTCACGTTCCAAATCAAACCTGGTCTTTATTTTTTTCTCAGAATTCATGCCATTTCTGGGAGGTCAAATGTTTCCCTTTCTTCACCTCCTCAGTTCCAGATTCTAAACATTAAACTCAAAATAACCCAGGATTCTAAAACTGCAGCTTAATTATCCTGGGCACTGTAAGAAATCTCACAACACCAGGTTAAAGTCCAACACATTTACTTGGAATT
The DNA here is from genome assembly GCF_965287045.1 of Carcharhinus amblyrhynchos. NCBI lineage: Eukaryota > Metazoa > Chordata > Chondrichthyes > Carcharhiniformes > Carcharhinidae > Carcharhinus > Carcharhinus amblyrhynchos. Next base: position 52,592,081 of record NC_137329.1, read on the forward strand.
GTAATTAATCCATGGTGGTGAAGGTCCCATCACCAAAAGTTCCTTCATTTACAAGACATACTACACAATGGTGTGCTCCCTATGTGCTTCTTTCTTCAACAGATAGGGAACATGAGGCTCCCTGATTGGGCCATCAATTACTACTCAATCAGGGAAACTTGTTTCCTGTTGAAACAAATAAACGAAATCAAACTAACTTAAGGACAACTCAAAAGAGACAACTCCCTGAAAGGACGGGAACAGCCCAAAACAAAAGACAAAACAAAAAGGAAACTTCAAACATCAAATTAAAATATATATGATTAAAGGGGTCGATAATGCACCCCTGCGGTGCCCAGCGGGCATGGAACACATCAACTGTGCCCTCGGACACCTCGTTCTCCTTTTCCAGGGACACTCGGCTGTGAATGTAGCTGCGGTAGAGGGGAAGACAGTCCGGTTGGGCGATCCCCTTGAGCGCCCACTGCCTGGCCCTGTAGATGGAACACCTTGCCAGGCCAAAGAGCAGGCTCATGAGGAGGTTCTCCTCCTTCCCTGCCCCCTGCCCCCCACCTCTGCACCAGGTGCCTGTCGATCAGGAGCGTGGGACTGAAGTGCAATAAAACATCAATAAAAGGTTTTTGAGAAAACTGAAAAGGTTGTGCAGCCTATAGCACAAAACGTAGACATGGTCCATGGACTTCACAAGGTTGCAAAAAGGGCACGCTTGAGAGCCTGTGAACTGGAAGAACCTATGGTTGTACAGATATGCTGCATGCAGCACCCTCCACCCCAGGTCCTCAAAAAAGTGGAGGCGGGGGGGTGCAATCCCTCTGTAGAGGGACCTCCACTGGGGACCTTCGCCGCCTGGCAGCAACAAGGCCCAGCGAGGTGTATCCAGGCCAGGCAAGGACGTGGTAGTAGAAGGTGTACAGCAGCAGCCCATGCAGGGAATACCTCCGTGCAGTAGCAAAGGGCATAAGGGGCATTTCCATGAGGTGGCTCAAGCTATGGGGCATGTGATCTGGGGTGTGGGGGAGGACTCAAGCAGGGAGTTCATACTGTAGTAGGCCAACCTCATTTGCCTGATTGAAGTCATCACAGGTATCACGAGCTTTCGGAGCACTCACTCACCTGATGAAAGAGCAGCGCTCCAAATGCTTGTGATACCAACTAAACCCGTTGGACCTTTAACCTGGTGTTGTGAGACTTCTTATTGTGCCCACGCTAATTCAACACCGGCATCTCCACATCATGATTATCCTGAACTTTAAGTGTTGCTGCATTCTGCACCACAGGTCCTGCCATATGATATATTCTAAGTCTTGCTATATGCTTGTAATAAATCCCACTGTATTGTGGGCACTCTCTCAATCTATTCTTTGCTCTAACTTTCACGTATTCTCTGTAGTAAGTCATGTTGTGTTTTCTGTGCTTCCCTTATATTAGCTGTAATATCTTTTGCTGTATTGGCTGAAATGAGTCCTACTATACGGTACAATTTCATGCTGTAATCTTTATTCTAACTCTTTCATATTCATTGTATCTCTATATTGTTCCCTATACTGAATCCTATCATTTGTTTTGCATTGATCTGTTTTAACTCTAGTGTGCATTCTATACTAATTCCTCTGTCATTTCCCACACAAAGTCATGTTGTAATCCCTATATTAATTCCTGATGTATTCTTTTCTGTATTATCCTATTGCATTCTCTATATTAAATCTCCTGTTCTCCCACTCACCCCATTCTGCAGTCCCATTTTGGAGGCATTAAATATCAAATTTCAACAATGCGTTAGAAAATACTTCAGTTGCACTGGCTATTTATGAGAAGATTTATTGCAGATAATCATCTGACCTTGGTCATTAACATATAGAATGATGATAGTTCATTGTTCACTGTTGCTGGTCAGCACAAGGAGGTTTCAACATGCAGTGCCAACACAGGGATCTCAAATTCTCTTGATGCTGTCTGTTGGCAGTTGGACCTATTTATCACCGGAGAGTTCGCCAGTTAGCTCTTCTGAAAGCCGAGCCCGGTGCAATGAAGGCACAGTGAAGCTACTTTTCTTATCCTGTAAGGAGAGGCTGGTCCTCTGACTGAGCTCCTGCACTCGGTCACATATGTCACAGATCTTTCTAAAGATGTCCTCAGTGTCAGATTTTTTTAAACTTGTTAAGAAAAGAGAGAGAGTGCATAATTTCAAGGATCGCGGTAACTAGTTACTGGAGTGAATAAAATAATAGACTACTTCAATATAATTGCCCACTGTGGGGTGACACGTTGGCACAGTGGTTAGCACTGCTGCCTCATAGTGCCATGGACCCAAGTTCGATTCCCAGCTTGGTCACTGTCTGCACGTTCTCCCCGTGTTTGCGTGGGTTTCCTCTGAGTGCTCCAGTTTCCTCTCACAGTCCAAAAGACGTGATGGTTAAGTAGATTAGCTGTATTAAATTCTCCCTCAGTGTACCCAAACAGGCGCTGGAATATGGTGACTAGGGGATTTTCATAGTAACTTCACTGCAGTGTTAATGTAAAAATACTTGTAACATTAATAAATAAACTTTTTAAAAAACTTGTTATTTTTAGAAACAACTTTGATGTGGAACTCTCTACACTCTCTGACGTTGATATACTAGTCTGAGTGGGACTGTTCTGCAGATTCATCAGACTTGTACCAAGGCTGAACAGATTACATTATGAGGACAGATTGCTGAGGCCAGGCTTGTTTTCCCTTGAGTAGGAGAGATTAAGAGGGGATCCAATTGAGATGTTTGTATTGATAGGGAGGTCATTAGAAAGAACTTCTGCAATCTGCAGCAACAAAGGTTGGGCAGGGGCAGAAGAAAGAAGGAAAATATGAAGTTTACAACTAGACAACTCAGTGGGTGATATCAAGGAGCACTTCTTCAGACAAATGGTTGTGAAAATCTGGAACTCTTTACCCCAAAAAGCTGTCGAAGCTAAGTCAATTGAAAAGTTCAAGATATTAATGAAGTGTATGAGTTATTTACCTTGGCTAATCTCCATAGCCTACGCATCTTTTGGACACTAAGGGACAATTTGACATGGCCAAAACACCTAACCTGCACATCCTTGGAATGTGTGAGCAAACCAGAGCACTTGGAGCAAACCCATGCAGAAGCAAGGAGAATGTGCAAACTCCACACCAATATTGAGCCTGGCTGGAATCGAACCTGGGCGTGTGAGGTAGCGGTGCTAACCACTGTGCCACCGCACCATCCAGGAGGTGAGGTACAGCTCAACCAGGATCCAATTAAATGGGTGAAACAGGTTCCAAAGGTTTGAATGGCCTATTCCTGTTACTAATCCCTATGTTTTCATACACACCATCCACCCACTTCGGTGCTGGATTTTATATGCCCACACCAAGCACGTAAAATAGGGCAGATGCCCAGCCCATCGCACCTAGTCCTGAGCTCACCCCTATAATGGTGGATGGGACGGATGCTGAAAGCGACTGCCTGTCTGCCTTATGTAAATAATTAAAGTGTCAATTTCTTTGTTAATTAGCCAATCAGATGACATACTGCACATACTAAAACATGGTTGCATGGGTAGGCAGGCAGGAGTGGGCAGGCCATTTTCTAGAACTCATTTTTTAAAGGTTGAGAAGGAACAGGGGGCTGTTACTTCAGGAGGAGGAGGTCTTTGTGCCCCCCTTCCTTTCTATTTGCCTGCTCTCCAAAACTCAGCAACCCTTCTGGAGTTGGTGCCTGATTTGCTTGGCAGGACATTCTCTCCAATGAGGGGCAGAAGGCACACTATTAAGACTAGATAGCCTGCCCACAGCATATTAAGTCTGCAAGTTGGCCTTGCACTGAGATTTTCCTTCCAGAGGGAGTGATCCATTTGCGTCCCTGCCAAATGCAGCCCCTAAGTTTCCTTCCCCATCCTACTTTTGCCATTCTACAATCTATCCCTCCTAGCAGCACCAAAACTCAATGTATTATTTTCTTGTTTCAACTCTTAAGACCTTTTCCATAGCCCTTATATCATTGACACCTAAAGTTTAACTCTCTCCTCTCAAAGGTGGAATGGCAGTTAGACCATAAAAAGACAATAAGACCATAAGACAAAGGAGCAGAAGTAGGCCATTTGGCCCATCAAGTCTGCTCCATCATTCAGTCTTGTCCCCGTACTGATTAAAAACCTGTCTATCTCAGTCTTGGACATACTTAACGTTCGAGCCTCTGCGGTAAAGAATTGCATAGATTCACTATCCTCAAAGCGAAGAACGTTACTTGGAAAGGGCAGGATCTGAACCTCAGACACAGGCATTCACGATTCATATCAATCCTGCACTGGTTTAAAAGGATTTGTTCTCTTTCAACATTCAGACTGGAAGGGAACAAACTGTGGTTGGATATTTTAAAATCAAACCCCCTGAGTATCAGTAGCTGCAGGGTATAAATTTCAGGCCTGGCTCAGTGGGTGACACTCTCATCCCGCAATGAGAATATTCCATGTTGAAGCCCCACTCCAGAGACTTGAAGACAACACTTAGGCTGACACTCTACAGAGTGCTGCACAGTCGGTGGTGCTATATTATAGATGAGAAGTTAAAGTGAAGCATTGTCTGCTCTGTTAGCTGCTTTAAAAGATCCCATGACACTATTTCAAAGACTTCTCCCAGGTAACCTGCACAATACTTATCCCATAAATAGCATCACAATCAAGAATTGATCTGGTGGTTATCATGTGGTTTTTGTGAGACCTCACAGTAAGCGGAATTGATTGATACATTGCAATAGCAAAAATATTTAACTGGCTGCAAAACAGTTTGGAACATTATGAAGTTTTGAAAGATGCTATATAAATGCAAATTCTGTCTTCTTTTTGTTGCCTATTTATATCTACTCTAAAGTTTCGTTTTTTAATGTGTTTCTCCTCCTGCCTCTCCTATAGGATTCTACTCCTTGTTGCAGTGGGAGCTAAACACTCTCAGCCGATGCAAAGCTACAACTTGCCCATTACAATTGTTTGCCAACTATTATCTAACATGTGTGGCATTTAGCTGGGAAAAATCCAGCAGTTCTACTGCATATTTTTATATTAAACTGCCTGTCGTTATGTTGCAAATAATAGGTCATTCCGCCCACTCACTTTATAAAGTTCAAGTGGCATCTGCAAAGAGACTTTGGCGTGGGAGATTGTAACTGAGCACTGCTCCAATTCTTTCCGAATGTGCCCCCCACCTCCTCTCCACACCAGGGACTGCCAAATGGCTTCATATTTTGGTATTAACAATCCAAATACAATAACAATATTTTCCTTTATAAAGCCCAAGTTTTTCCTATAACTTTAACATTATTCTCAAATCTGATTAGGCTCCGTCTTTGGCCAGCTTCATCCATCCAGGAGGGTGAACTTTAATGGCCAAAAGTGAATGTGTTAGGGATCATAATCATAGAATTGTGGAAATCTATAAGTGCAGAAGGAGGCCATTCAATCCATTGATCCTGCAATCCCACCCAGGCCCTGTCCCCGTACCCCACATATTTATCCTGCTAATCTCCCGGATACTAAGGGACAATTTATCATGGCCAATCAACCTAACCTACACATCTTTGGAGTGTGGAAGGAAACCCACGCAGATGCGGAAAAACATGCAAACTCCGCACAGTCACCTAAGACTGGAATTGAACTCAGGTCCCTGGCGCTGTGAGGTAGCAGTGCTAACCACTGCGCCACCCCTTAAATTCCACCAGTTGCCACAGTGGGTTTGAGCTTGTTGCTTGAACAAATGAGCTCAGACTTATCAGATTACTAGTTGAGGGACATTAGCACTACACCAAATACCATTGTCTGATGTTTATGTTTTAAAACTCTGAAACCCACCCCACTGGAAGCAGAACAAGGGGCATGCAGCCAAGCTATGCCCAGGAGGTGGGTTGGCAATTGAAATATTTGAAAGAAGGTTTTAGCCTCTGATTTAAACTGTTTCATGTGCTTGATTTCCTAGACTTCAAGTAACCTGGCAGCTGAAGGGACACCAATAGAGTTTTGGGGAGGAAGGAAGCACCTACAGAACTGATTGTGGGCCAGGAGGAATGATTTTCCCAAGCCTCCCACCCACAAGCTTCATTTCATCAAATGCTCCACCCGTACAAAAGCCCAAGAATTTCGACTGCATAACACAGGCCAGGAAGATCCCAGTTCAACCAATCTCAGCCATACTAGCAGTTGGGGTCTTACAACCAACCCAAGGTGTAACCCAAGCGGTAAAGAAGCAAAGCTGCAGGCAAAAAGTCTTGGTGTTGGGATAATGCTCACTCACCCGAGGGACACAGTACATACCTTTCGGATGACTGCTGATAGAATAGATGCTTCTGCAGCCGCATTATTTCATCTCTGAGGAGACGGATTTCAGATTCCATGGTGCAGCAACGGAAATGTTCCTGGTGCAGCTGGTGCCGCAGGTCCTAAAGGCAACAGTTGGAAAATAGTCAGTTGATGGTACAGAACTTGAGTATTGCTGAAAAAATAGACATTTTGTTGAAGCTTTTTATCTTCCACTCATCAGGACAATTCACAAGAACACCAATGTAAGGGGGATAAAAAGACAAATTTATACTATATGAGAAGAGAGTGCTGAAATGGACTGATTGATAGAGGTGTATCATGGAGAATGCACATGTTGATGGTGACTAACAGTTAACCACCAAACATAGTTGAAATTTAAATCTGGCAGCTTTATTCTGGTCAAGGCATTGCCCTGAGGAATGAGCCAGCAAATGCCTGTCACTTATTTTGTTCAGCTGAAACAGATGCAAATTGTGCGTGTTCTTACTGTCTGCAAGGAACAGTGCCCTATGTATCAATATAATTAGCATGTAAGTAGTACATGTAAGGAAACTATTATATGCAGCAGCATATTAAGTATAACAAATGTATCATCCACATATTGGAAATATGTAAAGTGTAGGAGTTAGGCATCATTCCATCAGAGACAGATTTGTCATGGAACTCAACAAAGATGTCTGCGAAAACTGGGCCTGGAGGGAATCCCACAGCAGCACCATTTATTTGGCCAAACATAGTGTCACTAAAGCTGAATTAACTTTGCGAGTTGTCAAATTCGTAAGTTCGGCAAATACTGCTTCATGCAATGTGGTGGCTGTAGATGGTCATGATATAGTGCTTCACTACAAACATCAGTGCCTTCCTTAACTGGAATGTTGGTGAATAGACTAGCGATGTCAAATGAGCACATGGACATGGCATTGCTATTTATATAAAGGTTCTGTATGGTCTCCATAAATGTAAAAGAATTCTTCACCTCATATGTGGAAAATTTGTTCAAAACTGGTTTTAACAATTTGCACAACAATGAGGTCAATTCATGTTGTGTGTGAAGCTGGAAAAGTCCAGTAACTGATTTTTGTTACTGTGACTAATGAGGTTGAATTGTGTCTTCAGTGTCTAGGTGCTGTGTCAGTGGAATGGATACTCCACCCATTGTAAAACAAGCCAGTGTTCAATAGAATGATGCCTCCTATAAATGACATGCAATATATTCCACCAGATTACTGCCTTGCTTCTAGAGGCAGAGATCTATAGAATCACAGAGTCCTACAGTGCAGAAGGGGGCCATTTGGCCCATCAAATCTGCACCAACCACAATTCCACCCAGACCCTACCCCCAAAACCCATAACTAGCTATTTACCCTAGCTAGTCCCCCTGACACCAAAGGGCAATTTAGCAAGGCCATTCAACCTAACCTGTACATCTTTGGACTGTGGGAGGAAATTGGAGCACCTGGAGGAAGCACACTTAGACACGGGGAGAATGTACAAACTCCACACAGACAGTTACCTGAGGCCAGAATTGAACCCGAGTCTCTGGTGCTGTGAGGCAGCCAAGCTAACTTGCCGCCCAACTGAATAACTCTGAATACTTTTTCTTGTTCCTTTAAATATGTGGATGCAGGGCAGTTTCTGATATTTTAAAAAATATTAACAAATTAATATATTAAGGATTTTCTTGCCTGCCTAGTTTCTCTCCTTGTGTTTGGCAGAGATGGGATGGGATGGAATGGGACAAGATTGAATTGGATAGGATGGTAGGTACAGGATGAGATGGGATGGATAGGGCTCAGATGGGACTGGATGATCTGGCTATGCTTTGCAGATAACTGCTTGGATGTCATTGCCAGCTTACAACTCACTACTAGCTGCACCATGATTTTCCAGCATGGCAGATGGCTGTACTGACAAATATAATTCTATTAGCTCTTAAAACTGCTTTTGTACTGATCAAACTGAAGGCTATTGGCACTGTGGAATAGAGCATTTTCTCTGTTGGGTACCCAGTGTCAGCCTCATGTGCTGGGGGAGGGGTGGGGGGTGGTTTCTGGAGTCCTGGCAGTCAGCCTCCCAATGGTGGCAACAATGAGAGACATATTGAATTATAGAGTTATTGTAGGGTTATTTGATTGAGCCCACTCAAATCACAGGCATGTTCAATAACTGTGGTCAGTCCAAAGAGAAAACTTAACAAGTAATGGTGCTGGCAACAAGTCAGATAATGGCATCTGGGTTTATTCACTCATCCTATCACTCATCATGTTAGCCAGAGTAGCAAATCTTGGTCACAGGCTCTCATACACAGTAAAATAGCTGCTGCAGAGACTATAGGTGTTGGGGTAATGATCATTCTTACACACCATTGCAACCTTCTGCATGCTCCACATTAATGCACTGTTATCGTATGCTTTCTTTTTCTCATTTGCAAAAACCAAGATTCTTAGATACAAGGAATAATGGGCAGCACAATGGTTAGCACTGCTGCCTCACAGCGCCAGGGTCCCGGGTTCCATTCCCAGCTTGGGTCACTGTCTATGTGGAAGGAACAGATTCTCACCGTGTCTGCGTGGGTTTCCTCGGGGTGTTGAGGTTTCCTCCCACAGTCCAAAAGATGTGCTGATCAGGTGCATTGGCCATGCTAAATTCTCCCTCAGTGCACCTGAACAGGCGGTGGAGAGTGGCGACTAGAGGGTTTTCACAGTAACTTCATTGCAGCATTAATGTAAGCCATCTTGTGGCAGTAAATAAATAAATAATGCTTCCCTCATACTGAGCCTTTGTAAGGCTGCATAGAATCATAGAATCCCGACAGTGCAGAAGGAAGTCTTTTGACCCATCGAGCCTGCACTGACAACAATCCCACCCAGGCCCTATCCCCATTGCCCGATGTATTTACCCAGCTAATCCCCCTGACATTAAGGGGCAATTTACCATGGCCAATCAACCTAACCCATACATCTTTGGACTGTTGGAGGAAACCGTATCATCCGGAGGAAACCCACACAGACACATGGAGGATATACAAACTCCACAGAGTCATCCAAGGCTGGAATTGAACCTGGATCCCTGGCACTGTGAGGCAGCAGCACTAACCACTGCGCTAGGTGTCACCCTAATCTGGGGTTAAGGTGGTTAAATTATAAGGTAGCATAAAGGTGGCTAGAATTCCCTTGAGTTCTGAAGTATGGGATTGTTTGAACTAAAGTGTTTGAAATGTTAAAGAGATTTGAAAGGGTCGACACAGAAAAACAATTCCTAATGGGAGGAACACATGAATGAGGAAGTATGACCTTAAAAATAGAACAAAGTCATTCTGCAATCAAATTAGGCTACACTTCTTCACATAAAGGGTAGCAGAAATCTGGCGCTTGCTGCCTGATAAAGCTGTGGACGTTAGGTCAAGATTGAGATTGTTGTCAGGCATGGCTAACAAAGGATGTGGAGATAAGGCAGGGAACTGAGGTAAGGATTAGTCGTGATCTTTCTGGATGCTGGGCAGGCTCAATGGTGTACTCCAGTTCCTGTTTGTTGAAGGTTAACAGTCACCTCGACTTTCTGCCTCCAGCTCTTGACTTCCTTATACGTGCTGTCCTCCATGCGATGAATCTCCTCTGCTATAGAGGATGTCGATTTTTTCAGAACTTGCTGCACAGCCTCTGCGCTGAAACAGCATTCCATCACACTGTCACGGGTGAAAAGAGAAATGGAGTGAATGTCAACAAAAACAGATATGCCGTCCTATTCAATAGCACAGAAACAAAGATACCACTTCTCAGTTTAAGTACAGTGTTAATGTCCCTGTCTTTCAGCCATTTTGCACTGTTTTTGACATTTATGCACACATCAACACTGACAAATGGGGGTACTTTTCATTCCATCCTACACAGTGGGGGCACACGGCACTACTGCTTTTTATATGGATGTGGTCGGTGGGATCAAGGTATCTTAACAAAGAACGTAGAACATAGAACATAGAAGATGCAAACGCAGTTCAGAAGTTCAATAAAAACCGGTTTCACAAAAAGCTATAGTTAAGAAAGCCCATCAATGCCTCTGCTTTCTCAGAAGGCAAAGGAAATTTAGCATGTCAGCTATGACTCTCACCAACTTTTACAGATGCACCATAAAAAACATTCTTTCTGGTTGTGTCACAGCTTGGTATGACTCCTGCTTTGTCCAAGATCACAAGGAACTACAAAGGGTCATGAATGAAGCCCAGTCCACCACACAAACCAACCTCCCATCCATTGACTCTGTTTACATTTCCCACTGCCTTGGAAAAGCAGCCAGCATAATTAAGGATCCCACACATCCTGGACATACTTTCTTCCACCTTCTTCTGTCGGGAAAGAGATACAAAAGCCTGAGGTCATGTACCAAACAACTCAAGAACAGCTCATTCCACTGATGCCATCAGACTTTTGTATGAACCTGCCTCGTACTAAATTAATCTTTTTCTGCACCCTAGCTTTGACTGCGACACCACATTCTGCACTCTCTCCTTTCTTTCTCTATGAACGGTACAGCATGCAAGAAACAATATTTTTCACTGTATACTAATTCATGGGACAATAATGAATCAAATCAAATCAAAATTTAGTTCCTGATGAATGTTCATAAAACAACCTCGATAGCTCTGAAGAAGGGTCTCAAACTTGAAATGTCCTCTCTCCACCTGTGCTTCCTGATTTACTGAGCATTTCCAGCATTTCTTGTTATATTTGCAATTCCTCGCATCTGTAATATTTCATCTTGTGCCACAATCTGAAATGTTCACATGTGGTTCTCCTTTATTGCCAATCCTGAGGTGCCTGTGAGAAGATGGTGGTGGTTTGCTAGCCCATATTAGAAGGCAATTAGAAGTCAAACATACTACTGTGGATCTAGAATCACACAGAGGCAAGAATGGGTAAGAGGAGCCATGTCCTGTCACCAAAGAACATTAGTGAAGTGATGGTCACCCAACTGATACTAGCTTTGCATTAAAGATTCATATCATTAACTAACTTTAGTTAACTGAATTTAAATTGAGCAGCACAGTGGCACAATGGTTAGCACTGCTGCCTCACAGCACCAGGGATCCGGGTTCAATTCCTGGCTTACACATTCTTCCTGTGTCTGTGTGAGTTTCCTGTGGTGCTCCAGTTTCATCCCACAGTCGAAAGATGCACGAGTTAGGTGGTTGGACGTGCTAAATTTAAATTTGTGTCAGGGAGACTGGCAAGGGTAAATGCATTGGGGATAGGGCCCGGGTGGGATTGGGGTCATTGAAGACACGATGGGCTGAACAACCTCCTTCTACACTGTAGGATTCTATGATTCTATAAATTCCCCCACTGTCATACCATAGGATATGAATTCCCGCTTCCAGATTAATAGTCCAACCTCTGGATTTCTATAATAAAAGGAAAACCCCGCAGATGAAGGAAATCTGAGATAAAAATAAAAAGTTCAGGAAAAACTGAGAAAGTCTGGCAGCATCTGTGGGGAGTGTCAAGGTAATGGAGCATAGCCCCAAATTACATGTGAACATATTAACTTTTAAATAAGATGTGTTTTTCAAACAAAAAAACATGCAAAATCTGGCAGAAAACGCAAAGTAATCACTTGCTGGAATTCCTATTTGGATTACATTCAGTCCTGAGAGAGACAATGGAATATTGCACCTTGTTCAGGCAGAAACATTTCAATGGAAGAGATACATTGCAAAAGCTGAACGATAACCTCTAATGCAGACAATGGATTCTGATTACCATCTCAGCAGAAATGTTATGTTATATCCCAAACATGTTTGTGCTTTTCCCCTTCCAAGAATACACAAAATAGGGGTTAAAAACCAATGCCAATTCTGGACTTGACATGCTAGTCTGCCAGTTCCACTGTGCTCGTGTGTGCTGTGAAGATCACAGCTGAAGACCATTCACTCAGAACGCTTGCACTGGCAGATAAAGTCTCTTTCTCTGGCTGCTGAAAGCAAGTCAACCAAGACACAGTCAAAAAGGAAACATGGCAAATCCTTTCAGCTAACCTGCAGAATTAGAATCTCCAAACCAATGACTGAACTCTAAGAGTCAGTGCTACCAGAATCACCCAATGTGATGGCTGCAATATTTCACTATCTACTCCTCATGGCTAAGCCAAATATCTTTTTTAACTTTTATTTTTGGATTCGCTTCTCATTTCTAATCTGTGCATTTGTATGTTGCATTTTCTTATTTTCTTCTTGTGTTGTAGTAACTAACAAACTCAGTCTTTCTTTAACTAAGATTACACTTAGACTGGGAAAAGGTGTCCACAAGGGAAGGAATCCTTTCATGTTGTGACTAACCAGGGGAATTAGTAAAGACAGGGAGCCAGTTCACCCCTCTTCACCTGGGAGCACAACATCTGGGGATATCTTGTCCAGAATCATAACAACTAGGGACCTGGCCCAGGGATCGTTTACAACAAGAGAGAAGCAGAGTTGATGGATGGATTTTACAGCCTCACTTGTCCCAAAACCATAACGTCTCGCCCAGGGTCAACAGACCTTTCCATATTCTACCCCTTGCCTGCTCTGATTCTTGTGGTGGGCGGGACAGTACAATTCCAGCAAATGTTTCAAGTCCAGTGCAACTTTTCTTTAGAATTTATTTCTCTACTCTGGATTTCTAGTCCAAAAGCATAACCACAATTCAACCCAATTGCTTCATATATGATGTTAATAGAATTATTCTTTAAAATAATTGGGTATATTCCTCCTCTAACACCTAATTCAGAACATATCATATTCCTTTATCTAAAACTGTTTACTGATATTTTTTCATATTATTGAATGCTTATATTTAAAAGCATATATTGATATTCTTACATTTATAGAGGGTTTATAATATGTTAAAATTCTTTTTATTATTGCATCTAATCATAGAAACCCTATAGTGCAGGAAGAGACCATTTGGCCCATCAAATCTATACCAACAACAATCCCACCCCAGTCCTACCCCACAACCCCACACATTTACCTACAACCTACACATCCTGGGACACTAAGGGGCAGTTTAGCATGGTCAATCAACTTAACACACGCATCTTTGGACAATTGAATGTAAAGTATATAAGTATTTTTATGTCTAATGTGCAGGTTACATTTGGACATACATACAAATTAGGAGCAGGAGTAGGTCACCCAGTCCTTCGAGCCTGCTCTGCTATTCAGTGAGATCATGGTTCCTGTTGATATTATGATAAACGTCCACAATGGAAAAGGCTGTCAATCTGTACATTCACTTTCTAATTCTGAATGTGTAAAGCTCTGAAGCATGAGTCCTCACATTAGTTACAAGCTTCAATTAAGTTGTGGGCTGCCAATTCACTGAAAGCCATGTATTATTCTCTAAGCAAGGTAATAACAATTGCACAGGTAACTTGACCATATCAACCTGTCTCCCAAAAGGCACAAGCTGGGGATAAAAACAACATAAAATGGAAGTTTCTCAGCAACAACTTCATTGATCTCCATACATGATCAATTAGGGAGTGGCAAGGTAGCACAGTGATTAGCACTGCTGCTTCACAGATCCAGGGACCTGGGTTCAATTCCTGGCTCTGGTCACTGTCTGTGTGATGTTTGCACATTCTCCCTGTGTCTGCATGGGTTTCCTCCGGGTGCTCTGGTTTCCTCCCACAGTCCAAAGATTAGGTTGATTGGCCATGCCAAAATTGCCCCTTAATGTCTTGAGATGCATAGGTTAGAGGGATTAGCAGGTAAATGTGTAGGGATATGGGGGTAGGGCCTGGGTGGGATTGTGGTCGGTACAGACTCAATGGGCCAAAGGGCCTCTTTCTGAATTGTAGGGTTCTATGACTCTATTGATAATGGCTGGGATTCTCCCAAAAAAGAAACTAAGTGCCCAACAGTCAGGAAAATGGGAGAATTTCTCGCCCAATCTTTGGGCGTACTTACCTGAACGAATCTCCGGCATTCTATGCATCACAGAGTACCTCAAAGGGATTCATGCCAGTAAGGAGGGGGTGGGGCCTAATCCTACCCGAGAGGCCGGCATCACTAAGTGGACCACTGCGCAAGTGCTGATCTGTCAGTGGGAAGATCGGCACATACGCACTGGACCCCACCATCACTGGCCTCCCAATCACTAGCCACTCAATTTCTTTGCAGGCCCCCCCACCCCCAATCACTGGACTATCTGAACTACCCCCGATCGCTGCCCTACCCGACCCCTTCCAGGCCAGACACAATTGCAGCTCCCCATGGCCAGCCGCGACCCATCCCCGATGGCCAGCCCCGGTCACCCTCCCCTCCCCTCCCTACTTCCCCCACCAATCCCATGCAGAGTGGCAGCGGCACCCCCCCCCCCCCAAATCACTACCACCAAACATTCCCCCCCAGTAGGCCCTGTCCCCCAGTATGCCTTGCTGCCTCTGGCCCTGCCCCTGGCACTGCCTGTTGCCCGGTGGGCAGTTTCAGGGTGCGTGGATTTCCTTCTGGTGCCCCTTAGTGCCGGGGGATTAGCAGGGTAAATACAGGGATAGTTGTTTCTTGGGATATTGGTCAGTGCAGACTCGAGGAGCTGAATGGCCTCCTTCTGTACCATAGGGATTCAATGATTCTACTTTCCTCTCAACCAGAGGTGAGGTGAGGTAGAAAGTATTCATATTATAATATTGCTACAGTCCGAGTTACTTGTATACCAATATTGTCCCCTTTACATGGAATACTTTACTAATATTGTATAACCCCTGATCTAATATAGAGTATATTAATATAACACAGTATTTGCCCAAATCTAAGATGAATAATATCAGTATTTTATCATATAACTATAATATTTTAATAACACGGAATTTCTCGATATTGAATACAGAGTAAAATGTTAGTAATTCTTCTGATTTGCTCCTTTACTTTAATGCTTACTTTCCACTCTGGGGTTTGGTCAGTAGATAGCTACTTTTATGACTCAGGTCATTGGCTCTGTGTAGTTCGAGCAGGATAGCTTCTAACAGCGAATGGATCCCTGCAAGATCATTTGTATCTGCTGCAATTTTTGACACTGCTTCAGATGACTCATTCATGCTAAAATAAAAATCAGTGATAATATTCTTGGTTAGTGCCATCTTGTTTTGCACAAGAGAAAGTTATCTAAGCATGTTCTTCAGCATTGCTTGTAAACTTAAAATATTCAGTGTATTTCTGATGTTTTTCTGCTTGGCTTGGTTACTGCATTTTGTACTTGAGTAACTGCAAAAGCTTGATGAGGTTCTACTTTGATGTTACGTGAAGGTGGTAAAACACAACGTCAGAGAGGTCTCCAAAGGGACAATTGCAGCTCATAAGGGAGTCCAGAATGAGGAGGTGTAATGGTAAAATTCAAAATCAACCATTCGGGGTGATGTCTAGAAGCATTACCCACACAAAGGATACTGGAACACTCTCTTTGTAATATCTGTCAAGGTCAAATACAATTTCAGAACTAAGACTGCTAGATAAGCAAGGGTTTGAAGACTACAGAACAAAGTTGGGATTAATATTGAGGATCACCGGGATATAACTGAATTGACTCATGGGGCTGAAAGGCCTACCCCTGTTCCGATGGTTCTTGACACACTACCCAGCTTTCTTTTCCACTTAAGCCAATGGAGGGGTGTGTAACAATCTGTTATCACGTTTTTCATAACTTTCATAAGTTATGATTGACTCTCTCAGGGATTCCACTTAGTTTTCTGGACAGTCAGCTAAAGTTATGCCTGCCTAAAATAAGCGTATTAACAGGTCTCTTTGCTGAATTGTCTGGACAATCTGATTTGATTTGATTTATTATTGTCACATGCATTAACATACAGTGAAAAGTATTGTTTCTTGTGTGCAATGCAGACAAAACATACCATTCATAGAGAAGGAAAGAAGAGAGTGCAGAATGTAGTGTTATAGTCATAACAAGGATGTAGAGAAAGATCAACTTAATGCAAGAAAAGTCCATTGAAAAGTCTGACAGTCGCAGGAAAGAAGCTGTTCTTGAGTCGGTTGGTTTGTGACCTCAGACTTTTGAACCTGTTATCTGAACCTCTTATGCCCAGGAGTGTTGTTTTTCCTACTTTACTCTTCATCCTTTAGGACTCTTGAGTTTCCACATTTCTGAATTCTTCAGTCATCCCTGCACTCCACTGTCCAGACCACTGAAACTGTTGTCACTCCATCCTTTGTGCTGTCTGTGCCAATAGTGCCATGGTGTCTCAATAGTTAAGCTGGCAAGTAGCTTGACTGGAACATTTAACCTGGCAATGTTTGTACGATTGATAACTGTGTCCTATATACTAGAACGATTGATCAATATACACTACACGCTTTGAATCTCTAAGGCTTTTGTTCTTGTTTGCTATTAAGCAAAATGAACAACATTCTGGAAACGTCCTCCCTTCTTTGATTGTCTAAGTGTCCTCAGCTTCTTTGATGTGCATGCTAAATTAATTGATATGTTTATGGTGAGCTTTACAAGGATTGTATGCAATTATCCTAGCTTCATAACATTAAGAAAATGATTGAGCTATATTACAGAGACTTGTGAGAGGATGTCTAACAAAATGAGCATCAAACATAGAAGCTATGGGTATCTGATAAGCTCACTTGACACAATGCTTAATTGTTGTATTAAGTCACTTTACACTTGAAAGTTATGTTTACATGTGCTTGGTTAATTTTTAATTTTACTGCACATCAATTATTTTTAAGTCTTTTCATAAGGAACAATATTTCAGCAGTTTTGATCAGTCATCGGGATTCAAGAAAACTGCCATCTCTCATCAAAGCTCCCTTCTCATCATGATGTTTCAGTAAGATTAAGTAGATTGGGACCACAGATTCAGAATAAGGATCTCCGATTTAAAATGGAGATGAGGAGGAATTTCTTCTCACAGACAATTATTCATCTACGAAATTTGCTACCCCATGAAACAGTGGAAGCTGGATCATGGAAAATATTTGAGGCTGAGTTCCACAGGTTTTTGATCAGCAAGGCAGTTGAGGGTTATAGGGAACAGGCCAAAGAATGGAGTTAAAGCCACAACCATGATCTTATTGAATGGCCAAGCAGACTCAATGGGCCAAATGGCCTAACCCTACTGCTATTTCTTATCATTTTGTGTGTTAATTGTTGAGGTGGGTTAGTGCATCACAGAGTGTCATATGATCATATGTATCATAGTGCCCCACATCAGAGTGTCATTGTGTATCAAATCACAGAGTGTGTCACATGAAGGTAGAACGCCCTCTCAATGGGGACAGTAAGACCTCTTCAACCAATTAATGCCCTGATTGTCATTAAATAGCTGACCAAGTGGAGTCCTGCCCTCACTGTAAAATTCAGTCCTTAGAGTGAATATCTCACACTTCTCTGTAATACTCTGAAGGTATTGTATCCCTGAATATCCCACAGCCGTCATTTTAACACCTGCTTATACTGTTCATCTCAAGCCTTTACTATAATACACACATTATCCTATGGTATTTAGTCACCCCAAACACCCCACCCTCCACCAAGCTTTCCTCCCTCTCTATCCTCGCTGCTCAGAGGCCTGCTAGTGTGGCTCTAGTGAGACCCTCTGCCCCCATTGAGGAGGGCATCCCACCTCCTGAGGGAGGTGTTCAGCAATGAGGCCTGGACTTTAAAATGAGTTCAGAGTGTTGCTAGAGCCTGACTAGCAGGCCTCTAAGTGGCTAGGGAAGTGAGGAAGGCCAGTTTGGGGAGGAATCTAGATGCCATGGGATAATTCACATTTTGGGAGCTTCCAAAGGGCAATGGGGGGTGCCACAAAGGAGAGACCATGAAAGCATTGTGAACTACATATTTGGCAATGGCCTCTCTTACCATGGTAAAATCCTAGTAGTGGCGAGAGAAAATCTTGACATAGTAAGTAGGAGCCAGGCATGTGTCACGTTGCCCCCCACACTGCCACCAAAGCACCCCGCCCCCCAAACCTGCTTCACCATTGAATAAAATCATGGCTGACCTGGGTAACTCCATCTTTCCTACCTTGATTCACTTGTTGATCAAAACGTCTGTCTCACTCACCTGAACCTGCCTCCTCTACTCTCTGGCATCGAGGAATCTGCAGCTTAACAACAGTCTGAGAGAAGAAATTTCTCCTCATCCCTGCCTTAATGATACACTGCTTGCGTGTTTCATAACCTTCACTGTAATTTTCTGAGAGCATATCCCACACCTCTCACTATAATTCTCTTAAGAGAACTAAACTCACATCGCTTTTTAGACCATTATTTTGTAGCATCCACCTCCCAATCCTGCCCTGGAGTGGGTGAGCCAGGTAAGGGTGAGACATAAAATTAGACATGATGGTACTAGCCTAACCATTCTTTCTCTGCCAGCCTCCATTGCAATTCTACCAGCAGTGAGGGAAGAGTTAGGTGCCTGCCTGCCTTTGGGTCTGGCTAGAGCCATACTCGTAGACCTCTGAGCAGAGAGGGGAGAGAGAGGAAAGCTTGGTGGTTGAGGGGAGAGAGAGACTAAGTATCATGGAACTATGGGTGTGTTATAGTACAGGCATGAGATGAACAGTATAAGTAGGTGTTAAAATAAGGGCTGTGGGACATTCAGGGCACAATACCTTCAGAGTATTACAGAGAAGTGTGAGATATTCACTCTAAGGGCCGAATGACTGAACTTTACGGTGAGGGCAGGCCTCCGCTTGATCATCTATTTAATGTCAGTCAGGGCATTAATTGGATTAATTGGTTGAAGAGGTCTTGCTGCCCCCACGGAGGTGGGGGGGGGGGGTGGGGGGGGGAGCGGGAGGTTGGGGGGGGGGGAGCGGGAGGGGGGGGGGAGGGGGGGGCGTCTTACCTTCATGTGACACACTCTGACACACTTGGTGATTTGATACAGGATGATGCTCTAAGTGGCCACCGCTGACCCAAAGGCAGGCAGGCACTTGACCCCTCCCTTGCTACTGGTAGAATTGCAATGGAGGCTGGCAGGGAAGGAATAGTTAGGCTAGTACTATTGTGCCTAATTTTATGTCTCACCCTTACCTGCCCCGCCCACCCCAGGGCAGGATTGGGAGGTGGATGCTGTAAAATAATGGTCCAAAAAGGATGTGAGTTTAGTCCTCTTAAGAGAATTACAGTGAGAAGTGTGGGATATGCCCTCAGAAAATTACAGTGGAGGCTGTGAGACATGCAAGCAGAGTATCAGAATGAGGTGTGTGTCCAAACATATCATTGTAAGAGATTTAGGTGGTGCAAGTCTGAAGTTTAACCAGCAGGGAAAAGGAGAACTCACACCAGATATCCATTTTGCACCCCTTCTGAATTTGCAATTCATTGACTTTGAATTAACAACTCCAAGTTACCTGGCGGGCTGGAGGGCATTTTTGGGCCTTAATTGGATCCTCAATTAAAGAGGCAATGAACATTCCAATCGCCACTTGATGCCATCATCCAAATTTGGTCCCCGCTCTTCTGCCTGAATTCATAAATGTTTTAATGGTGATCCACCAGGTAAGCAGGTAACCATTAAAATCAGCCCACTTGCCTGGATGGGTGCAGCTCCAGTAACACTCCAGAAGTTTTACATTGTCCAGGACAAAGCAACACTCTTGATTGGCACCACATCCACAAACATCCATCCCCTCCATCATAAACGCTCAGTAACAGCAATGTGCACCATCTACAAGCAATTCACCAAAGATCTTCTAGACATAAGAACATAAGAAATAGGAGCAGGAGTAGGCCATCCAGCCCTTCGAGCCTGCCCCGCCATTCAATAAGATCATGGCTGATCTGTCGTGGCTCAGTTCCACTTTCCCGCCCTCTCCCCATAACCCTTAATCCCCTCTCTTATCAAAAACCCATCAACCCGCTTCTTAAAAATACTTAGCGAGGCAGCCTCCACCACTTCAACAGGCAGAGAATTCCAGATATTCACCACCCTTTGAGTGAAGAAGTTCCTCCTCAACTCCGTTCTAAACCGCCCCCCCTTTATCTTGAGGCTGTGCCCCCTAGTCCTACTGTCTTTTTTGAGCGGGAAGAGTCTCTCCACCTCTATCCTATCCATCCCATTCATCATCTTATACGTCTCAATGAGATCTCCCCTCATTCTTCTAAACTCTAACGAGTACAAGCCTAGTTTATTCAGCCTCTCCTCATAGCTCAACCCCCTCAACTCCGGTATCAGCCTAGTAAACCTCCTCTGCACTCCCTCCAAGGCCAAAATATCCTTGCGCAGGTGCGGCGCCCAAAACTGCACACAGTACTCCAGCTGCGGCCTCACCAATGCCCTATACAGCTGCAGCAAGACCTCCCTACTTTTATATTCAATCCCCCTCGCTATGAAGGCCAGCATCCCATTCGCCTTCCTGACCACCTGCTGCACCTGCAGGCTGGGTTTTTGCGACTCATGCACAAGGACCCCGAGGTCCCTCTGCACCGTCGCCTGCTGCAGTTTTTCGCCACGTAAGTAATAGTCCTTCCTACCATTCTTCCTACCAAAGTGGACCACCTCACACTTGCCAACATTAAATTCCATTTGCCATTTCCTGGCCCATTCGCCCAGCCTATCCAGATCCTTCTGCAGACTCTCCACACCCTCCGCACAATTTGCCTTTCCCCCAATCTTGGTGTCATCAGCAAATTTCGACACCCTACACTCGGTTCCCTCCTCCAGATCATCTATATAAATGGTAAATAGCTGAGGCCCCAGCACCGACCCCTGGGGCACCCCACTAGTCACCAACCGCCAATCCGAATAGCACCCATTGACCCCCACTCTCTGCCTCCTATTTGACAACCAATCCTCTATCCATGCTAACACCCTACCCCCAACTCCATGTCCTCTGACCTTCTGCAGTAACCTCTTGTGAGGTACCTTATCAAACGCCTTCTGAAAATCTAGAAAGACCACATCCACCGGCTCTCCTCTATCCACCGCCCTAGACACATCCTCATAGAACTCCAGTAAATTTGTCAGACACGACTTCCCTTTAATGAAACCGTGTTGCGTCTGCCCTGTCAAGCAATTCCCTTCAAGATGCCTCGCAATTTCCTCCTTAATGACGGATTCTAACATTTTACCTACCACAGACGTTAAACTAACCGGCCTATAATTCCCCGCCTTTTGCCTGGCACCCTTCTTAAACAACGGCGTAACATTAGCCGTTTTCCAATCTTCCGGCACTTCCCCGGAATCCAGCGACGTCTGGAAAATAACCACCAAGACCCATGACTACTTCCATCTAGAAGAATAAAGGAAGCAGATACACGGAGACACCACCACTTGCAAGTTCCCCTCCAAGCCACTCAACATCTTGACTTGGAAATATTTTGCCATTCTTTCACAGCTGCTGGGTCAAAATCCTGGAATTCCATCCCTCATGGCATTGTGGGTCAACCCACAGCAGCACATGGACTGCAGTGATTCAAGAAGGCAGTTCACCACCACCTTCTCAAGGGCAACTGGGGATGGGCAATAAATGCTGGCCAGTCAGTGATGTCCATGTCCCACGAACGAATGAAACAAAATAAAGATTCTTATTCCCTTGTGTTAGTGTGCCCATCAGTTCTAAGTAATGGGGGCAAACTTTCAGTTACACACTAGGTGAGGAATGAGGCAATGGATCTCTCTGCTTTACCTGATAGATACATCATTCGTTTCAGTTCTGAAGTCACCAAGCATTTTATGCAAACTGGATTCTTGTTCCTGACTAATTTCCCACTGGTGCAGTAGACTGTTCATCTTCTCTTTGACTTTGTCTGTCTGCTTGAACATTTCTTCCGTAAGGACAGCATCCTGGTGGTATTCTGAATTAAAATCCACCAGCGTCTTCCTAGAACAGTCAAAGATTCTTTTAAATTGGCATAAGAGGTGCTTGAAATTGATATAATGCCCCGTCCTTGCCAACACTGAGACTTAGTTAGCCTATCAATAATCTCAGCCAAGAATTAGGACTATAAGAATATCTATATTAAAATTAACACCAGAGTTATTAGTTGAAAAATCTTTGCAGGAACTTCCATGTGTGCAGTCTTTGGAATAATCTTTTGTGAGAAAGACAAAACGCAAGAGACATTAAAAAGGTAATGAGATGCCCCCATTTCAGAGATAGGTTAAAGAAATAGGGTCACATGATGGCACAATGGTTAACACTGCTGCCTCACAGCGCCAGGGACCCAGGTTCAATTCCGGCCTCAGGTCACTGTCTGTGTGGAGTCTGCACATTCTCCCTGTGTCTGTGTGCGTTTCTGAGTGCTCCGGCTTCCTCCCACAGTCTGAAAGACATGCTGGTTAGGTTGACTGGCCATGTTAAATTGCCTCTTGGTGTCCAGTATTCCAAGGTATGTAGGTTTGGGGTATTAGCGGGGTAAATGTGTGGGTTACCTGGGTAGGGCAGGGGTTGGGCCTGGATAAGATGCACTGTTGGAGAGATGGTGCAGACTTGATGAGCAAATAGTCTCCTTCTGCACTGTAGGGATTCTAAGAAATGCCTTAATTGGTCAGTTCTCAACCTTAGTCCCTCTCATGTTCGGAAGTGGGAAGGTTTCCAGCTTGCCAAACTGGAAGGAAGTTAATCTCAGCAAGAGCTTCTGACATATAGCATACATTTTGGTGCTTCTTCCCTGAGCCTTGCCTGAAGGCTGATGTGACAATTAGTCTGTCTGCCTGAGTCATCTTCACCCAGGTTTTCAATCATTCAGATAAACAACTGGACACTGAGAGACAGTTGTGAATTGGGCCAGCTGATTTCTGTGTCTGATACGCGCTTTCATGAGGTAAAATCCTGAAACTGGAACACCGCCTTGTCGGCCTGACCTCAATACTTTACAGAAGTTTGAAGCCCATCTGTTGATATGTGAACAAGATGGCAGGGAACTAGACTGAAGAACAATTATGAGTATGAACAGCCTCAAATTGGTTAATGGCTTATACCTTTTTACAAATTAAAAATAAACTGCAAGCTGAGGTAATATTTTATTGGTTTCCTTAATATGGTCCTTCCACCACTAGATGGCGAAGTTAGTAAACTGTCTATAGAAGAGGTGTGACAGTACTGAAAACAAAGGCAGAACAAAAGTACAAACCTAACCATTCTGAACTAAGAATAGAAAATGGTGGAATTGTGAGGCAGGTCAATCGACATCTGTAAAGACAACAATGTTAGGCCTCTGGTCCCTTTGTCAGAAACTATCAGCGAATGCCTTTTGTCAGCCTAAACAAAATACAGATGGCAGACAAAAATGGGTGAGTGAGGGCCAAAAGTTAGGAGTGTTGATGCCTGCCACTAAGCATAATGAATGGATTTGATAACCTGCAAGGAGATTTGGTAAAACAGATGGAAGTAAGTGAAAAATGGCTCTAGAATGTATGCAGATTGGCCAAGCAAGAGAACGAGAAAGCACTATGGCAAAGGTGGCAAACGTAAATCAGTAAAAGATACAAAGAGGATAGAAGGGGTGGCACAGTGGCACAGTGGTTAGTACTGCTGCCTCTCACCTCCAGGGACCTGGGTTCGATTCCAGGCTTGGGTCACTGTCTGTGTGGAGTTTGTACATTTTCCCCATGTCTGCATGGGTTTCCTTCCGCAGTCCAAAAACGTGTGGGTTAGATTGATTGGCCATGTTAAATTGCCCCTTAGTGTCTTGGAATGTATATGTTAGGGGGATTAGCAGGGTAAATATGTGGGATTTTGGGGATAGGGCCTGGGTGGGATTGTTGTCAGTGCAGACTTGATGGGCCAAATGGCCTCCTTCTGCACTGGAGGATTTCTATGATTCTATGAAGTGAAGTAGATTAGTACTCAGGTTAAAAGGGTTAAATGATGAGATTTGGCTTCTGTTCCCTTGAATTTTAAGGGTTAAAGAAGAATCTAATTGAGGGACTTAAGATGGTTCAAGGAATTAATAAGAGTGGATAGAAACTATTTCTGCAGATCAGAACAAGGTGCCTGACATTAAAATTAGAAGCAAGCCATTTGGGAGTGTTATCTCAAAATCCTTCTTCATACAAGGGATGGTAAACGTAAAACTCTCTCCGTGTTGATGCTGGTTCAATTGAACATTTCAAGATTGAGATCGATAATTTTTGTTGTTTGTTAAAGGTGTTAAGGATATTGATTAAAAGTGCATAAGTTAAGTTGAGAGCTGCCATGAATAAGCTGAGAGCAATAGAATTCCTGAAGATTCTACCAGAAATGACAGGCCTTTGAATGGAGGGAGCGTACTTGCCACCGCCTGTCATTGGCCTGGCTGCATGCTGCCACACTCTATTTGAAAAATTTCCCATGTATTGTTTAAGGCCAGGTTTTCTGGCCTTCTTGTGGTGAGACCCATTGACTTTTAATGGCTGATCCCGATGACGGGTGGGGCTGGAAAATCCCACCCTAAATTTCAGAATTTTAATTTTTCCCGTGGACACTATCTGGAGGTTGCAGCAAAGGTGTCCCCGTTTTACCAATACCAGGATATACCCAAGAATCCTCCAGATCTACTTACAACTTACAATGGGCATCACTCAGTGAAAGTCAAAGTCAACAATCAGGGCCCAAGGAAATGCCAAAGCTACATCAAAATAGCTCTTCTTCAAGTCTTAAAATCAAAAAGTTCAATTTGTTTCACTTTCATTCATGCACATCAACCACAGCATGTTTCAGGACTGAGTGTAATGCTTTGGAATTGACTGGATGGTTGATCCCCTGTCTACTAAGGTCTTGAATGCAGTTGTACTGCCATGCTGTTCAAATCAATGGTTTTCTCTGGTGCATTCTCATTGTTAACAATACTGTCCAGGAAATACAGGTAACAGTCAAGCCAACTCTCACAAATTCATCACAAGGACACAATTTCTGCACCTCACTCATTTTACCTTAGCGGTGTCAAATCTTGCAAATTTATTTCCTCAACACACACACATGCTTGTGAAAGTTCTCCCAAAGTTTACCTGGATGTTGACTGCAGGCGGACAGCTTGCACAGGGTTGTGACCAACGGGGACCTGAAGATAACCTTTATGTCATGATCAAATGAGCATTGGGCTATTGTGACAGAATGGCATGGTACTTACTGACTCTGGAAACCTTTTGCATAAATGATTGCCCTGTTTTGTCAAGTGTTTTGGAAACTAAATTCTACAATGTGTTTTGTAGTTTAAGGTTGTTGCTGTGTTGACTTCTAATCACATCCCCCCGCCCCCCCCCCCCCACCCCCACATGTTTCTTTCTCTATTCTTTCTCTCTTCATTATTGTTCAGTGCTAAGAAATCTTGGGTGGCATTCTCCCAAATAATTCTAAGTGCTGAATTTGAGTGAAAACGGGAGTATATCCCAGAGGTTTTTTAGCGGGATTTTCAAAATGAATCTCCCACATTGTATGTTACAGAGTGCCGTCAGCATGAAGTTTGATAAAAATCAGAGGTTGGGGCCTATTCCCACTGGAGAGGCCGGCAGCATAGTGCTGAGCGGGCCACTGCGTATGTGCCAATCTGTCAATACCGAGATCGGCGCTTCAGCGCTAGCCCTGCATGCTAGCCTCCCAATTGTGGGCCAGTTCAATTGCTGACCAGAACCCTCTATTGCTTCCCCTCTGACTCCCCTGTCCCTATGCCCGTCTACTGGCCTTCTGGACGTGTCTGGGCCAGTCCTGGCTCCTGCCACCCCTGGACCATCCCAATTTTGAATGCAGAGCTGATGACGCTGGAAATCCGGCGTTCGGAGATATGTGGAAATCATGGCGGCCAGCAGGAAGCCTACGATATGGCTTCTGCTTACATCTCCTGGCAACGCAGTGGGCTGGGAGAATTGCCCCCGTTATATTATGTTGGTGTGAATGGAATAGAGCTACTGGCTGCTATGCATGGTTATCTTCTCTCCCCTAGATCTATCCATCCCGTCCACACCTCAATCACTGGTTGCTGTTGCCCAATCACCAAAATCCACACACAAACCATATTAATTCATGCTGTGGAGCTTGGGACAAAAAAACACAGGAGCAGAGGTAGGCCATTTGGCCCATCAAGTCTTTTCAACCATTCAGTGAGATCATGATTGCCCTGCTATGATAATCCTCAACTCCACTTTCCCGCCTTATCCCCAGAATCCTTGATTCCCTTACTGATTAAAAACCTGTCTGTCTCAGCCTTGAACATACTTAACAACCCAGCCTCTGCAGCCCTCTGCAGTAAAGAATTCCACAGATTTTCTACCCTCTGAGAGAAGAAATTCCTCTTCATCGCTGTCTTAAATGGATGACTCCTTACTTTGAGAAATGCCCTCTGGTCCTAGACTCTCCCACAAGGGGAAGCAACCTCTCCGCATCCGCCCTCTCAAAATCCCTGAGAATCCTATATGTCTCGATAAGGTTGCCTCTTATTCTTCTGAACTCCACTGAGCACAGGTCCAACCTACTCAGCCTCTCCTCAAAATAAAATCCCTCCATACCCGGAATCAAAACTAGTGAATCTTCTCTGGGCTGCCTCCAATGCCAGTATATCTCTCCTTAGATAACGGGACCAAAACTGTGCGTAGTATTTCAGGTGTGGATGAACTAGTGCCTTGTACAGTTTTGGCAAGACTTCCCTATTTTTATACTCCATTCCTTCTGAAATAAAGGCCAACATTCCATTTGCCTTCCTTATGACCTGCTGAACTTGCATTATCCTCTGAAAGCAATGGAGACTTGGGAGCAGCATATTAGGGCCCTAACCAGCCTTGGTCAAGCCATAAAGACTAACATATACTGACTATCTACAGAAAGTGATGCAGCTTCCAGTAATTCACTGTCAGTGCAGTTTTACTTTATCCAGTGATCAGATCTGCATCATAGAACAGAATCATAGAAACACTACAGTGCAGAAGGAGGCCATTCGGCCCATTGGGCCTGCACTGATAACAATCCCGCCCTTGCCCTATCCTCATAACCACACATATTTACCCCATTAATCCCTCTAACCTGTGCATCCCAGGATACTAAAGGAGAATTTAACATAGCCAATGTGCCTAACCTTCATATCTTTGGACAGTGGGAGGAAACCGGAACACCTGGAGGAAACCCACGCAGACGTGGGGAAAATGTGTAAACTCCACAAAACAACCCAAGCCGGGAATTGAACTCGGGTCTCTGCAGCTGTGAGGTCTGTGACCCAAGCCAGGAATCGAACCCAGACCTCTGGAGTGTGAGGAAGCAGTGCTAACCACTGTACCACCATCTGGCCCTGAAGTTTTAAATATTGTAAGACTCCAGGCTGGTTTTATTCACTTTCTCTGAGTTGTTTACATTACACCGTGAAATATTAGTGAAAGATTCCTGAGCCCCATGGCGCACATATTTTCAGAATGATACAGCAAAGTGCAAACAATCGGGCATTTTGTTGGACTGAGAAGCAGCCCTTAGAGGAAGGACTATTTCAGTTTGTATTCAGCAAGTTTCTCAGCTGCATTGACTTCCGTTTTTCCAGTTCAGTGCATTCTCCATTGGATCACTGAACCCAGAGATTAATTTGTTAGTATTTCCCCTTGTAAGCTGTTGAATACTGCCCAGATTTCCATATTATTGTGGTATTTTCTCTAAGGGGAAAATTAGGTCCTTAGTTCCTATCCTGTTCACTTTTGGCTACAGTTTAGAGCAAAATATGCTTTCCATTTTGTCAATTCTCTCATGTCCTATCAAGTATCTTTGTCCTATATTGACTTACGTTTGAAAAAAAGATAGCAACTCATTCTTGATATAAGGATCCTTATATCAAAACTCTTGATTTTTAAGAGATTTTGGCTTGGTTTATGAGATGATGGATTTTGGGAAATTTAGGAAGCAAAGATAACCTGTCGGGAGAAATGGTAATACCAATGGAAGAGGGTGTAGGGCAAGTGCCACCAGCGGACAGTGAAACAATGGGCGAATTTTCCTAACAAATGGCAGAATCCCGTCACCATAGATGGCATGATCCAGAACATGATCTTTAAGGAGTTTGAAAGAATTTGTTTTTGGCATGTGAAAAATGCCGCACTATAGGCGCAAAGTGTCTGATTCATGTATCCCAGGGGTTATCTGAGCACTTCATTCAGGGGGCACTGCACTTAAACAGCTCCACAGCATTCACTCTCATTCAAATCAGGAGGATGGCCACTCAAAGACCAGCTCTAAGGTTTTTGGAAGGAGCCCTAACAAGATGATCTATGGAAGTCCCAATGCAAGGAATCCGTGGGGATAGACCAGGAAGTTTGAACGCCCAATGGGCAATTCCTCTGCCCTCTGGTATCCTCTGAAAATCTCTGAATTAAGAGTCAGAGACTTTGGATGATTCTGACTTACTTACCAGGAAATATTGGACAGAAAAATCCTAGTCTAACTCCTGAGTAACTTTAGGACTGACACTCGCCTCTCCAAGTCATTCCCACTGAACCACCTGCCCGTCCCCCCTACTTCCCCACTTGACTATTCCCCTGACCCCTTGACTACTCTGTTTACTGTCCCCCAAATCCCCAACCCAACTTAATTAGACCCAACCATCTAAATCTCCCCACCTCAGCCTATCTTCCACCATCCGACTTCCCCCAGCTTGACCTGACTAGGCCACAATCAAATGGGTTATAAGACATGGGCAAACATTCAACAGTAACAGTAGACGTCTACGCTGGGGGATTGGTATCCCTGTATACATAAGTACCCCTTCTTTGTATCAGTCTAAATATTCATGATCTGCCTCTAGGATGCCAATCTACAGTTTTACTCAGCAACACAAGCTTCATCAAATGTGACTGAGAGTGGGAAAGTGCTGACAATAACCATGTGAATAAATCATCAGCAGAAGAAATCACATCAGAGAAAAAAATCATGGTACAAATGAAAGGGAGTTGACCTGGTCCAGACAAGAAGGCTTTGACATATCAAGGGGTTTGGGAAGCTCAGGCATTAGCTAGCATTTTCATTCATGTTCTCCGCTTTCTGGCCTATGGTGCTGACTACCCTTAGTTATCAATCCAGCATTGAAGGATTGTGCTGAAGGAACAGTCATAGTATGAGGAGATGGCCATCAATTTTAAAAGGGACATCTTTGGAGGCCACCACTCATCAAGTATCCTCCATTTGTTTTGATCTCTAAACACTGTCTCCCTGTCTAAGTCCTCACAGTAGGGGAAATGTTTGCTAAGCAGCTACATGACGCATTAACAATTTACCAGCTGAGCCAAGCATCAGCTTACCAGGGGATATGATTCAATCATTCTATTAATAACTCAATAGAACTAGAAGCTGCATCAGTGGCAACAGGATGAGAAACACAGATTAAAAAAGCCCACCTGATGGATACAACTTAATCCCATGTGTATGTTTTGTTGGCACAAGGAACATCTTCAGTTCCTAATTAACTCACAACGGAAAATATTGCAGCTACGATTTGAGCAGTTATCACACTCAGGGGATAGCATGGCCCAGATTTAGAGCAGAGATTGCACTAATCTCAACAACATGCTTTAGCCTTAACTGCAGAAGAACATTCCTCCTTCCACAGTGTCAGTTGCAGGAGATTTCTCATTTCCACACCAGTGTTTCGCATTAGAATTGTTCTGGATGGAGATCCATTGGTTGGGCCTGCCCAGACTCCAGTCTCTTAGGACCCTTACTACAATAAACCAAGGGCTACTCAGTGAGGATTCAGAACAAAGGGGCTTTATTGCTGCGCTATAATTAACTATATATACAAATAGGGTCTGACAGAATAACGACGTGGCTGCACACTATGCTTCCCTGGCTTCAACAGCTGATCCTTCCTGACCCAGGATACTCGTCCTTGCATTTGATTGGCTCAGCTTCCCGCCTTGACACTCCATAGGGTCCAGCCTAACCACGCAGCCCTCAGGAACACACCCACCCCCCTTAAAGGGGCCACGCTACCACAGTTATGCCAGGCTGATAAATGAGACTGATGTGAGAAAAGGCAGCTTTCACACTGGGTTCATGGATGGGTCCTTTGTCCATTGGGAGAGGGTTGGAGTAGTTTGTTCTATGCTTGAGCACGGATGTTGCATCACAAAAATGAAAAGAGGTCTATTTGTCATTATTGACAATCTGCAGCAGGAGAAGCTCAAAAATTCAAGTCCACCATTTATAGTGGGTGTCTTGCTCTGACAATGTTTCATCTGCTATAGGGAGTGCACTGTAAAACTGCTAAGGTATGTATACAAGTTGATTAACTCCAGGTCTCCATCTCTGAAATTCCCCCTCCCCCAAGCCTCTCAGTTTCTCCCACACTCTCCTTCCTTCTTAAAACCCACATTCTCAATCTATTAGTCACCTATCCTATTGTGTCCTTTGACTCAGTGTCAAGCTTTGTCAGAATATGCTCCTGCAAAGCACTTTGAAATGTGTTATTATGATAAAGGTGCTCCGTATATGCGAGTTGTTGTTGCTACCTATTGTAGTTCTCCCAGTTATTCTGCGTTTCTGTGTGGCATCTAATTATCACAACATATTGAAACAATTCAACATATGTTACGCTTCTTGTTACAAAGCTAATCAATTGCAGAGAAATAAAAAGACCTGGTGGTAACTAGCAACGTTAAGATGACAAAACTTCCACTTCTTATAAGCCCAAAATAGAGTGCTTGATGAGTACTAAACTCATCCTTGTAATCACCTTCTATGGTGATGGTAAATGGTTAGGATCATTTGATGATACAGGTGAAAAGTGTCAGTGGTGTGAGAGGTGGAATTCTTATAAGAAATATATGAACATTCAATTTCTGCATTCCTAGACAGCTCTGTGATCCAGTATTCCAATCCCAGCATTCTACTCCCCCAGAAGGAGAAAACAGTTCAGATCAGTATTCTTCTCATTTTACTGGTGTTCCATTTTAAAGTATACAAGGCCAGATCAGGCCAGTATTCTTATCTCCCCATTTTACTGGTGTTCAAATTTAAAGTATCCAAGACCAGTTCGGAGCAGTATTCTTATCTTCCCATTTTACTGGTGTTCCATTTTAAAGTATACAAAGCCAGTTCAGACCAGTATTTCCCTGTTTTTTTCTCCCTCCTGGGATTGAGGAATAGAACAGTTAAACTAAGAAGATGAGCTCCATTTGTATAAAATTTTAGTTAGTGCACATTAGGAGATGTATGCAGTCCAGTCTCCACATTACAAAATTAATATAGAAAAATATAAAACTAAAGAGAAGGTATGAAAAAGATTTACAAAGAAGTTATAACCATCTGGAAAAGACTGAAAAGGTGGCTTTTTGCTCTCTAGAAAACAGAATGCTAGTGGGTGACCTAATACAGGTCTTGGACATTATGAAGGAGCGTGGTAGGGTAGAAGCAGAGAAAATGTTTCTCCTTATAGGGCAGTTCAAAACCTCCAGTCATAAATGTAGGATAGTCACTAATAAATCCAAGAGAAATTTAAGGAGAAATCTTTTTAACCAAAAAGCCAAATGTGGAACGAACTATCAGAGGTGAAGTTGATATGAATAGCATGAATGTATTTAATGGGAAACTAGGTAATTATATGAGGGAGAAAGGATTAGAAAGAAATGTTGAGAGAGTGAGATGAAGCGAAGTAGGAAGCAAAAGCAAAGTACTGCAGATGTTGGAAACTGAAATAAAAACAGAAAATGCCTGAAAATCTCAGCAGGCGTGACAGCATCTGTGGGGAGAGAATAGAGCTAATGTTTTGAGTCAGGATGACCCTTTGTCAAAGCTGATCAGAGCTCCATCAGAGCCTCAGGTAGGATTTATCACTTGGCCCAAGGAGCCTGTTTCCTTATTGTAGATTCAATATCATTTTAACAGTCCTACCATTTTCAGACATATGTTCTTACTGTGGGGTTACCTGACTTCCTCCAACACTGACGATAAAGATTTGGGCTTGTGGGGCAGGTTTCTCGTCTCTGGTTCTTTCTTGGATGTTGAGGGGTCCTTCTCCAGCATTCTGTCTGCATTGGGATGCTCCTCGATGCTGCTTATCATGTCCATCATCATCACCTCCAGATCAGACATAGTGGCGACAACGTATTCAAGTGTCTGGCATAAACTTTCATTGGGGTTGTAATTGGTTGGTGAGCCAATCTCATTGATTAGGCTTTTCTTTCTGAGTTTCTTGCTCAAATCGACTTTGATCTTCTTGTGTTTCTTGATGGTATCCTCTTTGATTCGTTTGCAAAGCTGTCGTAATTTAAGCTGACACAAGAGAAAAAGCATAGCACATGGTAGGCCTTTTTCTGGGATACTGTGAACACTGTCAGTGTGATAGCAATGAACACAGGAAGTAACACTTCTACACAGCAATGAACAAGTAGAAACTTCCAAAGGAAATCCAGCGATAAATATATGCTTTACCTGGGGTGGCATAATGGCACAGTGGTTAGTGCTGCTGTCTCACAGCGCCAGGGTTCCGGGATTGATTTCCAGTTTGGGTCACTGTGTGGAGTTTGCATGTTCTCCCTATGCCTGCGTGGGTTTCCTCTGGATGCTCTAGTTTCCTCCCACACTCCAAAGATGTGTGGGTTAGGTTGATTGACCATGCTAAATTGACCTTAGTGTCAGGGGATTAGCAGGGTAAATATGTGGGGTTATGGGGATCGGGCCTGGGTGGGATTGTGGTCGGTGCACTCTCGATGGGCCAAATGGCCTCCTTCTGCACTGTCGGGATTCTATGATTTCACTTATATTCAAATGGAAAATGTATTGGACTTGCTGTTGTTTCTTTGCCAGCAGAATTCTTAGGAAAAGCTCTTTTCACTGTTGGATCTATTTTTGGATGCATTATTGGTCCATCTTTTACTGGTCCAAATATGTGTGAGTTAGGTTGATTTGTCATGCTAAATTGCTCCTTAGTGTCAGGGGGATTAGCAGGGTAAGTTAATAAGGTTATGGGAATAGGGCCTGGATGGGATTGTTCTCAGGGAAGGATCAATGGGCCAAATGCCCTCTTTCTGCAGGGATTCTACAATCCTATGATTCATTCCTGAATTACCTAAGCACCAACTTTGACTGCTTTGAAATTGCACTAGTTATAAAACATTTTGGGACTTCTTGCAGATACTATGTGTAATAATCTTACTGAGGTCAGTATTCCGTCACCAATCACCCTTTATTTAGTGTGTTCAGAACATTCAGTGGCTACAGAGTGCAGGTCAGCTCTGGGTCTCTCGACAGTCAGCCTGAGTGGAGCCCAGCTGGTTTTAAACACATGCACAGCCCTCCGCCCTACACCCCCCTTCTCTCCCCCACCTCACCCATACCTCCTTCACCCCTCTGACCCACACCCTCGCCACTCCTTCTTTACTGGGCGAGCCTCCAGTCACCTAATAGGGGAGCTTGTACTCTATGAGGGCAACGGGGAGATATATTGATGATCCCTCATGGCCATCATAACATCCCTCCCCCCTCAAACCATTTCTTCTCCTGTGCCTCAGCAGGGGGAGCCTTTACTGACACTTAGTGATTGGCCTGGAGTCAATTGGAGGCAGGACAGGAGCAGCGGCGTGTAGCGAATTGGATGCCTTCACTTCCGAAGGGAACATCGTAAAGCCACCAGCACTAATTCTTCTCATTTAAGCAGGGGTACTGGGCTCTTCCACATCCATCTTAGAATCTGTGTCCTTATCACCCAGAGAGATAGGCATGGGGTTGACCTCCAGTCATGGCTCAATGCTAGAAGTGGTTATCTCCAGGGCTGGCAATGAGTCCTGTACTGGCATGGGCTCCCTACTCCTGAAAAGATTCAGGTGCTTTCTGACAACTTTGGACCTTAAAAGACACGGGCCCTGTTTTCTCTGTTATGATCCTGGGGACCCAAAAGAGATATCCCTGAAATTCCACATGTGGACTGGGTGGCCAATTTTGAATGCTCTTTCTGATTTTGCAGAATTATGGTTCTTCTTCTGGTTCTCTTGTTGGGGCTCTACCCTCCCCGCCAGATTCGGGAACAGTAGGCTTAATCTTGTCCGAAGCCTCCATCCCATTAACAATTCCATCAGGGCAATTCCTGTCATTGTGTGAGGGGTAGTCCTGTAGTCAGTTTAGTCTCTATGGATACTGCAGTTTGCTTCTTCAGGCTGAGCTTCAAAGTCTGTACCACTTTTTTCAGCCAGCCCATTCAATAACGCATAATAGGGTGTGGTCTTAATGTGTTTGATTTCACTGGAAAGCATGAAACTCTGTGGTAGTATAGGCAGTGTCGTTGTCAGGATACCAGGACTTCAGGTATCCTGTGCATGCAGAAATGTTGTCATAGTTTCTCAATGATACGATGGGAAGCGGTAGAACCCATGCGATGTATTGCCAACCATTTAGAATGTGCATTGACTATAATTATGAATATGGAGCTCAAAAAAGGTCTGGTGAATTTCACATTCATTCATACCCAGAGCCTACCAAGCAACCCCCATGAATGTAGGGAGGCTGAGAGAGGTAGGTTTTGATTCTCTTGGCAAGACTCAGTTTGTCTGACCCAAGTCGGGAAATGTCTGCATTAAGGCCAGGACACCATACTTAGCTTCTGGCTGACATTTTCATTTTTGAAATCCTAGGATGGCTATGGTGGAATTCCATAAGTACCGGATGTCGCCCTGGGCAAGAGACAGCTACACAGGAACCCCAGAGGATGATGCCACCCTCAACATTAAGGTCATTTTTCTTTGTCCACTAGTTTTTTATTTCACCTGAGGGATGTCCTCTGAATCTCCCATGTAATATTATATATTTCAATTTGGACTGGACAGGGTCATTTTGCATCCAGACCTTGATTTGCCTTTTAGACACAGGCAACATGTTTAAAAAATTGAGGGCCTGCACAACTTCTTCCACAGCTGGGCTTATGGGCAAGAGCAGAAGACTCAATGCATCGGCATTAGCTTTCAGGTCCCAGGATGGTGCTCTAAGAGGTACGCATAAACTGCATGTAACAGTGCCCAATGCTGTATCTGGGCAGAGGTAATGGGGGGAGGGTGGGGGGGCATTGCCTTGTCTTCATTAAAATGTCCCAGCAATATATTAAGATCCGTTACTATGATGAAGCATCTACTGTAGACATATTGATGGAATTTTTTTAACATCCTAGACAACTGCCAACCCTTCTTTCTCGATCTTGGAATACCTTCATTCAGCGGCTGAGAGTGTCCTGGAAACGTATTCAATAAACTTCTCTGTTCCACACAGCGGTGTGCCAGTATCGCTGCAACCACATAAGGGGCAGCAGCGCATGTCAAACATGAGTCCTTTTTGGGATCAAAATGAGCCAATAAACTGGAGGACAAAGTTGCTGTTTAACACTGTTGAAAGCCTCCAGCTGTTGCATCCCCCAAGACCACCACTGATGTTTCTGTAGTAATGCATGTGGTGGCGGGGTTGGCGGGGGGAGGGGGAAGTGCAACAAAGAAGCTAAATTAGGAATAAGCGTCTCACAATAATTCACTAACCCAAGGAAGGATTTCAATTCCATGGGGTTCCTTGGGGTTGGAACCTCCTTAAAGGCCCTCACCTTGTCCTTCACTAAATGAACGCCCTTTCCATCCACCCAATAGCCCAAACAAGTCACTTGCTTGGAAGATATAGTCTTCTCTATTCAGCTGTACCCCATCTTCCATGAATTGCCATAAGACCTCTTCCAAGTTTGCCAGGTGTTCGTGTTCTCAAGACCCCATGACCAAGACATTGTCCAGTTACACCATTACTTGAGGTAACGCTTGGAGCGTGTTCTCCAAAACCCATTGAAAAATGGCATATGCAGATGAGACTCCAAAGGGCAGGCGAATGTACTTGTATAGCCCTTTGTGTGCATTAATTGTCACATATCTGGATCTGTACTTGTTGGAGTTTAGAAGGATGAGGGGGGATCTTATAGAGACATATAAAATAATGAAGGGGATGGATAGGGTAGAGGTAGAGAGATTCTTCCTGCTCAGAAAGGACAGCAGGACTAGAGGGCACAGCCTCAAGATAAGGGGGGAGCAGTTTAGATCGGAGTTGAGGAGGAACTTCTTCACTCAAAGGGTGGCGAATCTCTGGAATTCTCTGCCCGTTGAAGTGGTGGAGGCTACCTTGCTAAATATATTTAAGACACAGGTAGATAGGTTTTTGGTAGGCAAGGGAATTAAGGGTTATGGGGAGAAAGCGGGAAAGTGGAACTGAGCCACGACAGATCAGCCATGATCTTATTGAATGGCGGGGCAGGCTTGAAGGGCTAGATGGCCTACTCCTGCTCCTATTTCTTATGTTCTTATATATTTGGGAAGGCTTGTCCAGTTCAAGTTGAAGATATGCAGAGCTCATTTAATAACAACTCCACCATTTTGGGGCAACATGTGTCATGGAGAGGCAATTTAATTGCATTGTCCATGTTCCTGACTGGGGGTCTATTTGCAAGATACAGTCCGGTATTGGCCTTCGCCTTTTTGTGAAATAGCATGTGCTTTGACTGTCCCTCTATCTTAGCCTCAGCTCTTTTGCAGCGCTTTCAAAAGTCCACTGTCTAGCATCTACAACCTTCTGGAATATGCTCCTTAGAAGTCTGAAGGCTGTCTCTGACCTTCATTGACTGCCTGGTGATGCGACTTGGGCTCCAACATCATAAGGGATTCTGGGATGTTTGCCTGATACCCTTGCTCTTCGTTGAGGGATGGATGTTGCATGAAGCCCCTTCTCTCAATTGGATGACACTGCTATTTGATATCCCCTGGAGTTCCAGAGCTCCTTTCTCTGCATTCTCCAATGCAGGCTATCTCAACAGCCTTCTTCAGATTGAAATTGGATTCTGCCAATAATTTTCTTTGAACTGTCACATTGTTAATTCCACAGACCAATCTATCTCACAACATGTTGTTCAGGGGTGACCAAATTCATATTTTGCCCAATCAACCATGAAAAATCCTCATTAACATTTGTGGACTTGTGCTAAAATTGGAGACCTGTCCCACAGTCTAATCAAGCAACAGTGTGACATGGTCATACTCCCTGAAATATATATACAGGCAATGACACAAGACACCATCATTATCAGCCCTGGATAATGCAGAAAAGACCCTGTAGAGATGATGGAGTAGTGACCTATATTTAGAAGTATGGATGTGGGAAGCTTTAAAATTGACTGCAGCAGAGCATTGGCAGTAGAAATTGTGGTTCGCTTGGAAAAAAAAATGTCTTGCTGACAAGGGCAGGCGTTGCCATGGTAGATTTCACAGGTTGTGTGCAGCATATAATCTGTGCAATCCTGTGCACATTTCTCAAGAAGATGCTTAGCTCAGCAATTTGCCCGTTCTGCCAAACTGTTGGACTGTGGATATGGAGGCTGCTCGTGATATGCTCCAAGTTCCATATGCACACAAAGTTGTGAAATTCAGCGGTGACAAATTGGCGAGCATTGTCTGTCATGAGCCTCTGTGGGATGCCTGCATGTGATGTCTACCCGTAAAGCCTACCTGAGTTCCTGAATTCTACGAGAAGATAACCATCTTGATTGTCATAATGTTTACATCTTCTGGTTAATCAGTGGTGGAGAAGGTTCTGGAGAGGGCATCAGGCAAGTCCAGCTCCTTGCCATGTTTGTAGACAACACTGAAGTTGTAGCATTTCATGCGTTACAGCCATGCTGATACATTGTGGTGAGGCTTCTTTAAGACAGTTATGAGTTGCTGGTGATTTGTTTCAACCATTGCAGGGTACCTTATACAAAATCATGAAATTTATAACAGGCTCTTTTTCTTACTCTCGACGAGTTTGATTTGTGCATGAAGGGTCTCAGTGTGAGTGATGGCCCTTGAAGCAAAGGCTATTGGTCTGCCATGCAGACTGCACCAAGTCCATGCTGAGAGGTATCTTCCAAAATGAGTACAGGTGCTCGAACACCAAAGTATTGTAGCACCAGTGGGGCTGCGAGTGCTTGTTTGAGTCTGTTGAAGACTGTTGTGTGGTGCTCTTGCCATTACTATTTGATGTCATGGTGGGGAATTTAACAAAGAAGTACAATGACCTCACTATAGCACAGGATGGACTTAGGCAAAAAATTTGTCATACCAAGAAAGCACTGTAAGGCCTGCTTCCCCACAGGAATGGTCGTCTGAACTAAACCCTTATCTTGCCTGGATCATGATGTGATCACACAACTCGACTAACGTTGTCTACCGCATATGCTGCAGGAAAGAACGTGCCAAGGCATGGTACATCAGCAAGACCATGCAGATGCTATGACAATGGATGAACGGACACTGTGCAACAATCACCAGGCAGGAATGTTCCCTTCCTGTCAGCAGTCAAGGGAATTCAGCCTCCGATCTTCAGATAAGCGTTCTCCAAGGTGGCCTTCAAGACACACAACAACGCAAAATCGACAAGCAGAAACTGATAGCCATGTTGGTCACCTATAAGGACAGCCTCAATCGGGATCTTGGGTTCATGTCACACTACGTGTAACCCCCACTATTTGGCCTGGGCTTGCAAAATCCTCTCTAACTGCCCTGGCTTGAAACAATTCACACCTCTTTAACCTGTGATTATCCCTCTCTCCACTTGCATTGTCTGTACCTGTAAAGACTTGATTACCTGTAAAGACTCGCATTCCAACCATTATCTCGCAATTGTGTCCCTGCCTATATATGCCTTGTTTGTGAATCCAATTCTTCACTCACCTGAGGAAGGAACAGTGCTCCGAAAGTTTGTAATTCTAAATAAACCTGTTGGTTTTTAACCTGGTGTTGTGAGACTTCTTACTTATCTGGATCAGGCTTTACACCATTGCCTGTGAGTAAATGGTGCATGTAATGAACCTGGTTGACCCTGAATCTACATTTAACTGGATTAAAATTTAATTGGATGATTCTGATTCTATCAAGGATGAGTCAAAGACATGCATCATGTTCCTGAATCGTATGGCCCCAAAGAAGGATGTCAACAATAAACTTACAAGATTGGCCTGCAAAGAGTTGCTCCATGCATCGCTAGAAAATCTCATTGCCATTGGATCCCATCAGATCCCATACAAAGAAAACAATGTTTGCTGTTGGTGATATGAATGTGATTATTGTTGATGATTCCTGATCAAGCGGGAGCTGCCATTTTGTATTGAGAATGCTTAACACCTTGACATTTGGTACATCTGCTTTCACCTGTTCCACTCTCTTCATAGGGTGATGCGCTTTGTTCAAGTGCTGGGTCAATACAAATTTTGACAGTGCCATCTTTCTCTACCGTGGCTACCATTGCTGAAA
Source organism: Carcharhinus amblyrhynchos (assembly GCF_965287045.1). Taxonomy (NCBI): domain Eukaryota; kingdom Metazoa; phylum Chordata; class Chondrichthyes; order Carcharhiniformes; family Carcharhinidae; genus Carcharhinus; species Carcharhinus amblyrhynchos. Next base: position 52,631,581 of record NC_137329.1, read on the forward strand.
CCTTTGTATTGTCTGTAGGAGTTATAACAACTAGTGTCGTCATCGAATGCAGCTCATTAACTATCTTCTGCCTCATGGTCACTGGTACTTTTCTCAAAGCACAAACTGTTGGTGGTACCGAATCATCTAGTGTCATGTGGTATACAACTGGCAGCTTAGTGATGATGTCACAGTTGAAGAGGTCTCTATATGTTGTCATCTCTGGGGCTTGGAGTTGTAGACTGTGCACTTCTGGTCTGAGTTGAATCATCCCCGATGCATTGTTGTCCTGAAGTCCATTTACTTTCAGGTCAACTAAATAGAATTTGAAATTTTCCTGTCTGCAGTGGAGAGTTGCTACATCTTCAGTGTGGGTTGTCTGTCCACCATAAACCATGAGGTGCAATCTGGTGCTGCAAATTGGTCTACCTGTTTAACCTGTGGCTGGATAATACAGTATCATTTGTTCCAGTATCTATCTTGACTTTAAATCTGGTGTTACTGTTAATTTTGTTCAGAGTGGTGAAGATCTCATTCTTTCCTGTGACATTGTCAACATTATCGCAACAGAGTATTTATTGTTGGAGGCTCTCTAGCTTCACTCCCTTGGTTGAACTCCAATTCATTCACCTTACTGATGCTCCTACCCCAGAGGTTCAAGCCACTGCTATGTTGCTGATGGCAGAGGAGGGCTGCTGAAGTTTGGATGTGCAGCATTTAGCAAAGTGGCTCCTGAACTCATTGCATCTTTTACCATATGCAAAACCAGCTGTTCTGCTGGCCGATGCAGTTGGATCGGGCTGTCGCCTATATTGCAAATACCTTGGTTTCTCACCTAGAATTCATTTAACATACAGATATTGATGGTTGCTTGTAAAGTTAAGTCTTTTCCTTACAGCAGCTGCTTATAGATTAAATTGCTATATATTCCACAAACTATTCAATCCCTGATTAGGTCTTCAGTGAGTGCTGTGAATACACATTTCTTTGCCAATATCTCTAAGGTGACCATGTAAGATTGCATCGACACACCTGCTTTCAGGTTCGTGAAATTGAATGCATGTCTATCAGGAATAAGCTCTTTACTCGGAGAAAAATGTTCTTGAATTATTTCAGTATTATCTCCAGGTCTTCTTTCTCCTCCTCTGTCTGGAAGACAAATGGCTTGAATTTTTCGATGGCCTCGGGCCCCATGTGATTTAATAGGGTAAAAGCCTGTACTTTTTTAAACATGTCAGAGAGTGCAGCACTGCGGTCAATATGCCAATCCTTGTAGAATTTTTCAAAACTATTTGCAATGTTTTCATCAAAGACGAATGGGTCAATGCAGCAAAGTCCTTGCGCCATACTGCCATCCCCAACATCAGGTGGAATGTTGTGGGTTCCTCAAATCATCGACATCAACGACTTCCTACAAGGACACTTTATCCCTAAGCTCAACAGCTCCATGCAGTACGTGCAGTACTTGTGCTCTGGCAAGATTCTGGGAATAACTTCCTTGCTCCTGAAACGTGTCCTCATGGGAACATTCACTGATGATTGTTCAGTTTCATCCACAAATCCCCAGATACTGAAGCAGTCTGTGCCTACATGCAGCAAGACCCTGGAAAACATTTGGGCTTAGGCTGATAAATGACAAGTAACATTTGTGCTATAAAAATGCCAGGCGATGACCATCTCCAATAAGAAAAAAATCTAATCATCTTCCCTTCATATTCAACAGTACCATCACCAACCCTTCACTATCAACATCTTTGGCCAGAATCTAATGAAACCAGCTGTACTGTTAATACAAGAACAGGTCACAGGCTGAATTTTCTACAGAGAGTAACTCACCTCTTGACTCCCCAGAATCTGTCCACCATTTACAAGTCACAAGAATGTTTTCCAGTTATCTGATGAACGTTGTTCCACCAATAATCAAGAAGCTCAACACCATCCAAGATAAAGCATTTGATTGATGCTCCATATATCAATTTCAGCATTCTTTCCCTCTGCCACTGGCACATGGTGGCATCAGTATGCACCATCTATATATTGCAGTGCAGCAAAATGCCAGGCCACCTTCACCAGTATCTACCAAGCCCACAACTCTAATGCCTAGAATGATAAAGGCAGCATGGGAATGCTGACACCTGAAAGTTTCCTTCATGGTGACTGGGCCAAAATCCTGGAGCTCCTTGGCTAACTGCACTGTAGATTTATTGATACACATAGACTGCAGCAGTTCAAGAAGGCAGCTTACCACCACCTTTTCAAGGGCAACTAAGGATGAGAAATAAATTCTGGTTCACATTGCATGAACAAATGAAACTAACGGATCAACAGGTCAGTGGCTCATTGCTGCCTGTGCAAGTTTGCTGTGTTTACATTGGCTGCTTCACAACAAAAGCATGCTTACCTCGAGCAGGGAAGAGTTTTCCCTTACAGCAGCTGCTTTTCGTTGGATGCTATCTACCGATGCTTCCACATCTTCAGAGTCATACTAAGAAGGAAATGGCAAAAACAGGCTCAAAGTGTGACCAAACATTCTCAATTAATGTTGAAACAAAGATTTGGATTATTTAGGCACGTCATCAGATATGCCAACACCTTTATGTTTAAATATTGCATAATGCTCTGGGTTTGAGAATTCCTCAGCTATTTTAATATTGCACTTTGAGATGGTGTAGTCGGCTTCCAGTGCATGGGGGTTTGCACAGTCAAAAATAACCTAGGGTTCATTCTACATATTGCTGAATTGTATGAATAAACAATACTTCAAAATGAACAACAATTTTCATTTTTTATCTCATTTTACAAATCAAAGATTTTTACAAGTCACGGGAATGCTCTCCAATGCCTGGATCAGTGTAGCTCTAACAACCATCAAGAAGCTCAACACCATCCAGGATAAAGCAATTGACTCTAGTCTCCCGTTGTTCATGCCAGCGAGTTTCTCTGGTCCTGCTGCAGTGGGTGCAGATTTGGCTCAGTACCAAATTCTCTATCCCTGCTAGCAGCGGCGGCTGGACGTGAACATGCGGAATATTCCAGCCACCAATTTCAGCACTCTCTCCCTCTCCCACTGACGTGCCATGCAGCAATGTGCCAAGTCCCCATCAACAGCACCTTCCAGTCAACACAAAGAAGAATATCTCAGTGAGATGCTTCATGATGGAAAGAGGAAAATGCAGAAGGGGTGAAGAGGTTTGGAAAAAGACAGGAACAAACGGTACTATTGCCAAGTTAATTTCAGGAAGGTTAAATCAACGATACACTTTCTTTACAACTCAGTTCAGGTGCCGTACCAAAGATTGCTGTACTTACCTCTTGATTTTTGTTTCTGACATTATTTTTAGTATTTTTAATTGAAATATCTGAGCACCCGTAAGTTCGTTTCAACCCAACCCACATGACATCCAAGGGGTCAGCAATCGAACCAACAGTATAGTTGTTCAGCCTGTTAAAGAAGATGATACTAATGTTAGAGGTATCCTTCAGTGACTCCATAATCTTTTGTTGAAATTGTCTCAGAAAGCAATTTTAATTGTCTCCGCGATTTTAATTGTCTCTTCAAAAGAAATTCAGCTCCACTAGTTAAAAGTCCTTTTGAGCTCTCAGTAAACTATATTTCCTGCCAATGATTAAATTTGAGATGCCAATGGTGTTTGGCAATAATTCAAGTAGAATCGAATATACTTCTTGATCCCTCATTGAGAAAAAATGCATTTTAATTGAAAAGGGGTGAGAGATAGAGAAGCTGCCATTATTTTCATTCATACTTTTCATACAAATATTACTCTCGATTATTTATGATTCCCCTGAAAAAAGTCGAGTACCAGTTCAAAACAGCCAAGGTTTCTTCAGACTCCACATATGATAGTTGTTGGGCCTTGGGATTTGACCATGCTTCTTCGATCTCACCCTTCTCAAACTCTGAGGACTGCCAAATATTTTTGAAAACAACTTCCATTCTGAAAGATGCAGTAACATGTAGTCAAATGCTTTGAGTAAATCACTTTGGTCAAGCGCGTGACCTGAAAACAAAATGGGCACTATAATGGCAACAAATATTGGGTTCTACATTGGCAGCACCAGTATTATCCAGCTCTCGTCCAGCTTTCAGTTAAGAGGACCATGGAACATGTATGGGTTGGAGAGAAGCAAATGCTATTTCAAAGTCATGTTGCTAGAACACGGATACGTTCAGTTATAACATCATGCTTTGTGATGTCATAGACATTGTGAAATTCCAGCAAAAGGAATTTGTGTGATAATTAGCATCTAAGCATTACGGTCACTGCTGCCTTGCAGCACCAGGGACCCAGGTTTAATTCCAGCCTTAGGTCACTTTCTGTGTGGAGTCTGCACATTCTCCCCATGTCTGTGTGGGTTTCCTCCAGGTGCTCCGGTTTCCACTCATAGTCCAGAGATGTGCAAGTTGGGATGATTGGCCATGCTGAAATTGCCTCTTAGTGTCAGGAGGACTAGCAGAGTAAATACAGAAGCCAAAGGGTGGTTGTAGAGGATTGTTTTTCAAACTGGAGGCCTGTGACCAGCGGTGTGCCTCGGGGATCAGTGCCAGACCCACTGTTATTTGTCATTTATATTAATAATTTAGATGTGAATTAAGGAGGCATGATTAATAAGTTTGCAGATAACACTAAGATTGGTGGCATAGTGGACAGTGAAGAAAGTTATCTCCAATTGGAATGGGATCCTGCTCAATTGGGTCAGTGGACTAACGAGTGGCAGACAGAGTTTAATCTAGACAAATGCGAGGTGATGCATTTTTGTAAATTGAACTAGGGCAGGACCTACTCAGTTAATGGTAGTGTGTTGGGGAGAATTACAGAACAAAGAGATCTAGGGGTACATGTTCATAGCTCCCTGAAAGTGGAGTCACAGGTGGACAGAGTGGTGAAGAAGGCATTCAGCATTCTTGGTTTCATCAGTCAGAACATTGAATACACGCGTTGGAATGTCTTGCTGAAGTTGTACAAGACATTGGTAAGGCCACACTTGGAATACTGTGTGCAATTCTGGTCACCCTATTATAGAAAGGATATTATTAAACTACAAAGAGTGCAGAAAAGACTTACTAGAATGCTGTCGGGACTTGATGGATTGAGTTACAAGGAGAGGCTGGATAGACTGGGACTTCTTCTCTGGAGTGTAGGAAGCTGAGGGGTGATCTTATAGAGGTCTATAAAATAACAAGGGGCATAGATCAGCTAGATAGTCATACCTTTTCCCAAAGACCGGGGAGTCTAAAACTAGAGGGCATGAATTTAAGGTGAGAAGGGAAAGTTACAAAAGTGTCCAGAGGGGCAATTTTTTCACACAGAGGGTGGTGAGTGTCTGGAACAAGCTGCCAGAGGTAGTGGTAGAGGTGGGTACAATTTTGCCTTTTAAAAAGCATTTAGATAGATACATGGGTATAGAGGGATATGGGCCAAATGCGAGCAATTGGGATTAACTTCGGCATTTTTAAAAAAAGTGCAACAGGGACAAGTTGGGCCGAAGTGCCTGTTTCCATGCTGTAAACCTCTATGACTCTATGACTCTATATGGGGATAGGGCCTTGGTGAGTTTGTTGTTGGTGTAGACTTGATAGGCCAAATGGCCTTCATTTGTACTGTAGGGTTTCTCTGATTGTTTCTATGAAATTATAATCCTATTAAAATTTGCCAATTTTGAGATAATTGGCAAAATAACCAATTGGGAGATTTTCGATGCAGCAATGTGTTTAACAGGTAGAATGCACTGCCTGAAAATGTGGCAGAAATAGATTCAATAGTCAGAAATGTATTCAAAAGGCTGCAAGAAAAGAGCTGGAGAATGGGGCTATTTGGATAACACATTCACAGAGACAGCACACAGTGGACTGAATGGCTTCCTTCTTTGCTGTTTGATTTCATGATACCAGGGTGCAGTAGTATTGTGACCATACTTTGCAATGGAAGTTGATATTTTAAAAATAAAAGACATTCTTTTTTTTCACAGGCCACGAATATAAATTGTGTTCACTACTTGCTGTGCAGCCTTGATCTAATCTCATTAATCAGATTTTTTAAAAAACAAAATGCAGAGGGAGAGCAGAGAACTTCAGTGAGAAGTGAAGGTAGGAAATGAAATGGAAAATCTACACACAGCCACTCGCTATGATGGTTTGTAAATGGGCTCCTCTACAGAGTAGGAATCTAGTACTTCAGCATTGCGGTCATTTTTCTCAAATGTGGTAGGATCCAATCTGAGATGTAATTGTAACCTCCACAAGTATTGAAACAAAGCCCTCCTTATGTCCCTGTTTCCTTTGGCCTTGTTCAGTGCTTCAATTTTTTTAAATTAAATTTTATGTCATTATACACTGGAATGTTGTTCAAATTTCTATAGCTTAACTTACTTACAAAGTCACACACAATGAGGACTACTGTTGCCATGTGATCTTATTCCAGGTGCCATGCCCTGGGTGGATATTAATCCAGACTTTACTGGAAAAAGTTATTAGCATGTAAAAAGTTCAGCAATTTGTGCGAAGGGGAGGTATGCCATCAAATAAAAATGGCTACAAATTGCTGGACAATTGGTACCATCCAAAAATTAGCTGCGCAAAAACAGCAGCTTACTGTCAATTGAGTGTCAAGAAATTACTACATTTACATCATAAATATGAATAAAACTCACTGCAGAAAATTACCTTTGCTTTTTCGTGTTATGGCTATCAACACGGTCATTTATGTTCCTGCCATGACACTCGATTTTCACCCTTTCGGTCTCTTTGTCTTCCTCTCTGTTGTGTATTCACATTGTTCCTAGTTGGAACAAGGACATTTCAAGAATCATAGACTGATCATGATCCTGAAGATGTCATTGCCTGTTTGTGTGGGCAGCTGGGCAGTCAACTCTAGCAGCCTGTAGAGAAAACATCTTTTCAAGAAAGCTCATGTTTGTTTGTACCCTCGTTTTTTGCAAGCCAATCCTTAAAATATGTCACAAAGAAAACTGGCAATAAGGTGGTTGATCCACTCTGCAAACACCTGAAAAAGAATTGTGAGAACCCACAATGTTTTTTTCACTACTTGAGATCTTTTCTCAATGTCCTCAATGAAACAAAGTCCTAATTTGTTGCCAATTTTCTTTTTGTAATGTCTTAACTATGTTAGGGCTTATGGGTTTTATGCAAAAAGAAAATGATGTGGTTTGCATACATCAATTCAAACTAACAATAACAGATTTATTGAAGGAGCTGTTACTTATACAGAGTAAAAAATGAAACTAAACAAGATCTTGTGAAACACCCCAATGGCATCACATTCAAATCATGTAATAAAGCGATCATACAACCATTTAAATATATAATACTATCTAACAGGCACTGTGTGCAGAGCTGTGCCCTCTGCCCCAATTGATGATTTTTTTTTGGGCAGTCTGGAGGCCCAGACAGTAAAATTGACCTTGGTCAGGTTTATCTCCAAATGAATGTAGATCCAGATTCACGATAGTATTTGACAATTGTGACACACAAAAAGGGCTATTCCAATATAAAAGACTTCTATTTGCATCACATCCACATCTGCACAGTTTGAACATTCCATGGATCAAATTCAAAGTGGATTGGAAGGAGTCCAGTGTTACTTAGACAATACCTTAGTTACTAGAAAGAATGAGGAAGAACATTGTCACAACCTAGGTGCCATACTCCAGAGATGAGACGATTACAAATTAAGAGCATAGAAAGATAAATGTGAATTTTTCCAATCTTCTATTGAATACCTGGGTCATGTTATAGATGCAAAGGAACTGCACAAATAGCCTTCAAAGGTCACCTGCACCTCAAAAACATCAATCAACTTAAATCTTTTTTGAGCTTATTAAACTGTTAAGGAAGGTTTGTCCCTAATCTAGCAACTATCCTTAAGTTTTTACACGATGTGGATGGATCAGTGTGAGAAAATCTTTATACCAGTTAAGGAGGCGCCACTAAAGTCAGAAGTCCTGACACACTTTGACCCGAATTCACCTTTGCAACTGACATGTGACGGATCACCTTATGCGGGTGAGGGCGATGGTTTCTCATATAATGCCCAATGGCGAAACCCTTGAACAAAGCAGAACTGAACAATGCACAGATAGAGAAAGAAGCCCCCAGAATTATTTTCGGAATCAAATGTTTCTACTTATACCTAAAATGGTTAGTACCTATACTAGAAATGATCTAGTACTGTCGGAAGTCATGAACATGGTGCTTGTGGGAAGATCGCGGGAGAAAACCAAAAGTTAAAGCCATATTCTATGTGAAAATGCAGGCAGGTTGTCTCCTCTGGGGAATGAGAATAAGCATTTCACCATTATTAATGATGTGGAGATGCCAGCGCTGGACTGGGATGGGCACATTAAGAAGTTTCAGAACACCAGGTTGAAGTCCAACAGGTTTATTTGTAACCATGAGCTTTCAAAGTGCTGCTGATGGAGATCACTCACCTGAGGAAGGAGCAGCGCTCCGTAAGTTCATGATTCCAAATAGATCTATTGGACTTTAACCTGGTGTTGTGAGGCTTCTTACTGTTCACCATTTTTAAGGAAAGCTGCACTAAACCAACTACATCAAGATTGATGTGGTACAGTAAAGATGAAGGAGATAGCCTGAAGTTTTTTTGGTGGCCAAAATTTTATACCGAAATGGAGGAGAAGGTGGGTGTGTTCATTTTGTACAAAAGCACAGAATCTGCTGCCACTAACACCATCACACCCATGGGAACAACCAGAAGAGACCTAGAAAAGAGTACATATAGATTATGCTGGACTGTTCCGAAAGCATATGTTTCTCATTGTGGTCAATGTGCACTCGAAATGGCTTGAAGTCACCATTATGAAGACAAAGTCCACAGAGAAAACAATAGAAAGACTGGGTGAGATTTTTGGAAGATTTGGTTATCCTGAACAACTCATGAGTGATAATGGGCAACAGTTCATTTCACAAGAATTCACAAATGTAATATTTTAAAGGAGAACGAGATTCTACACATCCGATCTACTCCTTATCATCCTGCCATAAATAGGCTGGCAGAATGCTTTGTGCAGACGATAAAACACCCATTGAAGGTAACTAAGATTCATGATTCATGCCTGAATGATTGAGCTAATTCCTGCTGATATATAAGATTACTACAAATTTGACAACCCAACTTTCTCTGGTATTGCTCAGGGTTAAATGGCAAATACACATTGTGTTTGATTTGCTTAAGCCACCCAGACAAGAGAAATTGTTGAGAAGAAACAGCAAGATCAGTGCTAAGCCCTGAGAACAGGGCTAAGTGCCATGTTTTTCATAAAGAACAAGAAGTATTGGCAAAGAACTATACCATCAGTGAGAAATGGATACCTGCCATTATCTTAACAAAGACAGGATTGTCTCCTATACCGTACAAATTCAGGATGATGTAGTATGGGGAAAACAGGCTGACTAACTTTTGGCAACCAGAACTAGTTAGCCAGGGGCAGAATCAACTAATACTCCACAACACTTGTGCCAAGTAAGAAACTGAACGTATCTAAGAATCATAGAATCATCAAATACTACAGTGCAAATGGAGGCCATTCAGCCCATCGAGTCTGCACCAATCCTACTCAGGCCCTATCCCCATAACCCTTGGATTTTACCCTAGCTAGTTCCCTTGACACTAAGGGACAATTTAGCATGGCCAATCCACCTAACCTGCACATTTTTGGATTGTGGGAGGAAACGGGAGCACCTAGAGAAACCCACACAGGCATGGGGAGAATGTACAAATTCTGCAGAAACTGTGACCCAAGCAAACCTGGGTCCCTAACATTGTGAGGCAGCAGTGCTAACCACTATGGAACCAAATCTGACAGTACCCCAAACAATTGGGAAAGACAGTATCTCAGTTGAGAATACTTCAACCTTGAGTCAACCTCTGAATTTCACATCCGGTGAAGACCACCATGGATGACATCCAAACTAAACCAAAAACACTAGAGGTTGCTGTCAGCACAATAAAGCAGATGCCTGAGGTTTGCCAACAGCCACACAGAAAACAATGGCTACCTGAACATTTGATTTACTGATTCTTGTGTTTATTAATTGTTCATATTGAGAATTTTAATTGTTAATATTATACTGTATTTCATTGCAGAAACCATTGATGTAAAGGAGAAAGAAAGTATTGTATATTCATGTTGCTCCTCGTTGGAACAAGGGGACTTTAAGGGACCGTTCACTTGACATCTTGAAGACATAATTGGTTATTTATGCAGGCAAACAGGCAGTGTATCTGAACAGCCTGTAGAGTGAATGCCTTTCCAACAAAGCTCTTGTTTGTACTTCCATAGTCTGCAAGCGTTTCCTTTAAAAATACCTCTCTCTTTTATTCAAACTCTTCTTTCTTTCTCTTTATTTCTTTCTCTATATTAATCAGACTAGAATCCAACCCTTATCCTTCTCCACAATTCACTTGTTTTTTTTCTATCCCTAAATTTCATTGGCTAAGAAGTAAAATCTTTTAATTTGCACTTACAGCAATGTGCACTGCAAAAATAATTGAACCTGAAGGATGAAGAATCAAATCCAACACATGGAGCTCATCATGAGTTGTCCCATCCCAGACAATTCTTAATCTGTCATTTTGGGGTTTTGCATTGATGGCTGAACAGAGACAAATTAAAATTAAAAGGATAACTTTCACAATTAAATACAACCACAAACAAGTTTCAATCCATCTCCTCCTCCGTCACCTCTCTCTCCCCTTCCAGCACCTCCATCCTCCCCTCTGTCATCTTATCTCCCCCTCCATCACCCCCATCTCCCCCCTCCATCTCTACCATCTCACCCTCAGTCATCCTCATTTCCGCCTCTGTCATCCTACCTCCCACTCCGTCACCCTATCTTCCCCTCTGTCACCAACATCTCTCCCTCCATCTCCACCATCTCCCCCTCTGTCACCCCCATCTCCCCCATTGTTAACTGCATCGATCCCCCATCACCCCCATTTTTCCCTCCATCACTGCCAACTCCCTCTCTGTCATCCTCCCTCTCCCTCTGTAACTCCATCTCCCCCTCCAGCATCCTGTCTGCCCCTCTCCCACCCCCATCTCCACCTCCAGAACCCATATCATCCCTTGCATCACACCCACCTCTTTTTCTCCACCCCAGTAATCCCTCCGCCATTGCCACTCTTCATCCTATCTCCCACTCCTCATCACATCCCTCCGTCCTTCACTTTAATCTCCCCTCCTTCACCCACGTTTCCCACTCCTTCGTATCTCACTCACATCCTCAGCTCCCTCTTCATCCCCATCTCCCTTCCCTTCACCTACCCATTATCTCCCTCTCCGTCACAACCCCCACAACCCCCCGCTTCTTTGTGAGGGCCATTGATGAAAAGATAAGGCTTCTCCCAGACAAGTAAACTTATAAGTACCGTTCACCCATTGAGCCTGTGTTTGCTGACCTATGTTGGCCCCTGCAGTCAAACAAAGGGATGGCAAGAGGGAGGGAAGATGCTTGAAACCAATTGCCACTTTCTGAGCACCTTAGAGAGTCTGTAATGAACTTGTTAAAATTATTGATGATGAAGGGGCTTGACAAGGAAGATACTGAGACATGGGGCATGATTTTCTGGTCCACTCACCATGGGATTCACCATGGGTGGGATTCTACATTTGACAGGCCATCAAAATGCTGCCTATTGTTTTCTTTGACTGGTGACTAAGGACAAGGAGCATAATTGCAGGATAAGGAGTTGACCATTTCAGACTGAGTTGAAGAGAAATTTCTTCTCTCAAAGGGTTATGAATCTTTGAAATTCTCTACCCCGAAGGGTTGTGGATGCTCCATCATTGAACGTATTTCAGGCTTAGATAGACAGATATTTGGTCTCTCCACCAGTCATAGTCTGTCAATTTGAAAATGCCTCATTTATCCTTCATCTCTGTTTCCTATCCATTAACTAATCCTCTTAGTATATCACTCCCAACTCCATGAGTCTTTATTTTATGAATTTACCCTTTATGTGGCACCTTATTGAATGCCTTTTGGAAATCCAAGTAGGCTGCAACTACTGTTTGCCCTTTATCTCCCCTGCTAGCTATGCCTTCAATCACGACTTCCCTCTCTTAAAACCATTATTAAGACTTCCTTCATAATAGATTCTAGCACTTTCCCAATGACTGATGTCAGGCTAACTGGCCTTGGCTTCTCTCCTCCCTCTGTTGAAAAGCAGTATTACATTTTCTAACTTCCAATCAGCTGGCAAAGGACTCTGACCTTTTGGCTCACAGGTAGAGACACTACCCATTGTGCCACCAGACGTCCTGCATCCAATATCTCTGCAGATATTTCACTCAAGGCCTCCCTGAAGTCGCTTGACATTGACACGACCACCTGGAAAGTGCTGGTACAAAACTGCCTTACTTGGCGCTGCCTCATCCATAAGAGCTGTCAAGCTCACGAAGCAAAGTGTATTGCTGAAGCACAACTTAAGCACGAGCTGCGCAAATCCAGAGCCACCAGCTCAACAATTACAGTGCCTACACAAGTCTGTCCAATATGTGCCAGGACATTCCGTGCCCGAATTGGTCTGATCAGTCATCTTCGGACACACCGCAATGGGCCTCAAAATGACTAATGGTGTTATTGATGACGATGGACAAACAACAGCTATTTCTTTAAGAACTCCAGGATTTAAACCTGGAAGATTGTTTAATTTTAGGTCCTTGAGTTTATCCAGTTCAGTTTCTCTGATGGTAAGAATTACCCTAATTTTCTTGCTCTTATTAGACGTTAGGTTACCTTCTATTTCTGGAATATCTGGCTCATCTTCTACTTTAAAACAGACACAAAATATTTGTTCAATGTCTCTGCTATTCCCTCATTTTTCATGATAATTTCTCTGCATTTGAAATGGTCTGAGGTCGCCATTAAAGATAAAGTTAAGTTTATTTATTAGTCACAAGTAAGGCTTACATTAACACTGCAATTAAGTAACTGTGAAATTCCCCTGATTGCCTTACCTTTGGCACCTGTTTGGGTCAATGCACCTAACCAGCACATCTTTTAGAATGTGGGAGGAAACCAGAACACCTGGAGGAAACCCAGACAGACATGAGGAGAATGTGCAAACCTCGCACAGACAGTGTCATAAGCTGGGAACTGAACCCTGGTCCTTAGCACTGTGAGGCAGCAGTGCTAACCACTGTGCTACCATGCTGTCCTTAGAAAGACAATGTGACACGGTGGCACAGTGGTTAGCACTGCTGTCTCACATGTCAGGGACCCGGATTTGATTCCCGGCTTGGGTCACTGTCTGTGTGGAGTCTGAGAGTCTAAATGTTCTCCCCATGTATGCGTGGGTTTCCACCAGGTGATCTAGTTTCCTCCCAAAGTCCAAAGATGTGCAGGTTAGATTGATTGGCCATGTTAAATTTCCCCTAAGTGTCAGGGGATTAGTGGGATAAATATGTCGGGTTACGGGAATATGGCCTGGATGGGATTGTTGTTGGTGTAAACTTGATAGGCCAAATGGCCTCTTTCTACACTGCAGGGATTCTATGATAGTTCTGTGATTCTCCTTGGAGCAAACAATAGAAAGACTGGGTGAGATGTTTAGAACTTTAGCTACCTTTTTTCTTTCTTTAAACTTCGAAACTGTTACTCCCAATTTTTTATTTGTTTCCATTTATATCAGCTTTCTGGAGGCCTTTTCCTGGTTTCTAAGATACTGCCAATCCTTGAACTTACTACTATTCTTTGCAGCATTATAAGCCTCAACTTTTAAACTCATACTTAAACTACAGATGGATATTTCTCAGTCATTTTTTGTTTTTCAGTGGAATGCAATATGTTGACCATTTTGAATTGTTTCTTTAAGTGTTGCACAGTATTCATTTATAGCCATGCCTTTTAGTCAACTTCAGACAGATCTCCCTCAACTCTATGTCATTGGCATTGTTTAAGATTCTTGTTTGTGATCGGAGTCTGTTGTTTTCAAACTAAACGTGAAACTCATATGTATTATTTCCCAGTGGATCTATTACTATGACATTATTAATTAACCCTGCCTCGTTGCACAATGCCAGATCTAAAATACTTTCATCCAGGTTCCATGGCAATGAAGAGTGTAACACCGCTGACAACAATGCTATGGTGGGTGTGTGGGTGGACAGGGAGGGGGGGTTGAATTTTGTCCCATGTTTCGGCAATGGTGCTTAGATCTAAACCATTTATCTACATTTGTACCACTAGTTCATGTATCTTACTGTGGATGTTCCGTGCATTCGGATAAAGTGACTTCAATTTTATTTTTGTTACTTCCATTCTCTCTCTAATACACTGTTAAGCTCTCTGCACCTTCCTGTTCTACTCAGTTTGTTTTTCATTTTGGCATACTTTTCTATTGTCTCCACTTTGAATCCCCAGTTGTTCAGTAATTATTAAGCCATCACGATGCTGTTGCTATCAGTCTCCACCAGCTGCCTAGTATGGACATTGACTCTGTGATGAGTGATAAAACTGACCAATTGTCTTCCTCTCTCGGTTGAGCCATCCTCCAGAGCCAGCTTAGACACCCCAGGATCCTCCATTGTCACTTGAGGAGGCCCTGCTGACAAATCCATCCATGTCACACCCTCTTTCGGAACCAGGCATTGGCGCAGATACAAGCACGTTGCTGGGCTTTAGGGCACAGTAGGCGATACCCAATTCTGAAGTGATATACACTTTGGGCACAAAATCCGTTGGTTCCCAAACTAAACAAATGCTGCAGAAAAGCTAAAAGAAATCTAGCAAGTAAGTACAAAGGAGAGATATCAGTGTTAATAAGAGGAGAAAAATACTGATCAATTCTTTGATTGCCCCGAAACAATCAGTTGTCAGAATCTGCCCTAGCCCAGTTAATTCAGATGAATAAAGTGCCACTGCATCATACAATATTATTGTTTAATCTCCTCTGTCTGATCTGCAACCTTTCATCTCAGCACATCTTGTCTTCCTGTTTTCTTCAACTGAGGACTCTCCCCACCCTTCCCACTGGGGTTGACAGAGCTCTAACTGCTGCCATATTTCTGTTCTTACCCCTCCCCCTCCTTCAAGGACCATAGTAGAGTTCCCCTTGTCCTGATCTTCTAGCCTGCAGCCACTGGAGTCAACAGACTATTCTACACTAATTCGGTTACTTCCAGAGTGACACAGCCACCAAATACATCTTCCCTTCCCCTCCCCTTTCAGCATGTGGCACACTGGCTCACTCAATTGCTCTTCCCCTTCCCATTGCACCTTTCCATGCAAGCACAGAGGATGGAACAGCTGCCTTTTCACCTCCCCTATCCTTATCATTTAAGGATGCAAATACTCCTTCCAGGTGATACAGCCATCTATGTGTACTCCTTTCAGTTTAGTACTCACCTCTCATAATGTAGGTCAGCTCTATATTGGAGAGATAAGACACAGACTGGATGACTGCTTTGTGGAACATCTCCACAAGCCTGGCCCTGACCTTCTGATCGTTTTAATTCTCCACCTTCCCCCTACTCTGACCTTCCTGTTCTTGGCCTCCTTAGTGTTCCCATGAAGCTTGAACTAAGCTTGAGGAAATGCTCCTCATCTTCTGATTTTTTTGTAGGTTTTGCTTTTGCTCTCATTCTTCTCTAGCTTTTGCTTTCAGGTAGCCAATAACTTTTATTCTGCCATTCATATCTCGTCTTGACACATCTTTTGTTCCATTAATTAACCTGTAGCCATTTCCTTCAGATGTGTATACCAACAACCCTTTTTCCATTTAATCTCTCCTGTCTTCTACCATGGAACAAACCCTCCTTTTTATTCTTTATCCACCTTCCACCCCGTTCACTTGCTGATAAGTAATTTCTAACTTTTCCCAGTTCTGATAAAAGCTCATCGACTTGAAAATTTAATTGTGTTTCTCTGTCCACCGGTGTTGCCTAACCTGCTGAGCACTTCCAGCATTTGATATATTTGATATCATTGTTCAGTGGTGAAATAGCTCCTCAGGGGCTGGTGTCTTTTCACCAAACTTAGATTTATTTGCACAGTTAGTAACACTCCGAAAGGTACATTCTCATACGGAGTCTAAACTCAGAGGGCAGGATTTTACAGCCCCTCTCATCCTGAAACCGTAAAATCCCATCTGAAGTCAACGGATCTTTTCATAGTCCGCCCCTCGCCTGCTCCAATTACCATGGCAGATGGGACAGTAAAATTCCGACCGGCGTACCAGTAACCCTGATGCTCCACACATTGGAGCCATCCATTACTGTCTTAAACAGGGAGCTCATATTCTAAGAGATCCAACTCGTGGGTGGCGTTAAGGTCTTTACAAGTGGCACTGTTTGATAATTCAATATTTCTTCATTGCATCACCAACCCATCCACCCTCAAAATAATAAAATTCTGCATGTTGAATTATCATAGGATCTCTACAGTGCCGAAGGAGGCTATTTGGCACATCAAGCCTGCATTGACCCTTACCCAGATTTACCCCATAACCCCACATATTTACTCCACTAATCTATATATCTTGGGACACCGAGGAAGAATTTAGCATGGCCAATCCTTCTAACCCGAACATCTCTGGATTGTGAGAGGAAACCGGAGCACGTGGGGAAAATGTGCAAACTCCACACAGTCACCCAAGGCTAGAATTGAACCTGGGTCCTTGGTGCTGTGAGGCAGCAGTGATAACCACTGTGCCACCATGTCATCTATAATTATATTATTGACGATATTCTACAGGAAGCTCAAGATATTGTGGTAACATCGATCTTGCAGAATACAATTTTTGAGTTGTTAAAAGTAAACTTCAAGCCCCATAAAACAAGTTTTACAACACATTGCTCTCTCAAAAATGCATTTTCATTTCCAGGGAAGCCGAAGTGTTAATTTATATGGTAAAGGCTCAATAAAAATTACAAAGTAAATTAATTTTTTTTAATGATGGGAACTATCTAAAATCTAGACTTGCAGAAATTGATCTACGATTATTGGATTTTAAAACTGAGTTAATTTCATTTTGAAAGCTTGAAACTTACGTCTTGATCTGATGCTATGACCAGATTGGGCACACTCCCTCACACCTATATCATTTTAGTTTAAAAGAATGTGAAATGACTGGTTTCCTTCAAGAAGTAAGCTTTTACTGGATAACTGCAGCTCTATTTCACAAGAAGGAATAAATCATTGAAATCTTGTGGTGATTCAAATGAGACTTGTCTATTGATTTTGCTTTCTTAAAGAAGCAGAATGTTGCAAGTGTCAGAGTATATGCCAGGGTGTAATTTAAATTGTGGAATCATGCTGAAGGAGGGCGTGAGAGATTGCAAAATGAGATGATGTGAGAGAGGATCCATCGACATTAGACTTTTTCTCCTGTGTACCCTGTACAGCTACTGATACCGCAGCTGGAACCACTGCATTAGACAAATGCCTATAATTGCTTTGTTTATCTTCACACCAATCTCAAATTATGGCAATTTTCCATCTTAAGCCTTGGTAATTTTCCACTCCAAGGAGACAATTTGCAAAGCTAGGGAGTTTTGGAAGAACATGATGACGCATCGACAACTTCCTCACCGAATTGTTTTAAGTACCTCGGAGTGGAAATGATCAGATACTGGGAATTAGTCACCGTATTTATATTTACATTGAATCTCGTTAGATCCTTCCCCTGAGTGTTATTCTTGTTTTTGTTTTATTGTTTGTACTTAATCATCACTTGCTAGGACCTGTATAAGTTCGCTGTTTAGTATGTTTACTGTTTCCAATTGCAGTACTTTCTGCACCTGTTATTAAATGGCTCAGTGTCTTTCTCTCAATATCATTTTAAAAGTTTTAATGTTGCTCATACTATCCCTTTTAAGCTTTTTCTTGAATTTCCTTTTGTGGTTCCTATGACTTTCTTTGTAAGCCTTGGCTGTTCTTTATATCTCTGTTGTTCTTTAGGCTCAGTTCCTTCACTGTTGCTGGGCCAAAGTCTTGGTACTCCCTCTCTAACAGGACTGTGTGTACCTACACAGTAAGAAATCTCACAACACCAGGTTAAAGTCCAACAGGTTTATTTGTAGCAACCACCACTAGCTTTCAGAACTGGCTGTTCCTTCGTCAGGTCAGTGTATCTATACCACAGGGTGTCGTAGAAGTAGTATCCCTAAAGTGCAGAAAGAGGCCATTCAGTCTGCAGGGACTCTTGGAAAGAGATTTCTACCCAGGCCCTATCCCCATTATCCCACATATTTACTGTGACTAATACATTCAACTTACACATCTTTGGAAATTAAGGGGCAAGTTAGCATAGCCAATCCACCTAACCTGCACAACTTTGGAGAGTGGAAGGAAACTGGAGCAAACCCATTCAGACAGTGTGGAGAACATGCAAACATCACACAGACAGTCACCCAAGGCTGGAACCAAACCTGGGTATCTGGTGCTGCAAGGCAGCAGTGCTAACTGCTGGAAACTGTGCCACTCTGAAGGACTGCAGCAGTTTAAGAAGGCAACTCACTGTCACTCCTTCTGCACTGTAGAGATTCTGTGATTCACTTTCTCAATTAGGGATAGGCAATAAATGTTGTCCTAGCCAGTGACATCCTATAAATAAACAACAAATAGTATAGTGGCTACAAAACAGAAAATGCTGGAAAATCTCAGCAGGTCTGATGACTGCATCTCTGGGGAGAGAAGAGCCAACTTTTCAGTCTAGAAGATCCTTTGTCTAGCCTTCAGCTGTGATGCAGAGTCATCTAGACTTGAAATGTTGGCTCTATTCTCTCCCTATAGAAGCTGTCAGGCCTGTTTAGATTTTCCAGCATTTTCTGCTCTAGTTTCAGATTCCAGCATCCGCAGTATTTTGCTTTTATTTTAGCATAGCAGTCTCTTTTTTTGTATGGGAATATATCTCACTTCTCTTGTTGAACAAAGCCATTTAATTTTAGAGATAAATAATAAATATTGACCTAACCAGCAACGCCCACACCCCATGAATTAATACAAAACAATATTACGCATATTGGCCCTTCCCTTTAGAGGCATGTACGGGTACTGTATTCTACCAATTATCTTTCTGAATACCTCCCATAGTTCATAAATAGTTTGATCAAGTCTACTGTGGGAAATTTCTGCCTCAAAATCTTAGCAAATGATTCAGCCTTGTTCAGTGGTGGGCAACCTGCAGCACGGGGCACATGCAGTGCATCTGGGTTCTGACTGCAGCCCATGAGACATTTTATTGACAATTGTCTAGATCAGCTCAAACCGAATATAGAATTCTATCACATTTTCGATATTGTTAGCCAGTTGTCCTCTTATCATTGAATTATTGTCCAGTTCAGGCTTATTACTAAATCTAAAACGACCTGTTCTCTAACTGGTACAAAAACATTTTGTTCCAGAAACCTGTTCCAAATACACTCAAGAAATTTGCTGCCTTTGGGATTGGAGCCATTCTATTTTCCTCGGATTATTGAAAGTGAATGCCGACAGTTATAACTACTCTGTTTTGCAACAAACTTCTTTGATTTCTGTGTTTATGTATCTCACTATCTTATCATTGCTATGTCATAGAATTGCTATGGTGCAGAAGGAGACAATTTGGCCCATCATGTGCTTACCAACTCTCCGAATGAACATCATGGCCTAGTGCCATTCCCCTGCCTTTACCCCATATCCCTGCACTTTGAGGGTAAACTTGAGCTCACTCCCTGTTAGAATGCCAACGGGGGCTCAGGATCTGAAGTCACAGATGAGAGTCACAGTTGCTGATGAGATTGTGATTTTGGATCTTCTTGGCCCCTCACTGCCAGCATCATCATTTATATTAATTTAAATGTATTTTAATATTATGAACACACCCCCTCACCAGATTTTAACACCCTCCCCTCAAACCATATTGATGTGATGTCACTTTGGTACGGTTTACAACAGGTTCATCCAGATGTAAACCTGCCATTGGGATCCCCTCAGGGGCATAGAGGTGAGTATAGTCCCTGGGGGAAAAGGGGGGTATTGTATGGTGGGGAACTCCTGAGGCCTCTGTGGTGGGATGTGGGGGATGTTTATTGCTATTCTGATTGGGACGCCCTTTCATGATAGCGCCTTGATCTCAGTGCAGCTGGGTTTTGCTGATGTGTTGAGAGCCCACTACATGTATGATGGCGTGAAACACGCCCCTTGATATTTTTTGGCAGTAAGATCTGGAGTGAAAACTGACCAGTTTCTCTGGAGAGAAACAACACTGCCATTTTTTGGTAAGATTTAACCATTGTTTCCATTCAAATAATCATCCAATCTCCTCCTGAAGTTTTGATTGAACCTTCCTCCATCACACTTCCAGGCAGTTCATTCCAGACCCAAACCATTCGTGTGGAAATTTGTCTCATGTCACATTTTGCTTCCGAATGACCTTATAATATTTATCTCCCAGTCATGATGTGTTTGTAGTGATTTTCTCTACACAATATCCTTTGCTAATTTACCACCCTAGGTTTAGTTTTAAGCCCAAGTTTTATTTCTTATGCTCCATGCATTAATGTACAAAAACTTTAATTTGAAGATAAATCCCATGTTTCCCTTAAGCATTGACATTGATTTTCACATTTTATAACTTATCACATCTTTTTTTCTATTGCGTTTTGATCATTTATTTTGTTATTATTTCCAGTTTTTTTTCTGAACTTGGCTCCCAGATTGTTGCTAAATTATTAGATTTATCTAAATTATCCAACACAGATGAGAAAAAATTTCCCCCTACTAAATATTGGGAAGATTGAAGTGCTCATCTTTGGTCCCCACCATTCGATGCTCCCCAGTTGCAGACTTCATCCCTCTCTCTGGAAACCGGCCTCACCTAGAATCATAAAATCTCTACAGTGCAGAAGGAGGCCCATTGATTCTGCACTGACCACCGACCACAATACCACCTGAGCCTTGTTCCCATAACCTCACATACTTATCCTGCTGATCCCCTGAAACTAGGATCAATTTAGCATGGCCGTTCAACCTAACCCGCACATCTTTGGACTGTGGGAGGAAACAAGAGCACCTGGAGGAAACTCACACAGACACGGGGGGAACATGCAAACTCCACCTCTCCCCACCTCTAGAATCTCCTTTAGCCTTAAAGCCTCTGAAATATTTTTACTCTTCCATCCCCAATTTTAATTGCTGCACATCAGACGCTTACAAGATCAGCGACAGGGTAAGACAGGGTTATGCCTTGGCACCAACTCCCTTTGGCATATCCTTCATGCTGCCATTGTGCACTTTCAGTCACTCAAATGAGGGTGTCCACTTACATATCGCAGCCAAAGGCAAACTGTTAACTTGACAAGACTGCACACCAAGGCCAATGTGCATAGATTGCAAGTCTGTTTGCTGTTGATGCCACGCTTGCATCTCATTTTGAAGTTCACTTGCAGCAACTTGCAGATTGGTTCTCCCAGACCCGGAAAGAGTTTGGACTGATAAAGAGCTTCAGGAAGACTAAAGTTATGGACCAAAATGGCATTGAAGCTGCTGTACATTTTTCAAATTGTAAAGTACAGGCGTTATAACAATGAGTAGGCGGAAGATTTTAATCACATTTTTCACTTATCACTTCATTTAATATTTTAAATGAAATAACAATTGTGTTTTAATTTATTTTAAAATCTTGATCTTGGACCCTGCGAGTGAGCCCTCAAATTGACCAGGGTTGGAGTGGGAAGACCTTGTAGCTGACAGGAGTACCTGGAGCAGTCAGCAAAGGCATGGAAAAAGCAGAGGGTAAAAGGAACAACCAGGTAGCAGAAAAGAAGGAAGAAACATCAGCTGACCTTGGGAAAACGCTATTCACAGTGTCACCTGTGGAAGTGATTGGTGCTCATGTGTCAGCTTCTACAGTCAGAACAGAGTATGTTCAATTGGAAATGACATATATCCCAGGTACAGTCGAGTGGACCCCAAGACAGACTATCATTAGTGTCCATATCTTCAGATACCAAGGCCCTAAGTTCTGGAATTCCCTCTGCATCTCTCTTTACCGCTTTAAGATGCTTCTTAAATCTTCCAATTTAAGCAAGCCTTTGGTCATCCGGCCTTATATCTTTGTATGTGGCATTGTATCAGATTTTATTTGATAAAAATGAAACTGTTAAGTTCCTTTGGATATCTTATTGTATTAAAGGCCCAATATTATGTTTCTTGTATCTTCCTTGCTTTTGTACCCAGTACCAGGACCCTGAAGGCATTATTAACCACTTTCTCAACCTGCCCTGCCATTTCCGATGATTCGTGCACATATAGTCCCAAGTCTGCCTGCTCCTGCTTCACTGTTCTTCAGAACAAATGAATGTTCTGAATCACTGCAGACTTCTCTGCATTAACTTTCTTTGATTTTGATTTATTATTGTCACATGTATTAGTACACAGTGAAAAGTATTGTTTCTTGCGTGCTATACAGACAGAGCACACCGTTCATTGAGAAGGAAAGGAGAGAGTGCAGAATGTAGTGTTAATGCCGTAACTAGGGTATAGAGAAAGATCAACTTAATGCAAGGTAAGTCCATTCAAAAGTCTAACAGCAGCAGGGAAGAAGCTGTTCTTGAGTTGGTTGGTGTATGACCTCAGACTTTTGAATTTTTTTCCCAACGGAAGAAGGTGGAAGAGAGGATGTCCGGGGTGCGTGGGGTCCTTAATAATGCTGGCTGCTTTTCTGAGGCAGCGGAAAGTGTAGACAGAGTAAATGGATGAGAGGTTTTTTTGTGTGATGGATTGGGCTACATTCATGACCTTTCACAGTTTCCTGTGGTCATGGGCAGAGCAGGAGCCATACCAGCCGTGACACAACCAGAAAGAATGCTTTCTATGGGGAGAGTTGTAGCTGACATGCCAAATTTCCTTAGTCTTCCGAGAAATAGAGACATTGGTGAGCTTTCTAACTCATCCACCTCTTGGCTGCCCATTCCATCAGCCTGTCCATGCCCTCTTGAAATTCATCACTATTTTTCTCATAGTTCATGATCCTTTCACTTTTGTGTTAACTGAATTATTCTGCCCAGATACCACACCTGAGGAAGGATGTGAATGCATTAGAGAGGTGGCAGAAGAAATTTATGAAAATGGTTCCAGGGATGAGGAACTTCAGTTATGTGGATAGATTGGAGAAGCTGGGGCTATTCTTCTTAAACAGAAGATTAAAGAGAGATTTGATAGAGGTGTTCAAAATCATGAAGGGACTGGACAGAGCAGATGGGGAAAATCTGTTCCTATTGACAGAAGGATCGAGAATCAGAGAGCACAGATTTAATGTGACTGGTAAAAGAAGAAAAGGTAACTTGAGGAAAATCTTCTTTACATAGTGAGTGGTTAGAATCTGGAATGCGTTGCCTGAGAATGTGGTGGAGGCAGTTTTAGCTGTGGCTTTCAAAAGAGAATTGGACAATTATCTGAAGAAAAAACATTTGAACGATTATAAGGATGAGTGAGTTGATCTTAGAGAGCTAGCAGTGACACAATGAGCCAAATAGTCTCCCTCGGTGCTGTAGCCATTCCCTTAAATTATTGTTGTATTGTAGCAGTACATTTGTCCTATTTATGGGTGTTGGTGTTAACCATTTATCTAACTATTAGACTTTTTTGTTTGTCTGTGCTCTCTCCTCTTTTCATTGGTTTAAATTCCTTTGTCCTAGCCTCGTTCTGGTGAAGTCCACCCAATAGTGAAATCCTTGTCCCATCTCGGTATTGGTACCCACGTTTCAAGAAACGGAACCCTTCTTTCACCACATGTTAACTTACTGATTTGATTTCTGTATGCCAATTTGCATGTGGTTTGGGCAATATTACCTTTAACTCATATTTCTTGATAATTCCTCAGCAGAATCCCCGCTCTTTATTATGTCGTTCGACATGGGACCACAATAACTTGATCTTCCTCCTTTCCAATAGCAGTACAAAGAATAATGCAATGTTGGCAAACGTGCTAAGAGTAGTGGGCGAGAAGAGGATTGGGAGAGGTTTAAATGTCAACAAAGATTGACAAAGAAGTTGATAAAGAAGGGTAGGAGAAACTATGAAGCTGGGCTAGCGCTTAATATAAAAAAGGATAGCAAGAGTTTGTATAAATATATAAAAAGGAAGAGGCTGGCTAGGGTGAATGTTGGTCCTTTAGAGGATGAGAAAGGGGACCTAGTGGTAGGGGATGGGGATATGGCTAAGGTATTGAATAACTTTTTTGTTTCTGTCTTCACGGAGGAGGACGTGAATAATTTGCCGGGTGTTAGCGATGGAAAGGTGGTAGGACTGGAGGGTCTTAATGACATTACTGTTACTAGAGAGGCGGTGCTCGACAGACTGGAGGGGCTGATTGTGGACAAGTCCCCAGGACCGGATGGAATGCATCCGAGGGTTCTGAAAGAAATGGTGGAGGTGATAGTGGATGCCTTGGTGGTTATTTTCCAGACGTCGCTGGATTCCGGGGAAGTGCCGGATGATTGGAAAACGGCTAATGTTATGCTGTTGTTTAAGAAGGGTGCCAGGCAAAAGGCGGGGAATTATAGGCCGGTTAGTTTAACGTCTGTGGTAGGTAAAATGTTAGAATCTGTCATTAAGGAGGAAATTGCGAGGCATCTTGAAGGGAATTGCTTGATAGAGCAGACGCAGCACGGATTCATTAAAGGGAAGTCGTGTCTGACAAATTTACTGGAGTTCTATGAGGATGTGTCTAGGGCGGTGGATAGGGGAGAGCCGGTGGATGTGGTCTTTCTAGATTTTCAGAAGGCGTTTGACAAAGTACCTCACAAGAGGTTATTGCAGAAGGTTGAGGAACATGGAGTTGGGGGTAGGGTGTTAGCGTGGATAGAGGATTGGTTGTCAAATAGGAGGCAGAGAGTGGGGGTCAACGGGTGCTATTCTGATTGGCGGATGGTGACTAGTGGAGTGCCCCAGGGGTCGGTGCTGGGGCCTCAGCTTTTTACCATTTATATAGATGATCTGGAGGAGGGAACCGAGTGTAGGGTGTCGAAATTTGCTGATGACACCAAGATTGGGGGAACGGCAAATTGTGCGGAGGGTGTGGAGAGTCTGCAGAAGGATCTAGATAGGCTGGGCGAATGGGCCAGGAAATGGCAAATGGAATGTAATGTTGGCAAGTGTAAGGTGGTCCACTTTGGTAGGAAGAATGGTAGGAAGGACTATTACTTAGGGGGCGAAAAACTGCAGCAGGCGAAGGTGCAGAGGGACCTCGGGGTCCTTGTGCATGAGTCGCAAAAACCCAGCTTGCAGGTGCAGCAGGTGGTCAGGAAGGCAAATGGGATGCTGGCCTTCATAGCGAGGGGGATTGAATATAAAAGTAGGGAGGTCTTGCTGCTGCTGTATAGGGCATTGGTGAGGCCGCAGCTGGAGTACTGTGTGCAGTTTTGGGCGCCGCACTTGCGCAAAGATATTTTGGCCTTGGAGGGAGTGCAGAGGAGGTTTACTAGGCTGATACCGGAGTTGAGGGGGTTGAGCTATGAGGAGAGGCTGAATAAACTAGGCTTGTACTCGTTAGAGTTTAGAAGAATGAGGGGAGATCTCATTGAGACGTATAAGATGATGAATGGGATGGATAGGATAGAGGTGGAGAGACTCTTCCCGCTCAAAAAAGACAGTAGGACTAGGGGGCACAGCCTCAAGATAAAAGGGGGGCGGTTTAGAATGGAGTTGAGGAGAAACTTCTTCACTCAAAGGGTGGTGAATCTCTGGAATTCTTTGCCCGTTGAAGTGGTGGAGGCTGCCTCGCTAAATATTTTTAAGACGCGGGTTGATGGGTTTTTGATAAGAGAGGGGATTAAGGGTTATGGGGAGAGGGCGGGAAAGTGGAACTGAGCCACGACAGATCAGCCATGATCTTATTGAATGGCGGGGCAGGCTCGAAGGGCTAGATGGCCAACTCCTGCTCCTATTTCTTATGTTCTTATGTACCAAAACCAACATGTCATTGGTGATACCATGAAGCTAATTTGCATTTATTTATTTTAATGCACAAGAGATTCTTATTTCCACCTAAATAAATTTGTTCCGAAGAAAAGTCATGTTGGACTTGAAATGTTTCCAACTCTGTTTTTCTCTCTCCTCAGATGCTACCAGACCTACTGAGATTTTAAAGCAGTTTTTGTTGTTGTTTCAAATCTCCAGCATCTGCTGTATTTTGGATGGTACGGTGGCACAGCAGTTAGCACTGCTGCCTCGCAGTACCAGGGACCCAGGTTCGGGTGTTCTGGTTTCCTCCCACAATCCGAAAAACGTGCTGGTTCGGCGCATTGGCCGTGCTAAACCCTCCCTCAGTGTGCCTGAATAGGCACCCGAGTGTGGCGACCAGGGGATTTTCAGAGTAACTTCATCGCACTGTTAATATAAGCCTACTTGTGACCAATAATAAAGATTTATTAAATACATTTATTACTGTAGACTGCAGCCTAGCATTGCTTTGGCACGAAAACGTACATTTAAGCCTTGCTTTAGTAAACTAGCAAATGAAGCTGACTCCGCTCAAAGGAAGTGCCCCCTTAGCCTCGTTCCCACTGCAGGAAATGCCCCTTAGCCTCGTTCCAACGCAGGAAGTGCCCCCTTAACCTCGTTCTCACGCAGCAACTGCCCCCTTAGCCTCGCTCTGGCAACCAGATGTGATGGGCGGGGGGGGGGACCGGCTTCCGGTGGCGGCTGGTACATGCGTAGTGATGGGACGGGAGGCCGGCTAGCGAGTTGGCAGCTGGTGCCGGCGGGCAGCGGGAGGGAGGCAGCGCAGCGCCTGGGAATCCGCGCACCATGATCCGCAATGCAGTGAGGAAGCCGTCCGCGGGAGAACCCAACGGTTTGTTGGGCGTCCCGGAGCTGGCGGCAGGTCGGCAGCAGCAGCAGCAGCGGGGGGAGCCGGCGAGGAAGAGCGGCGGTGGGCGGCGGGAGGAGCAGGACCGGCGGAGCACCGAGTCCGAGGTGTTTGATGATGGAACCGTCACCTTCTTCTGGTGAGTTACTGGAGATGGTGGAGCAGAGAAAGAGAGAGAGAGACAGGGAAGATCCAGAGAGAGAGACAGGGAAGATCCAGAGAGAGAGACAGGGAAGATCCAGGGAGAGAGAGACAGGGAAGATCCAGGGAGAGAGAGACAGGGAAGATCCAGAGAGAGAGACAGGGAAGATCCAGGGAGAGAGAGACAGGGAAGATCCAGGGAGAGAGAGACAGGGAAGATCCAGAGAGAGAGAGACAGGGAAGATCCAGAGAGAGAGACAGGGAAGATCCAGAGAGAGAGAGACAGGGAAGATCCAGAGAGAGAGACAGGGAAGATCCAGACAGAGATCCAGAGAGAGATAGGGAAGATCCAGAGAGAGAGAGGGAAGATCCAGAGAGAGAGAGGGAAGATCCAGACAGAGATCCAGAGAGAGAGAGAGAGGGAAGATCCAGAGAGAGAGAGGGAAGATCCAGAGAGAGAGAGGGAAGATCCAGAGAGAGAGAGGGAAGATCCAGAGAGAGAGAGGGAAGATCCAGAGAGAGAGAGGGAAGATCCAGAGAGAGAGAGGGAAGATCCAGAGAGAGAGAGGGAAGATCCAGAGAGAGAGAGGGAAGATCCAGAGAGAGAGAGGGAAGATCCAAAGAGAGAGGGAAGATCCAGAGAGAGAGAGAGAGACAGGGAAGATCCAGAGAGAGAGACAGGGAAGATCCAGAGAGAGAGACAGGGAAGATCCAGACAGAGATCCAGAGAGAGAGAGAGACAGGGAAGATCCAGACAGAGATCCAGAGAGAGAGAGATAGGGAAGATCCAGACAGAGATCCAGAGAGAGAGAGAGAGAGGGAAGATCCAGAGAGAGAGAGAGAGGGGGAAGATCCAGAGAGAGAGAGAGAGAGGGAAGATCCAAAGAGAGAGGGAAGATCCAGAGAGAGAGAGACAGGGAAGATCCAGGGAGAGAGAGACAGGGAAGATCCAGAGAGAGAGACAGGGAAGATCCAGGGAGAGAGAGACAGGGAAGATCCAGGGAGAGAGAGACAGGGAAGATCCAGAGAGAGAGAGAGACAGGCAAGATCCAGAGAGAGAGACAGGCAAGATCCAGAGAGAGAGACAGGCAAGATCCAGAGAGAGAGACAGGCAAGATCCAGAGAGAGAGACAGGCAAGATCCAGAGAGAGAGACAGGGAAGATCCAGAGAGAGAGACAGGGAAGATCCAGAGAGAGAGACAGGGAAGATCCAGAGAGAGAGATAGGGAAGATCCAGAGAGAGAGACAGGGAAGATCCAGGGAGAGAGAGACAGGGAAGATCCAGGGAGAGAGAGACAGGGAAGATCCAGAGAGAGAGAGAGACAGGCAAGATCCAGAGAGAGAGACAGGCAAGATCCAGAGAGAGAGACAGGCAAGATCCAGAGAGAGAGACAGGCAAGATCCAGAGAGAGAGACAGGGAAGATCCAGAGAGAGAGACAGGGAAGATCCAGAGAGAGAGACAGGGAAGATCCAGAGAGAGAGAGACAGGGAAGATCCAGAGAGAGAGAGACAGGGAAGATCCAGAGAGAGAGAGAGACAGGCAAGATCCAGAGAGAGAGACAGGCAAGATCCAGAGAGAGAGACAGGCAAGATCCAGAGAGAGAGACAGGCAAGATCCAGAGAGAGAGACAGGCAAGATCCAGAGAGAGAGACAGGCAAGATCCAGAGAGAGAGACAGGGAAGATCCAGAGAGAGAGACAGGGAAGATCCAGAGAGAGAGACAGGGAAGATCCAGAGAGACAGGGAAGATCCAGAGAGAGAGGGAAGATCCAGAGAGAGAGAGACAGGGAAGATCCAGAGAGAGAGAGACAGGGAAGATCCAGAGAGAGAGACAGGGAAGATGCAGGGAGAGAGAGACAGGGAAGATGCAGGGAGAGAGAGACAGGGAAGATGCAGGGAGAGAGAGACAGGGAAGATGCAGGGAGAGAGAGACAGGGAAGATGCAGGGAGAGAGAGACAGGGAAGATGCAGGGAGAGAGAGACAGGGAAGATGCAGGGAGAGAGAGAGACAGGGAAGATGTAGGGAGAGAGAGAGAGAGACAGGGAAGATGCAGGGAGAGAGAGACAGGGAAGATGCAGGGAGAGAGAGACAGGGAAGATGCAGGGAGAGAGAGACAGGGAAGATGCAGGGAGAGAGAGACAGGGAAGATGCAGGGAGAGAGAGACAGGGAAGATGCAGGGAGAGAGAGAGACAGGGAAGATGTAGGGAGAGAGAGAGAGAGACAGGGAAGATGCAGGGCGAGAGAGAGAGAGACAGGGAAGATGCAGGGAGAGAGAGAGAGGGAAGATGCAGGGAGAGAGAGAGAGAGAGAGACAGGGAAGATCCAGAGAGAGAGAGAGACAGGGAAGATCCAGAGAGAGAGAGAGAGAGACAGGGAAGATGCAGGGAGAGAGAGAGACAGGGAAGATGTAGGGAGAGAGAGAGAGAGACAGGGAAGATGCAGGGGGAGAGAGAGAGAGAGAGACAGGGAAGATGCAGGGAGAGAGAGAGAGGGAAGATGCAGGGAGAGAGAGAGAGAGAGAGACAGGGAAGATCCAGAGAGAGAGAGAGACAGGGAAGATCCAGAGAGAGAGAGAGAGAGACAGGGAAGATCCAGAGAGAGAGTGAGAGAGAGACAGGGAAGATCCAGAGAGAGAGAGAGAGACAGGGAAGATCCAGAGAGAGAGAGAGAGAGACAGGGAAGATCCAGAGAGAGAGAGAGAGACAGGGAAGATCCAGAGAGAGAGAGAGAGACAGGGAAGATCCAGAGAGAGAGAGAGAGACAGGGAAGATCCAGAGAGAGAGAGAGAGACAGGGAAGATCCAGAGAGAGAGAGAGACAGGGAAGATCCAGAGAGAGAGAGAGAGAGACAGGGAAGATCCAGAGAGAGAGAGAGAGAGACAGGGAAGATCCAGAGAGAGAGAGAGAGAGACAGGGAAGATCCAGAGAGAGAGAGAGAGAGAGACAGGGACGATCCAGAGAGAGAGAGACAGGGAAGATCCAGAGAGAGAGTGAGAGAGAGAGAGACAGGGACGATCCAGAGAGAGAGAGCGAGACAGGGAAGATCCAGAGAGAGAGAGAGAGAGATATGGCAGATCCAGAGAGAGAGAGGGAGAGTCAGGGACGATTCAGAGAGAGAGAGGGAGAGAAAAAGACAGGGAAGATCTGAATATCTGGGGATGGTAGAGGGATAGAGGATGAATATCTGGGAATGATCTGGGGATGTTTTCATTTCTTCTTGTATGTCCCTTGTAGCTGTGTTGTGTTTGTGGTCACTGGGCAGTTGATACATCAGGTTAGCTTAAAATTGCATGAGGTGCTATACTTGTGTAATATGTCATATTCTTCAGTATTTAAGTTGGTGCTATGTTTAAGACTAGACCAGAAAAATTCAAATCTCTTATTATGACATTTATCAATGGTTATAAAAAAACCATAGGACACATTTTTTGGAAAACCTAATCTGGTTTCCAAACAGTGATAAACATGAAACAAATGTTACCTCAAGGAAACTATATTATCACATGAATTGCTGACTATGAACATTTTTGACAGTTCACTCTCTAACAGAGAAGCTTTTGAAATCTTCATTCTGTGTTTGAGTGAATGTTTGCTGCTGGCTTGGGGCTGGATATAGGAGTGTCATTCCCTTCGTCCTCCAAGTCATAGTATTCCTCAGGTTGAGTCTTCATTCTCCATGTCATAGTATTCCTCTGGTTGAGTATTTATCCTCCATGTCATAGATCCCTCTGGTTGAGTCTTCATCCTCCATGTCGTTGTATCCCTCTGGTTGAGTCTTGGGTTTCCCTGGTCTGCTGATGATCCAACTTTGATGGATTATCCATACCTAATGTCCCATTTAGATGCTGTACATGTTCAGGATCCTAGATGCTGTTTGTGCTCTTCCCCAGTCTTCCTCTTGACAGAAGAGGTAGTTGTCTAGCATCTCCTTTGCATAAAACATTACAATGGATCATCATTTAAGTGAGTAATTCTGAAGCCTAGCAATTTATCTAGCCTTCAGACAGAGCTGAACTGTATTTAACTTACGGCATGCGGTTTGAGGTATAAACATACGCTCTTCCAATTTCTGTTCAATGTTAGTACACCTTACATCTACAGTTTGCTTTTTTGGTGGTCTTGGTTTATGGACGAAAAGGGATTGGTATAGGCTAGTGGGTCATTGTTTTTGTAACTGGTCGGCGCAACATCGTGGGCCGAAGGGCCTGTTCTGCGCTGTAATGTTCTATGTTCTATGTTCTATGGTTGCATACAACACATCCTTTACCTTGGCCAGTCCTGAATGTTTTTTTCACTAAGTCTCTACTTATGGTGAGCAACTATGTTCCTGCCATTTTCTTCTGCACATTTCATGAATTCCAGCTTGAATACTACCATATAGGATTGACGTGAGTTGACTGGAGACATTTTCGGATGAAGCCTGGGGTTTGCTTGGATTTATTTACAAGGCATCAGTAAATTAAATTAGTCACAATACTGTTCAGGAGGAATTCATAGAATTCTGGAACCAACCAAAGAGCAGGCCATTCTAGACTGAGTACTGTGTAATGAGAAAGGAATAAGTGGCAGTCTAGTTGTTCGTGACCCCTCGGGGATGAGTGAGTATGAAATTATAGAATTTTTCATCAAGACAGAGTTTCTGAGACTGGGGACCCGAATCTTAATAATAAAGGTAACTATGATGATGTGAGGCGTGAGTTGGCTGTGTAAGATTGGGAAACATTACTTAAAGGTACGATGATGGATAGGCAATGGCAAACATTCAAAGAGCGCATGAGTGAACTGCAACAATTGTTTATTCCTATCTGGCGCAAAAGTAAAACGGGAAAGATGGCCAAACCGTAACTTATAAGGAAAATTAGAGATAGTATTAGGTCCAAGGGAGAGGCCAAGAAAAACAACAGACCTAGAGATTGGGAACAGTTTAGAAT
Source organism: Carcharhinus amblyrhynchos (assembly GCF_965287045.1). Taxonomy (NCBI): domain Eukaryota; kingdom Metazoa; phylum Chordata; class Chondrichthyes; order Carcharhiniformes; family Carcharhinidae; genus Carcharhinus; species Carcharhinus amblyrhynchos. The sequence continues at coordinate 52,663,486 of NC_137329.1, forward strand.
TCAGCAAAGGAGGATAAAGGGACTGATAAAGAAGGATAAAATAGAGTACAAGAGTATTTTTGAATACATAACTGCAAAAGTTTCTAAAGATATGTGAGGAGAAAAGATTGGTGAAGACAAATGTAGGTCCCTTACAGTTAGAAACATCTGAATGGCCATAAATTAGGAGACGGGAATGTGCATGAAGACTTGGGTGTTCTTGTACACCAGTCACTGAAGGTAAGCATGCAGGTGCAGCAGGCAGTAAAAAAGGCAAATGTTATGTTGGCCTTCATACCAAGAGGTTTTGAGGGTAGGAGCAAGGATGTCTTGCTGCAATAACACAGGGCCTTGGTGAGGCCACACCTAAAATATTCTGGGCAGTTTTGGTCTCCCTATCTGAGAGAGACTTGTTTTTGCTCTTGAGGGAGTGCAAAGATGGTTTGCCAGACTGATTCCTGGGATGGCAGGACAGATGTATGAGGAGAGATTGAGTCGATTAGGATTGAATTCGCTGGTGTTCAGAAAAAGGGGGAATCTCATAGAAACGTGTAAAATTCTAAAAGGACTAGATGCAAGAAGGATGTTCCCGATGGTGGAGTGCTCAGAACCAGTAATCACAATCCAAGGGCACAAGGTGGATAGATCATTTAGGACAGAGGTAAGGAGAAATGTCTTCACTGGGAGTGATGAGCCTGTGGAATTCACTACCACAGAAAGTAATTGAGGCCAAAACTTTGTATTTTTTCATAAAGCGATCCAATATAGCACTTGGGGGTGAAGGGAATCAAAGGATATAGGGCAGGATCAGACTGTTGTGTTGGATGGTGAGTCATGATCATAATGAATGGTGGAGAAGGCTCAAGGGGCCAAATTTACTCGAATCTTGCTCTTATTTTTTATGTTTTGATGTCTAAAATCTACTTAAACGTTAGATAAGTTGAAGTGGCGTGTAAGTCAAGGCCCGATCTTCTGGAGGAAATGTCTTGTTCTGTATTCCAAAAGGTATAGTGCACTAATTTGATGGAAGATTCCCTGTAATGCTCTTGAAGTTACTAAAATGAAGTTTCCAACTAAAACAATGTGTAAACATAAAACTGGAACAAACTTAAAACTATTTTGGCTGTTTTGTCATCACTTGTTCAAACTACACAATTTCCTTATTTCAGCAGTTACATTGAATTATATAGTATTTACAGTATAGAAATGAATCATTTGACTCAAATACTCTTTGCTAGTGTCCATACTAGCCCATTATACTCAATCTCATTCTATCTGTATATTGCTCTGTTCTTTGCCCCCTTTTTATTGTACCTCTATGTTGGTGTGTTATGGTTCACTCAGATTCAGAGTTACAGTGGGCAGTATGCACTTCTACATTAACAGTGTAGGCTATTGACATGCTGGACTGGCTCCAACGTTCTTTCTGTGTCGCAGTAACCAGAAATCTCTCTTGCCAATTCCAACTGGCATGTTTTGATACTGAACCTGTCTGACCCTCAACTTGTTCTGAATGTATCTTGCATGGCCATCCTGGGGTGGTACTTGTACATGGAGCTTCTGGCTCAGAGGTAGGAGTGCTATCCACTGCATCTCGCAACTTCCCTTATATTATGTGGCTGCTCTTTTAATGCATTTGTGCTACTCTCTACTACTCAGTGTTAGCAAGTCCTGTACTTTAATGAATCTCTTGGGCAATATGTTTCTCCTGAATTTCTTATTGGATTTGTTAGCTGCTTTCTCAGTGCCTTCCAGTTTAGGGTTCTGTTACAAGTAGAAGCATTCGTTCTCTGTCTGCTCCATCAAACCCTTTTATAATTTTGAAAACCTTTTTGTGGGCTGTCCTTGAACCCTGTATTTTCTAGAGAAAAGAGCCCAACTTGCAAGTCTTTCCTGAGGATATGACCTATTGTTCTTTTATAATCTTTGTAATTTTTTTGTGCGCCATCTCTGGTGCTTCTGTATCCTCTTTGCAATTTGCTGTTGGATCTGAAAAGAAAAAGAAAAAACAGTGAAATGATACAACTCATGTTTTGTGGGTGGTGGTGGAGGAGGAGAGAGTCGATTAACTCAGACATGGAATAAATTCACATTCAATTTATTGGTCTGTGTCCCAGCATCACTGCATTGAGCTACTAGAGCAATTTAACCGTAAGGAAGTTCAAATTATACAAAGTCAATAGGATCTGATGTTAATAGAACGTTTCTTTTGATCACCACTCCCCACGCACTGGTGATTTTTGCCGTGTGGTATTTAAGGGTGTCACCGTTGAATATTTTTTGGATTCAGTTATTACATAGGAAATGTATGTTAACTAGCCATAATTTCAATATAAGGTTATAATTTCTGTTGAACTAGTGTTTTCTGGTAACCTGAATTATCATGCAAATTTATGGTAACTACATATTAACCTGTGAATATCTTCTGTTAAGGTCATGAAGTAAATTGCCTATTGAAGTAAGCAAAGTTGGTTGATGTTGACACGTTGCAAACTGTAACCTTTATCCCCTTTCATCTTCTCTCCTATCCCTCTGCTTCCCATATAATAATGACTATTTTTAAATCCAGGGAGAGATTATAAGTCTGTAATCTAATTGATGGATTCAGCTGATGTTTATATATCAGTTGAGTTTGCTCTTGTGGTTTGCTATCTAAAATCTTTGATTAGATTACACATTCAAAATCCCTGCCTGATAGTATTCTGTAATATGTATCATTTATACAGTACAGCAGAAATGGACACCTTCTTGAACAAATCTTCAGCCATATTTATTTATTCTTCTGTTATATTAATAGCTCCAAATCACGAAACATATCTTCCAGTTTGGAAGATCGTAACGAAAGATAATTTATATTGTTCAGTCACAGTTTGAGATAATGTGCATCCAATGTTCGTGTTCCTTGATCAGAAGGTTGAGTTGGCCTTACCAGCAAGATAAACCTAGTGGAATTGTAGTGCACTGGATTTTGCTCAGAGTAGGGGCTGTTGTTAGACTTGCATTTGTCCATGGCTTCAGCACTGGAAATGTTCATCACCCAACCACCTAAAAAACAACTTTATAGGGCAATTGGAATCTGTTCAACCTGTACATTTGCATATGTCAACCAATCAGTTGGAGACATGTTAATGAGCAGAACAGAAACTGAACAGATGTCAATACGAATATCGAATTCAATGCTAACTCAGCTACAGAAAGCAAATTAGAAAGGGACAAAATGATTGGTTCAAGAGTAAGTGAGGAGACAAAAAGTAATAATTAAAGTTAGATGTTATGTTTAAAAATAGTTCAAACAGTGATTAAATTTGAAGGAATGGGATTCCACACTTGCTAATTTTCAGCGTCAGTGCAGTTGTTTGATAGTAATTAAGACTTGCATGCTGTTAAAAGGGTACTTGCACTGAATTGGACACGCCCTAACATTTTGAGTTCAGTTTGTATCTTGATGAATCAGATGACCAGATGTTATGTTTAGGAATATTTAGGAGGAATTTGACATCTTGCACAACAACCTCTTTATATCTGCATTTAATTGCATGTGTGTAGTTGCTGAAAGTTACTGTATGCTTTCCATATAAATAACATGTAGTTGCTGGAAGTTACTATATGCTTTCCATGTATACAACAGAGTGCTGACAGCCTCGCCCATTTTTTTACCTCAAAATCTAACCCAGTATATTAACATGGAGCGATGTGGCACACTAGTAATGACACTGGACTGGTAATCCAGAGGCCTAGCCTAATGGTCTCGTGTCACAGATTCAAATCCCACATGACAACTGATGGAATCTGAATTCAGTTTAAAACATTCTGGAGTGTAAAGTTAGTCTCAGTATTGGTGACCATGGAAATATTGTTGGTTTGTCCTAAAAACACATCTATTTCACTAAAATCCTTCAGATGAGGAAATCTGCCACCTTTACCTGAAATGGCCTAGCAAGCCATTCAAGGACAGTTACAGATGGACAGCAAATGCTTGCCTTGCCAGTAATGCCCACCTTCCATGAAAGAATAAAGAAAAAAATTAATAGGTGACTTTTTAACAATTTCTGAATCTGCTTGTCAGCTTCATTTTATTGTAACTGTGTAAAGTTTGACAGCGTCATATGTCTAATTGAGTGATTATGATCTGGGTGAAGCCAGGATTACATGGAATTGAAGAAATAATTTTTGATTACTCTTGAGTATGTTGAGATTTAATCAACATTTCCCAGCACAGTGTGATGGAGTAGGACGTTAAGGCTACCAGCACTGCTGATAGAAGAACAGAATTATATGCAATCGTCAGTACATTATTAAATTTGTTGGAATTCATTTGGTCTTGTTAGAATATTTGTGTTCTGTTTCTGCATTATGCATCCACCTGCTTGTTACTTAGTTATCTGTGTATTCGCCTTTCCATCTTCCTACGTTTTTGGCCATGTCTAGTCTATTCAATGCATTTCACTTCAACCACACTTTTTGTCATCTTCACTAAATTTCATCCTAATTCATGAATTAAGATGACATTTAGCGAAGATGACAAAAGGTGTTTCCCTTCTGAAGTGGTGTGGCATTTTGGTTTGGTTAAAGGTGCCACGTAATTGTCAGTTAAGTAGTTTTCAATCAGTTGACTTTCATAAGAGTCAGTGCAACTATGAGTTAGGCAGTTTGGTTTGAAATCTGCTGTCATTTTCTTTTGGAAATAAATGGAGACTCAACCTAAAGCAGGAGTGAGGCTCGAACTGTTGCTGATAGCCACTGGAAAATGAAGTTTGTGAGCTGACACGCTTCTATATTAGGTTTTTGAACAGAATGCCTTGATCTTCTGAGAAAAGTTGTCACTGTTGAATTGCTGCCCTGGCTGTACTTTTCTGCACCCTGATACAGCTCTGCATTTCTGCCTGGGTCTTTCAGAAATGCAGAGATCTCCATATAGTGGAGTAAACTTACAAAGATGACTCTATGATGCATTCCCCTTTTCACAACACTAGCTGTCAATGGGGCAAGTTTAAATGGTTAGTGTGAAGGTTAGTTAATGAATGAGTGGATGAATGAGTGATTGTGTAGGGGGGGTGAGGTCAGGATTAGTGTATAGTGGATGTGTAGGGTGGGTCAGGATTAGTCAGGAAAGTTGGGCACTCAGTGAGAGGTGGGGGGTAGGGGTAAGTAGTTACCCATCAGTTAGACTAGTCTTTTCTTTCTAACATATTCTGGGTAAATATTCAGTGAACAGTTGCAGGGCTGTCTGGGACCATCTGTAGTCTCTGACTGTAACTCGGAGTCAGAGACAGTCGCAGAGAGTCTCACGGAGCAGCAAGTTTTTGGGCAGTTCCCTCTGAGGTCTGTGTGTTGGGCATCCATAGGCTCTTGATGCGCATCTTGTGTCCTAGACTTGTCTGTATAGGTCCTGTGACTGGAAGATCTGGGCCAATGCCTGGACAAAACAGGAAATTTACTCCAATGCTTTTAAAACCTTGTTACAGCATGCCTTGAAAATATTTCAAGATCACTGCATCTGCATTATTGAGACCTTTGATTAGGAAGCCATACCACTATTTTGTTTTGCTTCTAGTACATGTTTTGCATTTGAAATTGATTATAAACCAACAAGTAAATGCAAACCCTATTTGGAAAATTTTAATGAAGTTGTTTTGCCTGTGCGCATTATGAGTATATTTGTCTATACTACTTTGCGCTGCAGCAAGATCTGGTTTTAATACTGTCAAGAGAACTTGAAAATGGGTTCCACAGCTATGATTTTAAAAGCTGAGCTGCTGAAGTTAAATGGGGTTTGAAAAGTTATAGCAAAACACTACATTAAGGTGAAGAAGGGGAATTTCACAGTAACTCATTGTAGTGTTAATGTAAGCCTTACTTGAGTAATAAATAAACTTTACAAGACGTAAGGGCAGGTACTTTGGCATTTTGTCCATATCAGATCTAAATATTGGGATCCCAGAGTCCCTTACAAGCCAATCTAATCCAAAGATAACTTAAACATCTGTAGAAAACATTTGGGCTCAGTTATGTTATCATGCTGAGAATGATGCACAGCTGAATGGTGGTTATTACATTCCGTGACTCTGGCTCCAGTAAGCGGTGCACAAACTCTCCCATTTTCAGTTGTTCAATTTACTCTTCTAATATTTCACTGATAGTCTAAGTGTTAACCAATATGTTGTACACATGTAGGTAGCTACAATCTTGACAAGTTCTCTTACTTCTCTCCATATGCTGCCTGATCTACTGATTGATTGTTTCCAGCATTTTCTGTTGTTTCACTAATGGTAGTTTATGGAGATTAAACTGTTTATTTGGAGTGGCTAGATTATTTATTACCATTCTGTTCAGCGTTATCTTGCTCAGCTTGCCAGGGTACAATGATGTACTAAATGTAGAACACATTATAGCTGAAGGTGGGACTGTATAAATTCTGTTTAAAATGTACTTTGAATTTGAACAGAACTGTGACTTTTGTTCAGAAGCGGCAGTGCATGTAGGAACAGGAGTAGATCATTTAGCCCCTTAATTCTGCACCGCCATTTGATCATGATCCTGAATTATTTGTATCTTAACTTGATTTAACTCTTCAGATCTGAAACCCTTAATACCCTTTCATGTCAAAAATCTGCCATCAAAGTCAGTTGAAATTTCCAGTTGATATTTCCTTAAAGGGAGAGAGTTCCTGATTTCAACTATCCTATGGGGAGGGCTTTTATTTTGCCTGCAAAAGTAGGAAATTTGGTGTGCCAGGTTACTGAATTAAGTGGGAGTTAAAATTTTGATTTCCCAATGGGGGTTGAGGTGCAGAAATTAAGTCAGTGGTGTGGTGGCTTCCCACTTGTGATACGTTTGCATGATATGAGTACTCATTAATGTAAAACTGTTTATTAGGCGCATCCTACCTTTGTGATAGGCCTCTTGTGCTTCACTGACTTTGTCGTACTCTGGTCGTGTTCATGTAAAGGTGGTTTGCACCAGTTGTCTGGGGTCCACAAATTTTTTTGTCAAACTCTGCAGCAGAAGGGAGGGGAATGGCAGCATGTGGGGGGTGGGGGGGTTAGGGGCATGATGAAACAGAATAGAGATGCAAGACAGGGCATAGAGTAAGGTTGGAGGCATGGAGGACTGAAGTAGGGAGGACTTATCATCCTGGGTTTGGTGGTGGGGGGAAACCATTAAGGTAAGAAAATGAGTGGTGTCAATACTGTCCACATGTGGGCTCAGCTCTGGGTGTTGGCTAGCAGAGTCCTTACAGGACTTTGAATTCATGTAAAACATTTCAGTTGTCCCTGCTGAGAGTGATTTCAGTCAATGTTCTTTTATACTATTGAAAAGAGGGCTAGCTGAGCCTGCAACTTCAGCCATGTCGTACCGGGTGGCAGGTACAACAAAGAACAGTGACATGAGCATTCAATAAAAAGTGAATGCAAAACACACCATTGCTTCTTCTACAATAAATAAAAATGTCCATAACTTCCCTGTAATCATCTATGCATGCCAACCTTCAGGTATGCCAGCACACTTAAATGAAAACAGGAAATGATGGACTTCAAGCCTGGTAGCATCCATGATGAGCGAAATAGAAATAACAGTCAAGAAGTTCTTGACTTCTTGAATGTCAAGAACATAAACTCTATTTCTCACTCCACAAGTGCTGCTAGAGCTTCCTGTTCTCATTTCAGATTTCCAGCATCCATAGTATTTTGCTTTTGGTCCAGTGCACTTAGCTCTCTGACCAAGCTACTTGCAAGAACTAGTGATGATGCACACATCAATAAAGTGAAACCAATGTAGAGTGAAATATTTGAATAAAATTTAAATTCAAAAAACATCCATGTTATATTTGTACTCTCACTAAGTCTTCCATTAATGGCAATGGAATTGGATAGGAAAGTTGTGGCCATGGTGATTTTGTCCCTGTTTGTCTAGGAGGCTCTTGTATTGCCCATCTGTACCCGCTGAATTGTTAGCTGTCTGCAGATTTCATCACTGAAAGGCTTCCCTGCCATGTGATCCTGTGCACTCTGCTACCACTTTACATTTTAATTGTAATTGAGGGGGAACCAGCAAAGGCAAGAGATTGAAAATGACGCCCACATCTTGTCCCACGACTGGGAATGGCATGCCACATATGGATGACCACCCCCTGCTCCCCCATCCTCTGAGACATGATCATTGACTCAGCTCGAGTTTTAAGATTTTCCCCCTTGTCCTGGACTCCACATCCAACTATCAATCCCTTTAAATATCTTAATTATGCAGGTATAATTTATGCAACCGATCTTCCATAATTTGGCCACATTCAGTGGCAGCTTTTTGCACAGAAATAGAATCTGTTTTTATGAAGTTTTGTAGGCAGAGAATAACAACCGATACCTTTTGAATCCCAGAATATGACACAAATTTGCATTTCTTTGACTTGCCAGTTTGGTCCTGATATCTTCTACGATATCAGCATGTTCAAATAAAAATAATGAAGCCAGGCAAAGCTTAGCAATATTGTTGAGATAAAAATGGGGCAATTTTGTTACATTTTAATCAATTAAATAATACACATGAATTTTACACATGAATACACATATATTGAATATGTACATGATGTGAGTGCTGATATTTATAAAACCAGTGGAAATTTAATCTAAGGTATAAATTGTAGTTACAATCTGGCAAATCATGTCAGAGAATAAATCTCTTGGATATTTTGTAACTCGTGGCTATCGCAGAGTCCTACATAGAATCCATACAGCACAGAAGGAGGCCATTCAGCTCATCAAGTCTGCACTGACCATAATCCCACCCCACCTGCCCTATTCCTATAACCTGTTATATTTACCCTGCTCATCCCCCTGAAACTATGGTCAATTTAGCATGGCCAAGCCACCTAATCCGCTCATCTTTGGACTGGGAGGAGACTGGAGCACCTGGAGGAAACTCATGCAGACACAGGGAGAATATGCAAACTCCATGCAGACAGTGACCCGAGGCTGGAATTGAACCCAGGTCCCTGACGCTGTGAGGCTTCAGTGCGAGCCACCGTGCGCCCATGCATATCTTTTTAAATTAGCATTCATGTATAATTGGTGGGATTTGCACTCAAAATCTGACTAGTGATGAAGTGTGCTCTACATAAAGCATTAAAAATCACAGCAGAACCACACATTCATTATCTATTAGAGTAGTGTGTGTGATGTTAACATTAAGGAAAAATCTTTTCTGCTTTCTGTTTAACATTGTACTTGTACATAGAGCAAAGCAATCGTACGTGTCATTAAACATAAATGGGTTGTTAATCTTGCCCTCTTAATTTATTGCCCATTTTCATACTTGATTTGTCTACTTCCTGAAGAATTTCATCAACTACCTTGGTTAGCAGTTTCTTGAGAGAGGGCGGAGGAGTTTGTTCAGCTTGCTGACATTTTTGGCATTGGTATTCCATATTCATAGCACCAAAAGATGTCGATTTTGTCTGAGGCCTAATGCCTGATATACTGAGGTTATTATACTATATGCTCAACAGATTTAAATGGATGATTTTAAAAGAAATTGAATATATTATTACTTGGAATCTCTTGACATACAACATTAAAATAAACCCACGAAACCTAGACGAGGATGAACTAAATATCCATTGTGACTTATCCTTAGTCATTACCAAGGAGTTGAGGATCATTTGCTCTCATGTTAAAAGTGAGTCAGCTCTTTCCTGGGTGCTTTTCCACCACCTTTGGCAGTCTTGGGCTATGTTTTCCCATGTGTTGGTAGGAGTGTTGCACTTTTAAGTAAGCTTTGAGGGCGTCCTTGAAGGATTTCCTCTGCCCTCTTGGGCTCACTTGCTATGTTGAAGATCTGAGAAGAACATCCTTTTTATGAGTCTCGCCTCAGACATTCAAATTATGTGGCCCTCCCAGTGGAGCTGATTGTGGTTAGTGTGTCAGTGCTGGGGTTGTTGGCCTGAGTGAGACATGGTCAGAATCTTTCACAAACAGCACTGGTGGTACTTGGGGTTTTGAGGTACCTGAGGTACATATATAGTAGAGCAGATTGTCACTAGGTGAGCAGTGCTATGAACTGGGGCTGAGATCTGGTCTTCAAACTCTCTTCCTCATATGACCGAAGGCTGTGCTGGCACACAAGCGCTATGTGGGGGTGGGGACAGGTTGGGAAGTGACCTTCGTCTCATGGATGTTTAATGTAAGACCCATACTAGCGTATGCTTCAGTGAAGGTGTTAGCGCTGCCTTAAAGCTCTGATTGTGTGCAGATGCAAGCATCATCTGCATGCAGTACTTCAATGACAGGGGGTAGGATGACCTTGGATCTGGCCTGCACGTGGTGAAGTTTGAACAGATCCTGTTTTAGTTTAGTTCCACACCAGCAGGGAGCTTGCTGAGGGTGAGATGGAGCATTGCAGCAAGGAAGGTTGAGAAAAGTGCTGTTGCAATGATACAGCCTTCCTTGACTCCATTCTGAATTTGAATTGGGTCCGTGGTAAATCTGTTCATCCGAATCATGTTTTGTATCTTGTAGTAGGCGGAGGATGCTGACAAGCTGTCGGGGAAGCCAAACCAGAGAAGGATGCCCATGTACAATGGTTGTTGCTGTTCCCTGCATTTCTCTTGTAGTTGCTACATGGGGAAAATAGAATCATAGAATCCCTACAGTACAGAAGGAGGCCATTTGGCCCATTGAGTCTGCACCAACCACAATCCCACTCAGGCCCTATCCCCGTAACCACATTCATTTACTCTAGCTAGTCCTCCTGTCACTGAGGGGCAATTTAGCATGACCAACCACCTAACCCGCACATCTTTCGAGTGTGGGAGGAAACTGGAGCACCCGGAAGAAACCTACACAGACGTGGAGAGAGCATGCAGACTCCACATAGACAGTGACCCAATCTGGGAATCGAACTCGGGTCCCTGGCATTGCTACCACTGTGCCACTGTGCTGCCCATTGGATACCAGAATTAAAGGACAATTAGTGGGCAGAATATACATTGTGACTGGGAGAAGCTCATCAGCCACATTGAGGAGGCAATTAAGGAGGTCTTTTGCAGTGACCTTACCTGTGACCGATTGCAGTGAAATTCCTCTGGCTACTGCAGCTTCACGTTAAGGGGTGGAAGATGCCTGTGTGTGCCATCAGCTACCAGAGGGGCTTGATGGAGCAAGATCTTGGTTCAGTTGTAAAGGTATTCAAGATGATTGGAGACCAAGCTCCGTTATTTGGGTGTAGGACATAACAAGCATACAAAATTGGTCTCCTTTCTCCTTTCCACAAGACCTCTTGCCTTGGCCTCAGTTTGTTCATGAGAGGGGGCACTGCCTTTCTCTGGCCCTGCTGATCCTGTATCACTCTTCTAGGTGGTGGTTGCTGCCTCCTGGTTCTCTTTTCACCCACTCACCTATTATGACTAGCCACAACTGAAATGTGACCTGACATTTTGAATGTTGACAACGCTATTGACACAATTTAGTATTACAGCCAATGTGTGCTCTTATTTACTCGTATCCAATAGACAGCTGAAAAAAAATCTGACATGCTACTGCCCATTTGGACATGTGTTTTGTTATGTGTTACTCAATAAATGAGTGCAAAGTATTTTTTCATTAGTGTTCAGACTTCTAGTACTTTTCCATCCTTGAGTCACTTGTTGCACCACTCATATTTATACATTTTGGATATGAAATGTGATATTAAGTACACAGTGTTAAAATTGAAAAATATGCTGAAATCTTGCTGTTATATCTCTCCTATTTCTGGCCTGGACTTGCTGTATCTGGTGGTGGATGATTAAGGGGAACGGCAGTCTTGCCTAGTGGAGCATACACATGCTTTTATGTTCTGTTGCCATAGTGAAGTGTTTTTTTTAAAAAAAGCAATAGATCTATTGTGTCCCTTCAATTGGCCCTCCTGAGTTTATAACTGGATATAACCACTTTCCTACAAGGCAGGGCCTGTTTGCTTCAGTTGTGGCAGAAATACTTCGTAAATGTTAAAAAGGAGTCTGTTTTAAGGACTGCTAGTAGCTCGGCGTACATAGTATATGTCAGTTTCCATGCCAGGACAGTGTGTTTCAGTTGTTCCATTCAGATTAAGGCTTTTATTTATTGAACATAAGAAGTAGGAGCAGGAGTAGGCCATCTAGCCCTTTGAGCCTGCCCCGCCATTCAACAAGATCATGGCTGATCTGCAGTGGCTCAGTTCCACTTTCCCGCTTTCTCCCCATAACCCTTAATTCCCTAATTGGTTAGCATAGTGATAATAAGAACAGAAAATGCTGACAATGCACAGCAGGACATCAGCCTGCATGGCCCAAGAGAAGGGGCATGTGGTGTGCACTGATAATGGTTGCGGCATGCAGGATCTGCAGTGTGTACTGGACACTGGAAGTAATCTCCAATATTAAAGTTAATTTGTTTTATGGTTTAGTATTTTGTTGTGTCTTTCCAAGAGAATCGCTCTTTCCTTTGGTTTTTGTTTGATTCTGGGATGACTCAGCATCTCCTTATTGGTTCCATAGAAAAGGCACCTGAAAATAATGTTTAAGTTGATGGTTTTTTTGTGATTCTTCATCAGTATGTTTTGGTTTCTGGTGAGGAGGGATCGAATGCAGTGCTCTGAAAGCTAGTGGCTTGTGCTACCAAATAAACCTGTTGGACTTTAACCTGGGTGTTGTGAGACTTTACTGTGTTTACCCCAGTCCAACACTGGCATCTCCACATCCGAGGAAGAGTCGACCAGCTTTGACTGCCTGACAAGAAGATTTGAGACTTTCCCTGCCGAATCTTAGTTACTTTAGCATTAGGCTGAGTGCAGCACTTATTTTTCAGGGCTTCAGATTCTTACAACTTTCTTTCCTGATGGTGCAATTTGATCATCTTTTCCTGTCATTTCAGAGAAAAGTAGGCAGATTTGAGGTAAAACGTGACAGAAGTCCTGAAAGGGAGGCGAGGGAGGAAAGAGGAGAAGATTGTACTGAATGGATTGCTGATGGTTTTATATTTGGAGCCTATATTGTTCCTGAGCATGATACCGTACTAAACTGGAATCAGCCCAGTAAAGCTGCCAAGGGTGTCTAATGTACACAAGATAGCCTACAATGCTGCCAGATTAAATGCTAGTGAAATGTAGTTGAAATGAGTAGACGCATTGGAAGAAAAATGAACAATGTATGCTGAAAACCTAATTGTGAATTTGAGCTATTTCTAGAGATCTTAGAGATTCTGGTTAACATTTTCAATCACAGAAAGGCAGCAGTCTATAAAGCAAACAGAACCATTGAAATAATTGGCGGGTGTTACTCTAAAACTGGAAGCTCTGATGAGATTACATTATTTCCAGTCACTGAAACATGAGGATTCAATTGGCAAGAAAAAGATTAAAATAAAGTTCAATCATGCAAATGTCAACTAACGTTCTTTAACTTTGCATTAATTTGATGGTAAGTGGGTTTTATAGTAAAAATAATTGATTTGAAATGTATCTACCTTTTTAAAATTTTTTCGAAGTTTATTTATTAGTCACAAGTAGGCTTACGTTAACACTGCAATGAAATTACTATGAAAATCCTCGAGTCGCCACACTCCAGTGCCTGTTTGGGTACACTGATGGAAAATTTAACATGGCCAATGCACCTAACCAGCACGTCTTTCAGACTGTGGGAGGAAACTGCAACACCTGGAGGAAATCCACCACACGGACATAGGGAGAACGTGCAGACTCCGCACAGACAGTGATCCAAGCCAGGAATTGAACCTGGGTCCCTGGCGTTGTGAGGCAGCAGTGCTAATCATTATGCCACTATGCCGCCCTTTTGGTGTAGTCACTGTTCGGAAAGGAATGTTTTTAACTTGTCTTGGAAACATTTCCCAGTAATTACATTTATGCACAAATATCATCAGTTGAGCTGGTTCAGCTTTGACAGTTATTGAGAACCAGTAATTTTATTTCTATTTGCAGGAGAGCTCACACCTTGACTGTGTTATTCATCCTCACTTGTGCACTGGTTTATGTTACTCTGTTGGAAGAAACCCCTCAGGATACAGCCTATAATATTAAGAGGTAAGTGGAGGCTTTCTGCAAACCATGAGTGTAATTTTCAGTTTTCACCATTGAAATCCAATATGATTACAAAGTTTTCTTTTTCTGTTGCTGACACTGTTCAATGCACTCATTAATGTAGGCAGTGCTATGCTAATCTGAGTTACCAAGTCTGGTGACTGAAATTACACGTGGCAAAGTATGCACAAGCTCTGTTTCATGTTTGAGTTGCAATTTGGACATTCAGTCTACTGTTTATTGCGTCTAGTAATGACCTTGTACAAAACTTGATGCCTTATCCTTAACAGCCTAGGAAGAAAAGGAAATTTAAACTGAATAATTTAAAATGATCTGCAATTGCCGGCAGGCCCTTTGGGGGTTAATTTAGAGAATGGAACGTCTGCTTTCTCTGCATATGCATTAGACTACAGTAAACCAATGTGAGATTTGAGGTGCAGTGCAAAGGTTGGCTTGGCATTGCTGTTTCAAAACCAAGATCTAGATTCTGTGGACAAGATCTTTGAAAGTCATCACAGTATTTGTACGATGCAGTAGGAGGCAGTACTTGGTGTAACCAAGCTTGCAATAACTAAAGGTCTCATCTGAAATGCTACCCGTTCTTCTGTTGCACATCAAGTTTCACTCACCCTACATCCTTGTCCTTGGTTTTCAGTCTATTAACTACCTCCTGTTTGAAGTATACATCCTTATATTTAATCGATCAAAGACGTAGTGTTTCTTATTTTTGTAAACACTTCAAGCTCTATTAATCATCTTAATTATTCACTGCCTTCACCATCAGCATACGGTGGCAGTAGTGTCTACCATCCACTTGATACACCGCCGCAACTCACTGTAGCTCCACTAACAGCATCTTCCAAACCCGTGACCACTACCACCTAGAAGCACATGGGCAGCAAATGCATTGGAACACCACCACTTGTTTGTTCCTTTTGAAATCATATCTATCCTGTCTTGGACCAAGTGTCGCCGAGTCAAAATCCTGGAATTAACCTCCTTTACAGCTCTGTGGGCATACCTACATGGGACTGCAATGGTTCAAGAAGATGGTTAATCACTACCTTCACAAGAGCATTTTAAGGATAGTAAAACATACAACTCTTGCCAGCAATGTCCACATTCTAGGAATGAAGTAACCCCTCTAAAAGCCTTCCTGAACACTACTCTTCCTTAATCAATCTGTTTCCCTTTGCATCACTTGGCACCTTTATCCTCAGCTGTCTGGGTACTGCTAGGCAGCAGTGATCTCTTCTGCTTCTCCACCTTACCTTTTTCAAGTTTCTCAAAAACAAACTCTGTCTGAGATTTGGTCCACACCTGCGCATTTGAAGTCCATCTTACTTGCATCTGCATATAGCACCATGTGACATCTTTCTACGTTATGACATTACACTGTTAGATGTATGGAGCTTTGTGAATAGCAACTTGGAAAGTTTGAGTCTAGTAAAGACCATATGAAATCATAGAACCCCATAGTAAAGAAGGAGGCCACTTGGCCCATTGAGTCTCTACTGACCATAATCCCAGTCAAACCTTATTCCCATAACCTCACGTATTTACCCTGCTAATCCTCCTGACACTAGGTTCAATTTAGCATGGCCATTCAACCTAACCTGCCCATCTTTCAGAGTCTAGGGGGTCTTTTGGCAGTTACTGCTTGTCGTGGGGTACGCACTCTGGCGTGGTTTGCTGAGTGTTACTGTAGTTCATGTAGTGTGTTTGCGAAGGATGGCAGCGTGACTTCTGTTAATTTGTATGGCTCCATTCTGTTCTCTTCTGTAGACCTCTGAATCTGCAAACACATCTCCTTAAACCAGAATGTGTAATTAGAAATCCTAATCTGTCTATATAAATTGTAGATGTTGCACTATTTTGATGACAACTGATGATACAGCACCAAGTTGACAGTCCAAATAGAGCACAGATACTCAACATTTTTGAGGGCAGAAGATGCTTCTTTACCCAGAGTGGTTAGAATATAAAACTTGCTATCGCATGAATAATTGAGGTAAATGGGATAGATGGTGGCAGCTAACTAAGTACATGAGGGGGAACAGAGTCGGCTCATAAGGAGCATGGACTGACATAGACCAGTTGGGCTGAATGGCTTATATCTGTGCTATATTTTTTATGTAAAACTGCTGGGTTCTTAGCATGGTGCTACCAAATGCAAGTAGTTTCTCAGCTGTCTTAGTTTTGTTACAAAATAACTAATACACTTGGGAAATCATGTTTGACAAACTTACTTGAGTTCTTTCAGGAGGTAACAAGCTGAGTGGACAGAGGGAAACCAGTAGATGTAATGTATTTGGAGTTCCAAAAGGTATTCACTTAAGGTGCTATCTAAAATGCTATTACACAAGTAAAGAGCTTATGGTGTTGGTAGTGATATATTAGCATGGTTTGAGGATTGACTAATAGAAAACAGAAAGTTGGGATGAATGGTTCATTTCTAAGATGGCAAGCTGTAACTAGTGGTGTGCCACAGGTATCAGTGTTGGGGCCTGAACTATTTACGATCTGTAATAATGACTTGGATAAAAGGACTGACGGTATTATTAGCCAAATTTGCTGCTGATACAAAAATTGTGAGGTTGAGAATTTGCAAAGGGTTAGTGATAAGGTGGAGTGAGTAGTCAAAAATTTGGCAGATGGAGTATAATGTGAGATTGTTGATTTTGGCAGGAGGAATAGAAAAACGATGTTATTTGAATGGCGTGAAACTGAAGAATGCAACGGTACAGCAGAATCTGGATATGCTTGGACAAAATAAGCTTGCAAGTCAGCAAGAAATTAAGAAGGCAAATTTAGTATTGCCCTTTATTGCAAGAGTGATGGAGTACAAAAGTAAGGTAGACTTACTATAACTGTACTTGGCATTGATGAGACCACACCTATAGTACTGTGTACAGTTTTCATCTTACCTGGAAGGGCTTGCATTGGAGGCAGTTCGAAGAAAGTTCACTCAGCTCATTCTTTGGAAGAGGGCTTGTTATATGAGGAAAGGTTGAGCAAGTTGGGCTGATGCTCTGAGTTTATAAGAATGAGAGGCAATCTTTTCAAACGTAGTACTGTGTGCAGTTTTGGGCGCCGCACCTGCGCAAGGATATTTTGGCCCTGGAGGGAGTGCAGAGGAGGTTTACTAGGCTGATACCGGAGTTGAGGGGATTGAGCTATGAGGAGAGGCTGAATAAACTAGGCTTGTACTCGTTAGAGTTTAGAAGAATGAGGGGAGATCTCATTGAGACGTATAAGATGATGAATGGGATGGATAGGATAGAGGTGGAGAGACTCTTCCCGCTCAAAAAAGACAGTAGGACTAGGGGGCACAGCCTCAAGATAAAGGGGAGGCGGTTTAGAACGGAGTTGAGGAGGAACTTCTTCACTCAAAGGGTGGTGAATCTCTGGAATTCTCTGCCCGTTGAAGTGGTGGAGGCTGCCTCGCTAAATATTTTTAAGAAGCGGGTTGATGGGTTCTTGATAAGAGAGGGGATTAAGGGTTATGGGGAGAGGGCGGGAAAGTGGAACTGAGCCACGACAGATCAGCCATGATCTTATTGAATGGCGGGGCAGGCTCGAAGGGCTAGATGGCCTACTCCTGCTCCTATTTCTTATGTTCTTATGTTCTTATAAGATTCCAAGAGGGCTTAATAGAGTAGATACTGAGATGAAATTTCCTATTGTGTGGGAATCTAGAACTGGGCGCAGCGTTTCAAAGTAAGACGTTTTCCATTTAAGATGGAAATGAGGACAATTTTTTTTCTCGGCGTTTAGTCATTGGGATCCTCTTCTCTAGGAAGGCTGAGTTGGGCAGATTTTTGATTGACAAGGGAATGGAGAGTTATGCGGTTGAGCAGGAATGAGGAGTTAAAGCCACAATCCGCTGGTGGAACAGGTTAAAGGGACAAAATGGCCTACTCATCCTATTCTTATATTCTATGTTTAGTTTTTTTGTTCTCTGAACAGCAAGCACAATTAAGATCATTGGAATATTTAGTTTATTCCACATAGCGATAGCCAGTAAAGTTTTTAACCTTGGAAGACTCAATGAGTTGTTGAGAGGATTCCTGTAAAAATATATCTCAAACTGCAGTTGGTCCATTCTTTTGATCTGTAAAGAGCAGAGTAATTATATTTGCTGTACATTGGTGGTAGGCGTTAGTATTCTATATTGGTCAACAATTGCAAGATTGTAACTCCACAGAGATAGGATTGAATGTTGTTTCTTAATCTAGCCAACTTTACGTAATGTCCTAGCTATTTTTTCTATCACTCATGCCCCGGGTTCTCATTTTCTTGGCAGTATAAACAACTGAACCCTTGACTGCTAATGCCTGTACAGCACAATTTAAAATACTTTAGCTTGCTACAAGTTGTAATTCTGTCCATTGCAATAAACTATTTTGAAGCATAATTCAGTATTTCTTAGGTGGTTTGTAACAACCTTTGTTTAATGTTACCAACTTCTAGGCATTCGCCTGATGAGCTTGAAAAACAAATTGTGTCACCTGTCAGTATAACTTGAGGTCTGCAGGCTTTGTGAATCACTGTGGCAGCTGTATTCTGGATATTTATTTGGTCTTTTGGCCCAGTAACAATTTGTTCTGGAAGGGTTTTGAGCACCTTTGATAATGGAGTTGGGGATTTAAAGAGAGAAGGGCTGAAGTTTGGTTCTCTGAGAGCAGTTGTTGAGTGAGGTGGTGAATCTTCAGACCTTATTAAAGAACTGGCGCAGTTTTCCCTTTGCAGTAAATAAACCTGACTCATTTTTGACCTTTTGATGATTTGCATCCCTTCTGCTCATGGACACGTGTAGGTTACATTTGATGGAAGAAGTCCATCACTGCATTTTGAATTGTAGTAACCAATCAGATTATATTCTTCCTTAACTTGTAAATGGTTGCAGTAAATATCCATTGTTTTGACATTTTTGTAGAGAATTTGTCGTAGACAAGCATCTTGCTTTAAAATTGAGCTGATGCAATAAACTTCAAAAGCCAGACTTAATCTATTTATGATCATGTGCAGCTCTGAATGAGAGTATTGTTTTTAAACCACTTTCATGTGTGTTTTTAAAATGAGGTTTTGAGTTATTGAAGCAAGTTTTATGTCCGTTTCATCTCTCATTTTGCTACAATGGATACATTGAACAATTAGTTATGCATTTCAGGTTGTTCATACATAATGACATTGATACAGAAGGATGAACGGTTGACAGCACAGCATAGTTGAGAATTCCACTCAGTCACTCAAAATACATCAGCCTAAGGTGCATTAA
Source organism: Carcharhinus amblyrhynchos (assembly GCF_965287045.1). Lineage (NCBI taxonomy): Eukaryota > Metazoa > Chordata > Chondrichthyes > Carcharhiniformes > Carcharhinidae > Carcharhinus > Carcharhinus amblyrhynchos. Next base: position 52,682,792 of record NC_137329.1, read on the forward strand.
AACTCAAGTGTCAAAATGTTTGAGTTGAGCTGTGAATAATAAAATTAGATACAAACAATGCTGTTTTGAAGTCCCTGTATAAAAATGTTATTCAGATTTCCCTTATCTCTTGGTCTGCACATTCCACACATGCCTTGCTACATGTGCATATTTTTGCCTTGTGGTCATTTCTCTCACCCCCAACACTCCTTTTGCCAAGTGCATTAGTCCATTCATTGTGCTCAATGGTTTTGGTGCCTCATTGAATGCATTTAATTTGTAGTGCAAACAACAAGCTTTCCACACCACCTGCAATTATGTTTTTGGATTTTTGTGAGCAATGAAATAAAACCTAATTCAGTTATGTCTTGAGAGTGGGAGGTATAACTAGGTCACAACAGTCTATTCCTGAGGGAACATAGAAGTAGATTCCTTTTGTGTGAATGTAGAGCAAAGTTGAACTGTATGAAACAAAATTTGACACACAAATTTTAGTTTAATTAAACAAGCTGATAGTGGCGTAATTAGTATGAGTTATTTCTCATCTTGTCACACTTCAGAAAAAACATACAGCAGAGATAAGGCATTTTATTTCCTTTGATTCCTATTTTTACATATGGAAAATAAACCTTGTGGCAATTCACCTGATTGTATCTGCATCCTTATCTGAGTGGGTTCATATTCTTTGTAATCTTGAATGTTGGTCTTGTTGCTGAAATATGAATACCAAGTCTGATATCGGTTGAGCATTTTGAACTTTAGTAAGGAGCATGCATCATTGTTGCTGTCTTTGACAAACGTAAAACCCAGGATCCTAACACTAATTTATTGAAGTCACATGACAGAACATTTCACTGACCATGTATACTTATGGCTTAATTTTTTTTAAAAATCCGTTATATTGTTTGCATTGTAAATTCTACTTTTTCATTGTTTGAACAGTAAACATTTCAGCCTTTATTAATGAGTCACCCTTTTCTGGGATTTTCTTTTGCCTTTCTTACTTTTGCATATCATGTGCTTATTTTGATCCTAGAGACACAATGGTTTGTGTTTATTTATGTACAACCATTCAACTATGTAACCTTGGACCATGCTTTTGCTCCTTTTGATGCATTATAAATGCCTTCCTTGGGCAATTCCAAATAAAATAACTTCAATGTGCATTTGCATGATTAATTCAGATTAGCAGTTATTGATAGACCAACAAAACTGGGCCTGATATAAATAACAAGTTGCTAATATGGTCTAAGATTATCACGATATAGCCTTGATACAAACATGGTATTTAATGTGTTGGCAGTGGAATTGCTGAACTGCATGAAGGGCACATCATAGCATTGGCAAATTTTTACGTTGACACTTTTAGTTTATGAAATTCCTTCAACAATATGAAAAAGCCCTTAAAGCACAGCTCTGAGCCCTAGAATTAACCAATGTAATTTAGGTTCCCTGTTGTTCCCCTAGAAAATGATTCAATTTGGCATGCAGCTGCTTGTTGAATGACAAGCCCCTCACTCTGGAGGGAAATTAATTCTTTCTTAACTCCCTGTACGAGTGCACAGTGAAGCCATGCTGCAAAGCCTCTAACTTTGTAGCATGACATGTTGCTGACGGGAATTGCTTTGCATGAGGGTCCCCCACCACTGAGCTATTTGGTGCACGAAAAGAATTAGTAATTTAAACAACTTGTCTTTTAAAATGTATATTAGCAACTTGGTGACATTGAAAGATTATCTTCACTTGACGTTGTAAAACCATTAATGCAGGATTATTCAGCAAGGGCAATTTTAATCAGATTATTGCAGTAAATTGAGCAGAGGCTGTAAAACGGGACATTGTTTCCTCCAAGGAACAGAACAGTTTCTGTTGGTATCTAGATCTTTCTGCCTCTTCACCCATCTCACGTTTAAAACCCTTATTTATATCTATCTTTTTGCCTTAGCTTGTGGTCGCTAGTCCTAATATTTCCTTCTTTGGCTTTGCATCAGTTTTTATTGCCTGTGAAGCACCTCAAGATGTTTTCCAACATTAAAGGGGTGCAGGTTTCAGTAGTCAAGGATGCTTCTACAAAATTAAAGTTTGTACTTCTTCCAACCAAATAACTGAAAAGTACTTGATTGGGGCTACTGAGATGCTTGAATTGGCATATTGGGTGTGAAATTAGCTTTACTAACATATCTTGTGTACTTCTCTCCTTGTGTATGATCCAAAGGTATTGGGGGTGATTCTCCCAAAAGATCCTAAATGCTGAATTCGCATAAAAACTGGAGTAATTCACGCTGTTTTTTTTTAGGGGGATCTTCAGAATGAGTCTCCCTGAGAGCTCTGGCGAATGATCGAGTGAGCATCACATTGAAAATCTGTGGATGTGGTCTACTCCCATTGGAGAGTCTGGCAGCATAGCGCTGAGCGGGCCACTTTGCATGTGTCAAACTGTCAGAGTGGAGATCAGTGTGTGCAAAATGACCCTGTGCTGCTGGTCCCCCTGGACATCTCTGGGCCAGCCCCTATCGCCGTGATCACCCCCTTCCCTCCTTGTGCAACTGATCCCAATTGCAGAGTGGGCCCCCCTGAACATTTAAATCAACTCTGGTTCGATTTCTGGTGCAGAGCTGATGATTCCAGAAAACTTGGAGTCGGTCAGACTCAGCAGAGGCTGTGGCGTCCAGCCAAGAGCCTGTGAAAAGGCCTCTGTGAGGTCTCCCATTCGTATAGACTGGGAAAACTGCCTGATTGGTTTCTGAGCTGTGTAATCCTTTTAGGGTTTTCTTTGCACTCGAGTACTCTTATGAAGCAAAACATGAGTTAAAGTATTGGGCTATGTTTGCTGCCAATACATGCATGGTCACCATCTTTATAGGGTCATCACTGGCACTAGAATTTGAGATATTATAGTGCCAGCATCATAAAGTTAATACTTTTAACAACTACCTCCATCCATGGTTCACTTTAAACCCCTCAGACAGCGCTGGAAAGAAATGCGGTAAATGGCCCACTCATGCTCATCTCAAGTCCCATTTAAAATGACACATCACATTAATGTCTTCTTAGAAATGTATTAAAAGTTGAAATATCAAAAGAAATGCTAGAGAGAGAAAAAGCAGGAGTGACAGTAAAATCTCTGCTCCTCGAGTGCCTACTTGCTGTAGGGCTCAAGAAATTTGAAGAAGAGCCATTTAATTAGTTCAGATTGATGGTCCACGTGGTTTTTTTTGCGCTGTAAATCATTTTGAGGATACACGAACAATGAAGTAAGGTTCATTGTTAAAAGTTTTAAGGCTGCTGAATAAAAGCTGTCACTATTTGAGAGTGGATTTATGTTTTTTGCAAGGGACATCATTAGATTCTGTGAATGTGATGGAAAGTGCCTGTGTGCAGACAAGTGTCAGCAGCATCTTGTACAGCCAACTTGTGTTAGCAGATGATGTAGTGAAAGTATTAACCTATAGCTAGATGTTTGGGCATGGTATGTAGTACTAAATGAGGTTGAAGATGGTTATTCCTCATGAAAGCTAACCTGTTGAGGCCATTTTTACCTTTTGAATTTTGTTTTACTTATTTATAAATGTGAACACGTGTGTAAAGTACACTGAATTTTATTTGAGTGCATTTCTCTAAAGCCTTTAACATGTCTTTAAGTGAAATCTTGATCAACAGATACCTCACTTTCCTGAAATCAAAGAAATATGGATTATTCGATATTCGGATGTGTTCTGTTGCTGTGCCTGAATTGGCACCTGAGTCTGGGGTCCACACTGATGTGGAAGGGTGTAATTGGTAAATGTAGAAGCTTCACATATAAGGTGGTCTCATATTGATTTTCCTAGCTCTTTCACTATTATTGCCTACCTCCAACTGCTATCCCTGTCGTTATTCTCAACTTAAAATGAAATGTAAAAACTGCAAATTTGTACAATAGTGCACATATAGAAGTTTTTGCTTGCTTTCCTTTTCTTCTGATTTTTCTCTGCTGACACAAAAAAAAACAAATGATAGTTGTGTATACTTTGGGAAGGCAGTAGGAGGTAATATTGAATGTGATGAGCATGTGCAGGATTGTTTTGGTTCTTTCTGATTTGTGGAGCTGCTGCAATCAGCTGGGAGGTTCCAAAATTAATTGAGAGATGGAGGTGTGGGGGAGGTGGTTGTCAAAACTGCTTTGAGAAATTCTGCTCAATCCTGGGAAACTACACAATCAACTAGGAATGTAAATTTCCCAGTCTGGTGGCAGAATTAGTCCTCTGACTCGTTACTTCCCCAACCCCCTCAAATTGTTTAGTCAAACCACTCGTGTATGTATGGGGTCACTCAACTTACTGGACATTGTCAGACTGGCTCAGCAGTCATATCTGACAATTTTTTAAAAAAGCTGAAAGTTTGTTTAGGTACCTCTTATGAAAAAGAACTTAAGATGTTTTTAATTTACAGGTACTGAATATGAGATGTTTCTCCATTTTGCTATTTGATTTACAGAGGGATTGTTGCCAGCATTCTTGTGTTCCTCTGTTTTGGAGTCACTCAAGCAAAAGATGGGCCGTTTTCCAGACCTCACCCAGGTACAGTACTTACTTTCATATGTCTCTGTCAGTTCTTCTCAGATACGAAGCTCTGCAAGTGTAAGGAGTAGTCAAGACAATTGACCTGCATGAAACTCCCTGTCTCACAATCCAAAAATCAAATGGAAAAGGCAGTGTGAAAGAACTGCTAACATATTCCTTTAGTCAGTGATGACCAGCTCTTTTTATTCATTCAGGGGATATGGGTCTCACTGTCTGGGCCAGTATTTATTGTGCATCCCTAATTGCTCTTGAGGTGGTGGTGAGCTGCCTTTTTTGAACTATTGCAGTCCATGTAGTGTAGGTACACCCAAAATGTTGTGAGGAAGGGTGTTCCAGGATCTTAACCCAACATCACTGAAGGACTGGCAATATAGTTCCAAGTCAAGATGGTGAGTGGCTTGCAGGTGATGGGGGAACTTGCAGGTGGTGGGATTCCCATGTATCTACTGATCTTGTTCTTCCAAATGGAAGTGGTCGTGGATTTGGAAGATGTTGTCAGTACATCTTGTAGATGGTGCACACTGCTGCCACTCTGTCAGTGGTGGAGGGAGCGAATTCTTGTGGATGGTGTGCCAATCAAGTGCACTACACTACAGCTCCTTATCAATTTATGCATAGATTCCATTTGATTCAAGTCAACTCTGCTGAGTATTTTCACTACCTTGGGCGAAATTTCAGTAGTGAGACGTGAAGTTCCATTGTGTACATTAAATGCAGACATTTGCAGGATATCTTGTGCCAAATCACTTGCCTTATTGTTTCACTGAGATGTACAGTTACCTGTTCAGTCTTGTATAGTCTCTAGATGGGTTAACTTAAGAAGCCAATCCTCTCAGTAGACCCAGTGGAAATAGTGGTATTATATTGGGCAGCTTTCACAATGGGATGACATCCTTTGCTGTCAAAAGGCTTGGTTAAAGTTTGAAGTAAAGTAATGGGTTACACACTAGTTCTTTTTACCCATTAATATTAACAGATTAAACTGAAAGCCAGTAACAATAGATGGGATGTCTTGTTAGACTGTTCAAGTTTCTAGATCTGGTCAAATAATTTGGAACCAAATGTTCTTGTAACTGATTTAGAGACTTTGTAGGGAACTTGTCAAATTAAACTTTTTTAGTTTATTTTCACCTTGGTGAGGGTTTGAGCATAATTGTACAGGTGGCTTTTGGACTACCGTATGGTTTGTGAAAAATATCATCCAACCTGTCAAACCTATTTTGAATGACAGGCTAAGTGCAATTCATTCCATCATAGACTCCACCAAACCCACTTCATGTTTGAAAGAATAGAAACTGATTCCAAATTGAAGTTGCGTGAGGTTCCTTCCTGCTCCCAAAGCAAACTCACACACGACTTCAGAAGAGCTATCCTTTGTCCACAATGGGTGCTTTCTTTGACATGATTGCTCCTCAGGTCTAATAGCTTGGGAACTGTTGTTCAACCATTTGAGCATCTCTATCTGTAGTTATTCTAATAACCACAAAATCTATTTTTGACCACATTTCTTAATAAGTTCAGTGATTGCAATTTCTAAATTCACCAGAGTAACCCAGAAACCACAGTATGATGCCTGACCATAAATCGTAGACCAATTTTGATGCAGGTACGGTAGCAAGTGGTTAGTGCTGCTGCTTCACAGCTCCAGGGACCTGAGTTTGATTCCCAGCTTGGGTCACTGTCTGTGTGGAGTTAGCAAATTCTCCTTGTGTCTGCGTGAGTTTCCTCCAGGTGCTCCGGTTTCCTCTCTCAGTCCAAAGATGTGCGGGTTAGGTTGATTGGCCATGCTAAAATTGCCCCTTAGTATCCTGAGATGTGTAGGTTAGAGGGATTAGTGGGTAAAATATGTAGGGATATGGGGGTAGGGCCTGGGTGAGATTGTGGTCGGTGCAGACTTGATGGGCCAAATGGCCTCTTTCTGTACTGTAGGGTTTCTATAATTTTCTATGATTCTATGAGGTGTTTCTTCATTTGTCTGTTTTCTCTCAAAGCATGTATTACAGTAGTGTGGTTCAGATTAATTTTGTGTGTGTCAAAGTGCAGCATGATCTTCAATTGCTATATTTGTGGTTTTTATTGCAATTTGGGACTAGTTAGAACACCCTCTGAAATTCGAGCACCATGGAAGATTCAGGTACAAGCTTTTAAACTGGTGTTTTGCCTGCCAAATGCAATCCTCTACTCTCAGCTTTGGTGGGTTTTAATAAGTGCAAGTCATGTTTTATTTTTGACAGATTATATGGTGTGGCATAAATGTTCTGAAAGCACTCTGAAAGTTCCTGTGCAGACTGCAAACAAGTTGGCCCCTTTAAGTTACCATGTATGCATGACTGTGCAAAAATCTTTACAGGGCCTGTGCACTGAGCAAATTGGTCACGCACTAGAAAAACATTCGAAAGTAGATTGTTCAGCATGCTGCACAATCCTTTCTCTATTGAGAGATTAGTAAACAAGCAGCAAGTTAGAAGATAAAAATAAAAGTGAATACTGGATGCCAGAAAATCACAGTGGCACAGTGATTAGAATCATAAAAATCAAAGAAACCCTACAGTGCAAAAAGAGGCCATCTGTCCCATAGAGCCTGCACCAACCACAATTCCACCCAGGCCCTACCCCCATATCTCTACATATTTACCTGCTAATCCCTCTAACCTACATGTCTCAGGCCACTAAGGGGCAGTTTTAGCATGGCCAATCAACCTAACCCGCACATCTTTGGGAGGAAACTGGAGCACCCGGAGGAAACCCATGCAGACATGAGGAGAATGTGCAAACTCCACACAGATAGTGACCCAAGCCGGGAATCGAACCTAGGTCCCTGGAGCTGTGAAGCAGCAGTGCTAACCACTGTGCCACCCCGTGCTGCCTCACAGCACCAGCGACTGGGGTTTGAATCCTGGCTTGGGTCACTATCTGCACATTCCCCTTGTGTCTGCAAGTTTCCTACCACAATCCAAAAGAGGTGCTGGTTAGGTTCATTGGCCATATTAAATTATCCCTCAATGTGCCCAGACAGGTGCCAGAATATGACAGCTAGGGAATTTTCACAGCAACTTCATTGCACTGTTAATGTAAGTCTACTTGCAACACTAATAAACTTTAAACTCTGAAATAGAAACAGAAAATGTGGAAAAATTCAGCAGGTCTACTAGTATCTATGATGAGCAAAAAAGTTTGTTTTGAGTCAGTATTGCTCGTCATAAAATAGATATGTGATAATTTACTAATGGCAGTCTGAATATTGCTGAATAAAGACATTTTGTCAAAGCTTTTCATCTTGCACTCATCGGGTAATTGCAAGAATACCAATATCAGGGGAAGCACTAACTTTATGCTGTGTGAGATTGGTTGACAAGTGAACTGTGGTAGAGGAATTGCCATAGAGAATGCACCAATTAATGGTGACAATTAACTGCTAAGCCAAAAGAATACCTTGTTGGTAGTCTTGTAAATCGAGCCCAAGCCATTTGCTCACCATGCAAGCTTGATGCTGAAATAGGGCGCATCAAAGACATCCTGTGAAATAATGTCTAGGCTGATAATGTCCTCGTTGTTTCAGAGGAGCAGCTGGTGTGGTAATTCAGTGAAGAGAGCTAGTAGGTAAGAGGGATTTTTACCTTTTTTTGGAGTTTCTTTTCTAAGGCACTGGGAGTTTAAAACCGGAAGTAGGCCCCAGTGAGACCTGGGAAGTTTTTCTTTCGCCGAATAAATTTGAATAGGGAGGAAACCCGAGACTCTACACATGTAGAATCTCCCAACCTCCCCCCTCCTCTAACCTAAAAAAAAGACTTGGAGTGAGAGCAGGTAAGCTTTTTTTTAGCTTATTCCTCTAACCTGCAGTGGGGTGAGGGACTATCAGGCAAGATCTTTCCTCCTTATTATCTAGAGGGAATGGCAGGAAAGGCAGTGCAATGTTACTCCTGCAGAATGTTTGAGGTGAGGGATGCTGTCAGTGTCCCTGTTGATTTCACCCATCTCCAGCTCCTCAAAAACCGCATTAGGGAACTGGAACTGGAGCTGTATGAACTTTGGATCATTTGGGAGGCAGAGGTGATCATAGATAAAAGCTTCAGGGATTTAGATACTTCAAAGAATGAAAATAGATGGGTGATGGTGAGAGGGGCTGGGAGGAAGCAGCCAGTGCGGGGATCCTCTGTGGTTGTTCCCCTCACCAACAAGTATATCACGTTGGATACTCTTGAGGGGGATGACCTACCAGTGGTAAGCCAGAATGACCGGATCTCCTGCATTAAGTCCGTCCCTGTGCCTCAGAAGGGAAGGGGGGAGAACAGGAGAGCAACAGTAATTGGGGACGCAATGGTCAAAGGGACAGTAGGAGGTTCTGCAGCAGCAAAAGAGACTCCAGGATGGTATGAAGCCTCCTGGGTGCAAGGGTCTGTAATGTCTCGGACTGTATTTTCAGAATTCTTAAGGGGAAGGGGGAAATCAGTCGCAGGTCGTGGTGCACATCGGTACCAACAACATAGGTAGCAGAAGGGATGGGGATTTAAAACAGGAATTTAGGGAGCTAGGATGGAAGCTGAGAGCCAGGACAAAGCATGTTGTCATCTCTGGTTTGTTGCTGGTGCCACGTGCTAGTGAGTTTAGGAACAGGAAGAGAGTGCAGCTTAACATGTGGCTGCAGGGATGGCGTAGGAGAGAGGGTTTCATTTACATGGATAATTGGATCACATTCTGGGGAAGGTGGGACCTGTACAAACAGGACGGTTTGCACCTGAACCAGAGGGAAATTTGCTACGGCTCTTCATGGGGCGGGGGGTTTAAAATGAATTTGTCAGGGGGATGGGAAAATGAGCTGTACTCCAAAAGCCAGTGTTGAGGGTCATGATGTACTGAGGAAGGTATCAAGGTCGCAGAAGTGTACAGACAGACAGGATGGTGGGTTGAAGTGTATCTACTTCAATGCAGGGAGCATCCGGAATAAGGTAGGTGAAATTGGAGCATGGATTGGTACTTGGGGCTATGATGTTGTGGCCATTACAGACACATGGTTAGAACAGGGACAGGAATAGTTGTTGGCAGTTCCGGGGTATAGATGTTTCTATAAGAGTAGGGAAGGCGGTAAAAGAGGTGGAGGAGTAACATTGTTAATCAAGGATAGTTTAACAGCTGCTGAAAGGCATTTTGAGGGCGATTTGCCTACTGAGGTAATATGGGCTGAAGTTAGAAATAAGAAAGGATCAATCACGTTGTTAGGAGTTTTCTAAAGGCCCCCAAATAGTAATAGAGATGTGGAGGAGGAAATGGCAAAGCAGATTATGGATAGGTGTGGAGGTCACAGGGTAGTTATCATGGGTGACTTTAACTTTTCAAATACTGATTAGAACCTTTATAGGTTGAATAGTTCAGATGGAGCAGTTTTTGTACAGCGTGTGTAGGAGGGTTTCCTGCCACAATATGTGGATAAGCCTACAAGAGGTGGGGCCACATTGGATTTGATACTGGGTAATGAACCAGGTCAAGTGTTAGATTTGTTTATGGGAGAGCACTTTGGAGATAGTGACCACAATTCGTTGTCCTTCATTATTGCAATGGAGAGGGATAGGGTCACGGCAGGGCAAGGTTTATAATTGGGGCAGGGATAATTATGATGCGATTAGGCAAGAATTAGGGAGCACAAGATGGGAACAGAAACTGTCAGGAATGGGGCACAAACGAAAAGTAGAGCTTGTTCATGGAACAAATACTGTGTATCCGTGATAGGTATGTCCCTGTCAGGCAGGGAAGAAATGGCTGAGTGAGGGAGCCATGGTTCACAAAGGAGGTTGAGTGTCTTGTCAAGAGGAAAAAGGATGCAAATGTAGAGATGAAAAAACAAGGTTCAGTTGAGCCGCTTGAGGGTTACAAGGTAGTTAGGAATAAGTTTAAAAAAAGGGCTGAGGAGAGCTAGGAGGGGGCATGAGAAATCCTTGGTGGGTCTGATAAAGGAAAACCCCAAGGCTTTTTACTCTTATGTGAGAAATAAAAGAATGACCAGGGTGAGGTTAGGGTCAGTCAAGGATAACAGTGGGAACTTGTGCATGGAGTCAGAAGAGATAGATGAGGCATTGAATGAATAATTTTCTTCAATGTTCACTAAGGAGAGGGGCCATGTTTTTGTGGATGAGAGTGTGATACAGGCTGATAGGATGGAGGAGGTAGATGTTCTGAGGGAAGATGTATTAGCAATTTTGACAAACCTGAGGGTCGATAAGTCCCCTGGGCCAGATGGGATACATCCTAGGATACTTTGGGAGGCAAGAGATGGGATACTTTGGGAGACAAGGGATGAGATTGCAGAGCCTTTAGCATTGATCTTTGGGTCCTCATTGTCCACGGGGATTGTGCCAGAGGACTGGAGACTGGCGAATGTTGTTTCTCTCTTCAAGAAAAGAAATAGGAATGACCCTGGTAATTATAGGCTCGTTAGTCTTTCTTCAGTGGTCGGTAAGTTAATGGAAAGGGTCCTGAGGGATAGGATTTATGACCATTTGGAAAGATGCAGCTTAATCAGGGATAGTCAGCACAGTTTTGTGAGGAGTAAGTCTTGCCTCATAAATTTGATTGAATTCGTTGAGGAGGTAACAAAGTGTGTAGACGAAGGTAGAGCAGTTGATGTCGTATACATGGATTTTAGTAAGGTTTTGACAAGGTTCCCCATGGTAGGCTCATGAAGAAAATAAGGAGGTGTAGGATAAAAGGAAATTTGGCTGATTGGATAAGTAACTGGCTGTCTCATAGAAGCCAGAGGGTGGTGGTGGAGGGAAAATTTTCAGACTGGAGGCCAGTTACCAACGGTGTACCATGGGGATCAGTGCTGGGTCCTTTGCTATTTGTGATTTTTATCAATGACTTGGAAGAGGGGGCTGAAGTGCGGTTTAGTAAATTTGCTGATGAAACCAAGATTGGTGGAGTAGTGGATGAGGTGGAGGGCTTTTGTAGGCTGCAAAGAGACATTGATAGGATGCAGAGCTGGGCCAAAAAGTGGCAGATGGAGTTTAACCCTGATAAGTGCGTTTTGGTAGGATAAACTTGAATGTGGATTACAGGGTTAATAGCAGGGTTCTAAGGAATGTGGAGGAACAGAGAGATCTAGGAGTTTATATCCACAGATCTCTGAAGGTTGCTACTCAAGTGGATAGAGCCGTGAAGAAGGCTTATAGTGTGTTAGCGTTTATTAACGGGGGTTTGAGTTTAAGAGTTGTGGGGTTATGCTGCAACAATACAGGACGTTGGTGAGACCACTTTTGGAATATTGTGTGCAGTTCTGGTCACCTCACTAAAAGAAGGATGTGGAAGCATTGGAGAGAGTGCAGAGGAGATTTACCAAGATGCTGCCTGGTTTGGAGGGTAGATCTTATGAGGAAAGGTTGAGGGAGCTGGGGCTGCTCTTTAGAGCGGAGGAGGATGAGGTGCGACTTAATAGAGGTTTATAAGATAATAAGGGGGATAGATAGAGTGGATGTTCAGAGACAATTTTCTCGGGTGGGTGTAGCTGTTACCAGGGGGCAGGAGCTATAGGTGGGATGCCCGAGGTAGATTCTTTATTCAGAGAGTTATTGGGGTGTGGAATGCACTGCCTGCTGTGACAGTGGAGTCGGACAGTTTAGGAACTTTCAGGTGGTTATTGGATAGGCATGGAACACACCAGAATGATAGAGTGGGAAAGCTTGACCTTGGGTTCGGACCTAGCTCTGCACAACATTGAAGGCTGAAGGGCCTGTACTGTGCTGTACTGTTCTATGTCCTATGGTCTCTGATCAGATCATTTCAAGTTGTGTATTGCACAAAGCCATGAATGAGCCCAAGGCTATATAACCTTCAGCTCTGAAAAGTGCCCATTCTACCTTGGGTTACCCTGGAAGGGCAAGATATCTCAAAAATTTGAGCAACAGGTGAAGTTATCTATTTCTCACTAGTATTATGCAGTAGCAAAACAAATGATATTTGGCCCTAACAGGATGCTGCCTTCAAGTCAAAAAGGCGTTCTGCCTGTAATGTGGTATATGTATTTTAGTGCCAGTGTGATGCTAGATGTGTAGTACATAATGTCCCCAAAACTGGCAGTTTGTACCAAGAAACCCATCCCTTCTGCTATTTGCATTAGGCAAAGTATAGACTGTACTCAATGAGGTCTTGCTCAGATAAAACACAGTACTCGACATTAGATGTGATTTGGTGATAGGGGAACGTTTGCTAAATATGCAGTGTACTTAAAAATTACCCTTGACAATCAATTAAAGGTTCACAGTCGGGCTCACAATGTAGCACATTTGCATGCATTGGAAGGTGCATATATTAATAAACAGAGTCCTGTTGTTTGCAGACAGAACAGGTACACACATTGTGCCTGTTTCAGCTAAATAAAGTAGTTAATTCCTTAGGCAATGTCTTGGCCAGTCAGTCAAGTTGCCTAGCCTCAGTTTTATTTTTTATCACGATTAGTTGGTGCATTCTCCATAGCAATGCTTCTACCACTTGCCAACCAATCAGTATAAAGTTGTTTCCCCTGACATGAATATTCTTGTGAATTGTCCTGGTGATTGCAAGATGAAAAGCCTCAACAAAATGTGATTTTTTTTTCAGCAGTACCTATGTCCTGTACTACCAAATGACTAAATGGCAATTTATTGTTGATGGTAGAAAGCAATTACTACAGTCTGTCCTTTGGAAGCCAAGAGGAAAAATCTAGAATTGTTAATCAATTTTTTCTGCAAGCTTTTTAAATTGGTTGTACAGAGGTTTCTTCTGTTAATGCAGGTTGAAGTTTGAATCACCAAATGCATTTGAACTACATATTGAAAAATACATAAAATTAACAATTAAAATTAAGTATTCACCTCATTTCTAAGTGTGTTTGTTGTGTTAAATTTAAAAAAAACAACATTTCTAAGTGTTCCTCAGTACCCTGGTCAAAAGATGACCTCTTCCAAGACTCTTGCAAATGACTGTGGTTATTCGATAAAATGTATAACAAGCATATTAAAAATCTACCATAGAGAAAGTGCTGGAAGCAAGTAGCAGGTTAGTCAGTACTTATTGAGAGAACAGAAAAGTTAATATTACTGATGGGGACACATCAACAATTTCACCAGTTACCAAAAGACTCTTTCGAGCTCTCCAACCTCTACCTCCTGCTGTTTCTTGATGATGCACACTAATAGTTTGTTATTTGTAAAATTAGTTAGCATTCCTATTCAAGACACTGTATAAATAATTCATTTTATGTAATGGCCTCCTGAAATAGAGTTGACCAAACAGCTTTGTCTTGAACGGCACTCAGAGTTGCTTCTACTGTATATAAGTTAGACATATTTACAGTTTGTGAAATAAATGCCAAATTACTTTGGCTAATTTCCATATGGATCATAGATCATTGAACCCTACAGTGCAGAAAGAGGCCCTTCGGCCCATCAAGTCTGCACTGAACACCCAGGCCCTACCCCCATATCCCTACATATTATACCCACTAATCCCTCTAACCTACGCATCCCTGGATACTAACGGACAATTTCTTAGCATGGCCAATCAACCTAACCTGCACACCCTTGGACTGTCAGAGGAAACCCACACAGACACAAGGAGAATGTGCAAACTCCACACAGACAGTGACCCGAGCCGGGAATTGAACCCTGGACCCTGGAGCTGTGAAGCAGCAGTGCTGACCACTGTGCTACCATGCTGCCCATATAAACTATGTATAATTAACTTTGACACATTCTACTTAAATTCATAGTTCTTTGTATGCAATTAAAGCATTCCATGTCAAAGCACATTGTGCACTATGGAAGCAATCTTGCTAAAGGAGCTGTGGCTTTAATAAACTCAAACAGGAGACAATCAGTGGATAGGATTTGTGCCATATTGGACTTCATTTCTTCAATGGAGGTTTGCCTTTGACTCAGTCTTAACAATTCCTCATTTCCGAAAGTGTATGTACATTTCTACAATATGGATTCAATTTTAAAGAAATGAAAGTTATTTCCTGCATTCCATTTGTCTTGTGCAAAGTCATAGGATGCCTTTAGGTTTGCTTCTGAGATTAAATAATAGGGGAATCTTAAGTTTTTTTTTGAAATAGTGCACAATTACCACTCTTTAAATATGCACCATTAAAATACACACTACTGCTGTATAATTTCGAGACCTTTAGCAATGAGGTGTGTCTATCCATGTAGGGAAAGATGAAGAAAAGTTGGCCTGCAAGAGGGAATATCAAACCATATTTGGTACAGACCTACAGCGATATTAGGACAGACTATCGAAACCACAGTTAAAAACATTGTTTTTCAAGAATGTCTTTTAGAGGAGACTGGAGAGATTTGGGGTGGGAATTGCAGAATTTAGATCTAAGCAGCTCAAGGCACAGCTGCCACTGGTGGAGCAATGGAAAGGGATTGGACAAGTTTGGGAAACTGATTTATAGGACTGGAGGAGGTTAAACATAGTGAGGGACTAGTTTTGCCTATATCACAGCTTTCATACAATTGGTTGGCAATCAGTTTCCAGGCAACATGGTACATTTTGGAACTCAAGTCATCAATTATTTTAAGTATTCTATAATTGTACATTCTCTTTTGCAGCATACTGGAGATTCTGGTTGTGTGTCAGTGTTGTATATGAGCTGTTCCTCATCTTCATACTTTTTCAGGTAAGGAAATTGTCTTTGGTTCTTAATTCAAATGTTTTTAAGCATTCCCCACAAAATTGCATTGGGGCCCATATATTTGTGCACTAGATTTATACTGTCAAAGCTTTGCTCCTCACAGCTGTGGTAAACATTGGTGTTGATTACATCTCTAGTTAAGCTCTTCAGTGGATGTTTTTTGCAAGGGCTCATTATGGACATAAGTGTTTGTGCTGAGTTGTGAAATACAAATGCTACTTTGAACTAAATGCTGATTTGAACTGTTCTCATTTCTGAATATCATAGCCAGTCTGACTATTGATGGCTGCAAACGCAGATAGATCCTTCACATGACTTCAACTGCTCTGCTTAATCATTTATTAAATACTAAAATGCTTCTAAGAAGGCTGGTGCAATAGTCAAGGTTGTACTTGAATATACACTAACATTTTACTGAAATAAAATTTGTTGTTTACTTTATCTCATTTTACTTTAGAATTCCACATTTTGGATACAGTGATTTTGTACCAAGTTTTTGAACCACTTTTTGTTCTTTTGGCACTCATATTTGTTTTAATAGCAGAAGTAAGACTATAAATCTGAAATTTGAGTACTGTCCTACAGTATCCTTCATGCTTCAACATTCAATTCCATTTAATTGTTCTTAAGTTCAAAGCTTGATCTTCAGTCAGAACATTGAGATTTCTGTAGGAGCCCAGTCTGAAGAGACTGTTTTTAATTTAACAGCCCTTTTAGCATGGCATATTAGCACTGAAATTAATAATTCCTCAGCTAAATTCCACGTCATGGATATGTTTTATGGAAAATTGAATTATTCGCTTCTTTCCATTCTGATTTTGATTCCCATCTGCCTTAAAGTATCTTCATAGTGTATTAATATACTATAGATGATCTTTGAATATTGATCCATTCTGTTTAAAGCAGTCAATTTCATCTGTATATTAATATTCATATTTCAAATTATGGATTCAATCTTAGAGTAAATAAGTGTTTATATGATCCTACCAAGAATGACACAGGAAATGGAATAGCCCAAAAGGCTATCACATTTGTCTTGCATATTTACATAATACCGAATGTATTTGACTATTTTGCAAGCTTTTACAATCTAAAGCTTTTACGCGTAACTTGGATCATTTCAATTTTCTCTTCATGGTAGAAGCCTCCTCAAAATGGGGCAAAAAAACTGGTTGCATACAAAGCCACTAATAATTTATTATAGGCAGTATTAAGAAACAGAACATAATTCTCTGTGTAAGCTTGCTTTAGTGGAGCAAATATTTGCATTTAACTGTAATGTAGTCCCCATGTCACTTTATATCTGGTCATTTGTGCTGCATCTGACCGAGAGTGTTGACATTGGACACCTGAAAGGAATCGAGTGTTGTGTTCCCACTGTCTTCATTTTTTACCGTAAGTATTAATTCAAATAGAATGCTTCGTAGAGCTTTCTTCATTTTGCTGGTGCATCCTTTGCCATTTTTCATATCAGCATTTTTGTTTATTTACTGATTTCGCCCAACTTTTGCAGCTTTTTAATTCAAAATTAAAATAAGCAGAATATGCTCTAGGATTGAGTTGGTTATTTAGAAGCAAGATGAATAGTGCATTGTAGTGAGGGATAACCTTCTGATTCGTGCTGATTTGACCAGTTGATTACATCATGGTACTGATGGTTCCGCAGTGTAGTTTACTGGGCTAGAACAAGTGACTGGATTGACCATCGTACCAGGAGTTAAAGGTCCAGATCTTTCCAGCAAGGAGTATAAACTTCTACAAATATTTAACTTAACACCGATGAAACAGGAAAACGAGTAATTGTTTATGAAGTAAAATCTGTTAATAAAACTTGATTAACCAGAGTCTGTAAATCAATTCCGGATCAAAATTTTCTCTTAAACAGTTTGACCATTAATATAATGCTCAATCTCAAAGCCTGATCCTTGACAATACAGCAAGATAATTATTTGATACAATATCATGATACCATTAATGGTATTGTATTTGATGGGAGAGAAATCTAGTTTCTTTATTCTATCACTGACAACTTCTGAGTGATTTCTTGAAATGGACAATAAGGGCCATTGCAGTGGGGAGGGTGAGGTTAATTCTGAATTCTATTAAAAGCAAATCTAGCACCACTTTGTACCTTCAGGTAAGAATAGAAGTAAATTGGCATTGTCCTTCAATCAGTGCAAACTTTACCATTCTTCAGCTCTTGTGTTTGTGCGGCATCTAAAACACAAGTGTGCTCTTCATAAGCTGCATGTGTAGTGTATGAGAAATCTGCATGGATGTGAGCAAATGGATAAATACTGCTTTCTTCATCTTTAACTGCCCAGTTCTGCTGCATTGATAATATCTTAAGCTTATACTCAGTACTTTTGTGGCACATCTTTTGGGAGAGTCAAAATACTACTCTCAAGATAGAACACTTATTAAAGTTTATTAGTGTCACAAATAGGCTTACATTAACACTGCAATGAAGTTACTGTGAAAATCCCTGAGTCGCCACGCTTACCTTTGCTCAAAGGTAAGCCTTCGGGTAAGCATTCTCCAAGGTGGCCTTCATGACACACGACAGTGCAGAGTTGCTGAGCAGAGACTGATAGCCAAGTTCTGCACACATGAGGACGGTCTCAACCGGGATCTTGGGTTCATCTCGCACTATCTGTAACCCCCATGACTTGCCTGGGTTTGCAAAACCTCACTTACTGTCCTGTCTGGAGACAAAACACATCTCTTTAACCTGTGCTCAGTGCTCCTTCCACTCACATTGTTAGCCACTTTAAGACTTGAACAGCAGGTTAGATATAAAGATTCGCATTCTAATCAGTAATCTGTAAACTGTCTGTGCTTTATATGCTCTGTCTGAGGCCAGAACTCTTCATTCACCTGACGAAGAGGGAAACCTCGAAAGCTTGTGAGTTTGCTATCAAATAAACCAGTTGGACTTAAACCTGGTGTTGTCAGACTTCTTACTGTGGTACAGACGTTGCCATGGAAAATACACCAGCTGGTAGTAACTGACAGTTAACTGACATTGTATGAAAATTTAAGCCAGATAGCTTGACTCTGGTCAGAGTATTTTCCTGAGGAATGAACCAGCAAATGGCTGTCACTTACTTTGTTTAATGAGCTAGGTGCAATGTATATACATACTCTTTCTGTCTGCAGAGAACAAGACTCTGTCCCATGCCACATTGTGGCGAATGCGCCACATTGGGAGTGTGGCTGACAATCTTAAATTGATTGTCACTGGGAAGTCGTGTCTGACAAATTTACTGGAGTTCTATGAGGATGTGTCTAGGGCGGTGGATAGAGGAGAGCCGGTGGATGTGGTCTTTCTTGATTTTCAGAAGGCGTTTGACAAGGTACCTCACAAGAGGTTATTGCAGAAGGTCAGGGGACATGGAGTTGGGGGTAGGGTGTTAGCGTGGATAGAGGATTGGTTGTCAAATAGGAGGCAGAGAGTGGGGGTCAATGGGTGCTATTCGGATTGGCGGTTGGTGACTAGTGGAATGCCCCAGAGGTTGGTGCTGGGGCCTCAGCTATTTAGCATTTATATAGATGATCTGGAGGAGGGAACCGAGTGTATGGTGTCAAAATTTGCTGATGACACCAAGATTGGTGGAACGGCAAATTGCGCGGAGGGTGTGGAGAGTCTACAGAAGGATCTAGATAGGCTGGGCGAATGGGCCAGGAAATGGCAAATGGAATTTAATGTTGGCAAGTGCGAGGTGGTCCACTTTGGTAGGAATAATGGTAGGAAGGATTATTACTTATGTGGCGAAAAACTGCAGCAGGCAACGGTGCAGAGGGACCTTGGGGTCCTTGTGCATGAGTCGCAAAAACCCAGCTTGCAGGTGCAGCAGGTGGTCAGGAACGCGAATGGGATGCTGGCCTTCATAGCGAGGGGGATTGAATATAAAAGTAGGGAGGTCTTGCTGCAGCTGTATAGGGCATTGGTGAGGCCGCAGCTGGAGTACTGTGTGCCGTTTTGGGCGCCGTACTTACGCAAAGATATTTTGGCGTTAGAGGGAGTGCAGAGGAGGTTTACTAGGCTGATGCCAGAGTTGAGGGGGTTGAGCTATGAGGAGAGGCTGAATAAACTAGGCTTGTACTCATTAGAGTTTAGAAGAATGAGGGGAGATCTCATTGAGACATATAAGATGATGAATGGGATGGATAGGATAGAGGTGGAGAGACTCTTCCCGCTCAGAAAGGACAGTAGGACTAGGGGGCACAGCCTCAAGATAAAGGGGGGGCGGTTTAGAACGGAGTTGAGGAAGAATTTCTTCACTCAAAGGGTGGTGAATCTCTGGAATTCTCTGCCCGTTGAAGTGGTGGAGGCTACCTTGCTAAATGTTTTTAAGACGCGGGTTGATGGGTTTTTGATAAGAGAGGGGATTAAGGGTTATGGGGAGAGGGCGGGAAAGTGGAACTGAGCCACGACAGATCAGCCATGATCTTATTGAATGGCGGGGCAGGCTCAAAGGGCTAGATGGCCTACTCCTGCTCCTATTTCTTATGTTCTTATGTAACTCTTAGCTCAGGATTATTTTGCAAGTGTTGTCCGATCGTGGAATCACATCTAATATTCAGTGCTGTTTTGCATTTTACAAAACCAAACTGGTTAGGTGCAGTCTGCACCGTGTTTGTTGTGAACAACGGAAGGGACATGCTATTATGATTTGCTAGTCTTTGGGATGTACAGCCTACATGTCTAGCATAATAATAGCCCTGAAGTTCATATGCCATGTCATGCATTCGTGTGATAGCTGTGATTGGACAACAGTTGCTAAATAATCCTCTGTATAAAAGAATTATGTTGACAATCAATTTAAAATTGTTAGGGTCAGTGTGGTGCCGTTGCGTGCACTGGAGGCTACGCATATTAATACACAAGGTCCTGTTCTTTGGAGGCAGAAAGAACATATACACACGTTGCACCTGTTCCTTAATAAACAAATTAAGTGATAGCCACTTGCTGGTTCATTCCTCAGGGCAATGCCATGACCAAAGTCAAGCTGCCTGGTTTAAGTTTCAAACAATGCTTAGTAGTTAACTGTCATCATCAGCTGGTGCATTCCCCATGGCAATGCCTCTACCATTGAGTCCAATTGCCAACCAATCAGTACATTTCTCTCATGCATCATTATGAACAGGTTCAAAACACTGGTCTTGGCATGCATTAAATCTGGCCCCCCATATTGCCTGGACCATTCCAGTTTGCCTATTGCCGCAACAAGTCCATAGCAGAAGCCATCTCTCTGGCCCTATACTCAACCGTGGAACACCTTGATAACAAAGACACTTATTTCAGACCCCTATTTGTTGACTACAGCTAAGCCTTCAACACCATTTTCCCTACAAAGCTCATCTCCAAGCTCCGTGGCCGAAGGCACGTCTCCTCCCTCTGCGACAAGATCCTAGACTTCCTAACCCCAGACCACAATCAGTAGGGACATTTGTTCCACAATTATCCTCAACACCAGTGCCCCGCAAGGATGTGTTTTCAACCCCTTACTACACTCCTTATACACTTAGGACTGTGTGGCCAAATTCTGCTCCCACTCTATTTTCAGGTTTGCTGATGACACCACCATAGTGAGTTGGATCTCAAACAATGATGAGTTGGAGTAGACGAAAGAGAGAGAGAACCTGGTGTGCAGTTTTGGGCGCCGCACCTGCGCAAGGATATTTTGGCCCTGGAGGGAGTGCAGAGGAGGTTTACTAGGCTGATACCGGAGTTGAGGGGATTGAGCTATGAGGAGAGGCTGAATAAACTAGGCTTGTACTCGTTAGAGTTTAGAAGAATGAGGGGAGATCTCATTGAGACGTATAAGATGATGAATGGGATGGATAGGATAGAGGTGGAGAGACTCTTCCCGCTCAAAAAAGACAGTAGGACTAGGGGGCACAGCCTCAAGATAAAGGGGAGGCGGTTTAGAACGGAGTTGAGGAGGAACTTCTTCACTCAAAGGGTGGTGAATCTCTGGAATTCTCTGCCCGTTGAAGTGGTGGAGGCTGCCTCGCTAAATATTTTTAAGAAGCGGGTTGATGGGTTCTTGATAAGAGAGGGGATTAAGGGTTATGGGGAGAGGGCGGGAAAGTGGAACTGAGCCACAACAGATCAGCCATGATCTTACTGAATGGCGGGGCAGGCTCGAAGGGCTAGATGGCCTACTCCTGCTCCTATTTCTTATGTTCTTATGTTAAAATGGTGCAATGACAATCTCTCTCTCTTCAGTGTCAGTAAAGTGAAGGAGACAGTGATTTCAGGAAACACGGTGGAGGACATGCCCCTGTCTTCTTCAATGGGTACGAAGTGGAAATGATTGAGAGTTTCAAGTTTCTAGGTGTCCAGATTACCAACAACCTGTCCTAGTCCTTCCGTGCCAAAGCTATAGTTAAGAAACCCTACAAGCGCCTCTACTTTCTCAGAAGGCTCAGAAAATTTGGCATGTCCACTACAACTCTCTCCAATTTTTACACATGTACCATAGAAAGCATCGGAGCCCAGACCATCATGCAAACCAATCTCCCATCCATTGATTCAATCTGCACTTCCCGCTGCATCAGGAAAGCAGCCAGTATAATCAAGGACCCTGTGCACCCCGGACGTAATCTTTTTCATCTTTTTCTGTTGGATAAAAGATATAGAAGTCTGAGGTCGTGTACTAACCGACTTGAGAACAGCTTGTCCCCTGCTCCCATTAGACTTTTGAACCTACCTTATATTAAGTTGATCTTTCTCTACACCCTAACTATGATTGGAGCACTTCATTCTGCACCCTCTCCTTTCCTTCTCCCCAGTGTACTCTATGAATGGAATGCTTTTTGCAGGAAACAATGCTCTTCGCTGTACACTAATACATGTGACAATAAATCAAATGCAGCATAAATTTATTGATTTCACCTGCATTATATTCTTGTGAATGTCCTGATGAGTACCAAAAGCTTTGCCAAATAAATCTTTTTTCCTGAATGTTCTGTGGCACAAGGAATCAAGCCTGATGGTTGTTTTCTGCATTATGTCCTGGGGCTAAGTTGAGCCTTACTCTTAGCAGGGTGTATTATAGTTTCAATATATCACCTCTGATGTGTATATATATTATATATAGATTGATCAGGTGACCTAAAGCTTGGTTAAAGAGTAGGTTTTCAGGAATATTGTAAAGGAGAAGTAAGTGGAGAGGCTTAAGAGTAGGTGCCTCAGCCTCTGGCTTGGATAGCTGAAGGCACAGCCAGCAAAGAAAATTGGGGCTGCACAATAGGCCAGAATTGGATGAGTGCGATCATTTCTGACAATTCAGGACCAGAAGAGATTAGAGGTGGGGGGGGGGGGTCAAGACCATGGAGGAATTTGCATGCAAGGATGAGAATTTTAAAACTGGTGTTTCTGAATCAGATCAGCAAGCACAGAGATAATGAGTGAATAGGACTATGTGTGAATAATGCTACTAGCAGCAATGCTTTGGATGAGCCGAAGATTACAGAGGGCAAAATCTGGGAGACAAGCTAAGAGACTTCAAAAAGTAGAACCTTTAGCAGTAATAAAAACGTGGCTGAGCTTTTCAGTGGCAGATGACCTGAGATGGGGCAGTTAAGGGCAATGTCACAGATGTAGAAGTGGTCTCAATGGTGGAGGAGGTCGAGAGCGTCAATCTCAGCTTAGGTTCAAATTATGGTTTATCCTCATCCAGTGGTCAACAAGAGGAATAGAGTCCCTCAGGGAACATTTAAACATACCTGCTGAAATGACAAGATAGATATTCTTTGAGCAATGCACAGATGGGTTGCAAAAATGAGTTGCCATCATTGTTACCTCCCCTCTCCTTTCATTTACCTTCTTATCATAATAGGCTAGCCCAACTGGATCAAAAGGAGCATGTTTTATCCCCTAGCTATCAACCAAAATAAACTTTAATGATATCTTCCAAAATTTGCCCAAAACCCTTTATCCCAGTAGCCTAAAAAGAAGCACTTGCATTCACGTAGCATCTTTCATGAGCACTAGATATTTCAATGTGCTTCACAACCAATAAAGAACTTTTTGAAGTGTAATTGTGATGGTAATGTAGGAAACATGGCAGTCACTTTCTGTGCAGATACAATGTGATGGTCATTATCTGTTTTAGTCTGCCTCCTGCCATTAAGCCACTATTGTGGAGGAAGAGTGTGATGGTTGAAGATCGTTCTTGTGACTAGAAGTCTGTGTCCAGTGGTGTGGGACTCTTGCTATTTGTAATATATGTTATTGATCTAGACTTGAATGTGGGAGATATGATTCATAAATTGGCAGATGACACAAAAATTGGAGGAAAGCCTCAGTTTAAAATATGATATAAATGGGTTGGTCAGATAGGTAGACTAGTGACGAATAGAAATTAACCCTGAAAAGTGTGAGTTAACCAGTAAGGCAGAGAATTCACAATGAATGACAGTACTCTAGGAAGCTCAAACCAAAACAGACTTTAATGATATCTTCCAAAATTTGCCCAGAACCCTTTTATTTGGGTGGCACGGTAGCACAGTGGTTAGTACTGCTGCTTCACAGCTCCAGGGATCTGGGTTCGATTCCTGGCTCGGGTCATTGTCTGTGTGGAGTTTGCACATCTCCTCTTGTCTGCGTGGGTTTCCTCTGGGTGCTCTGGTTTCCTCCCACAGTCCAAAGATGTGCGGGTTAGGTTGATTGGCCATGCTAAAATCGCCCCTTAGTGTCTTGAGATCTGTAGGTTAGAGGGATTACCGGGTAAATGTGTAGGGATATGGGGATAAGGCCTGGGTGGGTCGGTGCAGACTCGATGGGCCGAAGGGCCTGTTTCTGCACTGTAGGGTTCTATGTTCAAAGGACCAGAGGGATCAAAGATCCCTGAAGGCAGCAGGACAGATAGATAAGGTGGTTAAGACGGCATATGGGATACTTATCTTTACTAACTGAGATACAAAATATAAGAGCAAGGAGGTTCTGGTGCCTCCCTATCGGAAGGATGTGATTGGACTAGAAAGGGTGCAGAGGAAATTCACCAGAATATTTTCTGGGTTAGAACGTTTCAGCTATGAAGAGAGGCTGGTTAGGCTGAGATTGTTTTCCTTAGATCAGAGAAGGCTGAGGGAGAACTTGATCAAGCTGTTCAAAATTATGAAGAACATTAAAAGGATACATAGGAAGAAACTTTTCTCCTTAGTAGAGAGGTTAGTAACCGGGGGCTTAGCTTTAAGGTAAGAAGCAGGGGATTTGAGAAAAAACTTTTTCTTCTAAAGGATGGTGGGAATCCGGAACTTTCTGTCTGAGAGGGTGGTACGGAGTGGGAACCCTTGCATCATTTAAGAAGTATGTAGATGAGCACTTGAAACAATGTAACAAGCAAGGTTATGGCCCATGTGCTGGAAAATGGAAATGGGATAGATAGATCCTTGATGGCCAATGCAGACGTGATATCCTGAAGGGTCTCTTTCTGTGCTGTAAATCTAAGCCTATGGCTCTGTGACTTCCAGTTTCTAGACTCCTTGCATGTTATAGGATGATATTCAAGATTATATGGAGAGGTGGCTGCCATGGATTTGCAAGTTGTCTTTCAAAATTTAACAGCTATTTGCGAAAATATGGAGTACGTTGATTAAAAAAAATGTGGAGTACTGCATATATGGATTTGCAAAAGTTTGATTTGGTGCACATGTAGCTAGTTGATTAAAAATAGGGGAATAAAGAGATTGTGGCAGTATTTATGGGAGCTGTTTAGAAGAGGAAACAGCAGCAATTAATACTTCTGAGCCTGGATGGCCCCAGTATTGCTCAAGATTTCGCTGCTGCTCTTAATGTTATGTATTTATCAAAATTTGCAGACAAGTGTGGAAAGTAATTTTCAATTAAAAAAAATTCTGTAAACAACTTCAGGAGCACAAATGTTAATAGATTGAGCAGATGTGTATCTGTTGAAATCTAATGGAGAAGTGTGTAGTGATACAGGTTGGGAAAAAGAGAAGAGCTATGTATGTTAAATACTGAAACTTTAAACATTGTAGAGAAATAATCTTGATGTTCCAATATGCAGGTCTTTTAGCTATGAAATTTTAAGAATTTTTTCCTGAAATATGAGTTTTATAGGGGCATGCATTATGAAAGAGCTAATGAAAATCTCAATCACAGTTAAAATATTGTGCCCAAGGATGGCAGTGTAATTAGGGAAAGTGCACAAGAGTTTTACGAAGATTTATCTTGAATAAGAGGCTTTAGTTCCAAGGAGAAACTTTATAAATTTGAGCTCTATTACAGCAGAGAACTACATTCTTTTTAGAGATAGCAAGGCGAGTAAATTGAACATGATGGTTGGTTTTATAGCTAGAGGCATAGATTGCAAGTTAGGCTAAAGTTTACAAACTTTCCATTATCTAAAAGGCCTGTATTCTTGCCACGTTTACGGTAGCAAAGCTGCAACAACTTACACCTGCCATGAACAAAGGCTCAATATCTTCAATCTCTGGTGCCTACAATGCATCCTTGGCTTCACGTGGAATAATAAGGTCATTAATGAAGCAGTTCTTTTCAGGGCAAAAATGCATGCTAGCACTAATGAAGCAAAGAAGGCTTTGCTGACTTGCGCATAAGGGGAGGTGGTATTGTCATTGGACTAGCAATCCAGAGACAAAAACAGAAAATGCTGGAACATCTCAGCAGGTCTGACAGCATCTGTGCAGAGAGGATAGAGCCACTGTTTTGAGTCTGGGCGACCTTTTGTCAGAGCTGCACTGGTAATCTAGACACTTAATGTAATGCTTTGGATGGAGGGAGGTGTGGGAGTCTCAGGTTAAAATCTAACCACTGCAGATGGTGAAATTTGAATTCAATAAAAATAAAGAATTAAAAGTCTAATGATGACCATGAAGCCATTGTTGATTGTTGTAATGAGCCATCTGGTTCACCAGTGACGTCTAGCCTATGTGCAACTCCAGATCCACATCCAAATATGATTGACTCTTAAGTGCCCCTTTAAGGCAATTAGGGGTGGGCAATAAATGCTGGCCCAGTCAGCGATGCTCGTATCCCATGAATACCCACGTCCCAGAAACAAATTTTAAAAATACTTACAGGATGGAAAATAGCTGCATCCCCAAAAATATGCAATACAGAGAGATATCCTATGCCAACAGACCAGCAGTCCAAAGCTCTGGTTCAAGGAATGCTATTGTTATGAAAATAAAGGGATTTATATTTATATAGGTTAAATATTGGAAATATGGTATAGTTTTAAGTGGGTGTGCCTGAAAGGGTAAAACTTATAACTAGATTCATGCTGGAGAAAGGTACGCATGCAAGTTAGTTTCAACTCCAACTGCAATTCTATTATGCTTAGGGTTATGGTGTAAAGACTACATATAAACCAGCAGTGTTGCTGTGCAATTTGGAAATTGTAATGATTAAAAAAAACTTTTTAGTCTTGGTTCTAACTGAAAACCAGAGCAACTGGTGGTATGTAATGAGGAGAAGGCAACTCTCTCAACTCTGTAAAAGCAGTTGGTTTATAAGGCTGGAGAGGGAACTCCTTTCTCAGCTTTTCTATAAAAAAGTCCGCACCATGGAGTAATGGCTGTCTAAAGAACAGCTGGTTAAGGAAACTAGAGAAATGAAGCAAAGTTTCTAAGAAGTGTGAGGTTAAAAGATATTTGAACAGAGATCTGTTCAGTAAAGAAAGAGCTGAGAGGAAGGCTGGGATGCCAGAAATCATTTTCAGGTTTGAGAGATTTTATGTGAAATGTGAGTTGAAATAACTGTGGAAGTAGTTGGCTAGGTCTCAAGAGTTTGTGTAAAAGCAGTTAGGCCGAAGGAAACCTAAATGGAAAGATGTAAATCCGAGACTGCATTGCTGATAAAAGTGGAGTGGAAGTGAAGTGTGTATTTGACCACAGCCATCTTGTATACTTTGTCATGACTGTGCCTAGTAACAAGCATTCCCAATAATGTAACAAAATTAACAGGTAAAAGCCACCAGCATTTCAAAAGACATTTGACAGGATATTATCACCTAATAACGAGATTAGTGAGTTGTCAACCGACTAGAAGAATACATTGGCATACTAATAGAAAGCACCTTGGTGATTAAGCAACTTCCTTATCAGTTTCCAGGTTGGCATCCCAGCCTGTCATGTGGGAGACCAGGGTTCAATTCCCCGACAGAGAGCTGCCAAGTTCCATGACAGCGAGGCAGCACTGTCTGTTTCCCAAAAAGATAGGAAGGAAACATATATTAATTTTTTAGAGCCACAGAAGCTCCAGGGACAGGCAGCAAATGCACAGAGAACAGTCAAAGGGAAAAATAGTATAATTGCCGACACTCAGAGAGGCAGGCAGATTCCACCTAGCACCTGGAAGTCAGTTCTAGCTACCATACAAGAAATAAGAGTGCAGAAACCTTCGTGGAAGCAGTGAAATCATGTCTCTTGCTTCAGTGGAGATGTTTCCCAGAATATCATCTTAGTCATGTATAGTGTGGTAACAATAGGCTGGCATTTATTTAAAGATCTGTTGAAATGGATGTTGTTTGGTAAGGGAGTGGGGGTGGGGGGGTGTGGTCTGGGGGTGCGCGCGTCCGTCCATCTGTCCTGACAGTGTTCAGAAATCATAAATATACTTTAGATCAAAAAGGGTACTTTCTACATAAACCATGTGGGTATGTTTAAAAGTCCCTGTACGTAACTGTCTTAGATTATTGTAGTCCTGTTTGTATATATGTCTTTTATTTATTGTAATAAATAGTCTTTAATAAGGATTATATTACGACTGGGCCGGTCTCTTTCTCATTGGGTCTTCCATGTGACCCCTCACACCATTCCCGTAAAGAAAATTATATTGGTGTTCCAAGTTGAGACGTCTCCAGGGATAACATCAACTGGATTTGTGACAACTTAAAATGAACTTTGTATTAATTAAACCATTGTAGCTTAAGATATACTTTGTAATCCATGTTAATCCTAAAATCTTTGTGTAATTGTTAATGAGTGATATTGTATAATCAATTTTTTTATGTTTGTTTAATGTTTCTTTTTCTTGTTAAAACTAACTAGCAGTCCAGTGACTCTTCCACATTTTGTAAAAAAAAAGTAAATGTTACAGTTTTTTGAGCCAGGGTTCCATTCTGGGATCTTCCTGTCCAGCTATGACACCAACTGGAATTGTAAACTATTAAACTGACATGAAAGCCCACAGCTTTAATCATGGCAATAGGAGAACCCTATCTGACCATCAGTCCAAATGATGACACCAGATGTTCAGCACTGCCCTATAATTTGAAGAGGAGATCCAATAATGTTGCATTGTTATATTTTGATAAGGTAAATTGGAAAATAAAACTATTGTCACCAGTTAATTTGTCAGTAACTAATCGATATAAAATCAAGGTCAGCAAAGAAATAAAGAAAGAGATGAGGAGAAATTACATCTTTTACCCCTTGTAGAAGATAGTTAGGGCAGACTGCCTTACCAGAACCAGTAATGGAGACAGAATCCGTAAAAGGGTTAAAAAGAAATTGAAAAACATTTTAAAAAGGGAGAGAAAAAGGGGCAAAGAACTGGAGACGACAGGACTGATGTAAAGTGCTTTGGATTGTTCAAGAATATGCGTGAGCGACATTATATAAATGCAGCCTTTTCAGGTGGCTGGTTAATTCAGATTTGGCATAGGCAAAAAGGACTGATAATGGAATTCTATACTGTTTTAAAAAAAATAGTATTCTGCAATTCCCAGGACAAAACTATGCGACTGATGAACAAAGTTTCTTGCTGTTTCAACCATTCTAAGTGGTTGAGTAAATACCTGATGCACTAGTATTTGATTTATTGTAAACCTGTGGTACAGTGTTCTGCTGACTTGCATTAATTCATCTGACTTCTTGAATTATACGTGATTACAAATCATAATTCTAGAAAGGAAAGATTTGCATTTATTTGGAGTCTTTTTATACAGAGCCTTTCCCAAAGTGTTTCTACAGTTGATGAAATACTTCTGAAGTATAGCCACTCTGATGTAGAAAACCAGCCTCGGAGGACAAAGCTAACACGGCACACTGCCCACGCTGCTGTGTGTCACAGATGCACACATTATGGTTGATCCTGTAATGGTCCTGTGCAGATTAAAGATAACCTTGGCACGGGGTGGTGGGTATTTTAATGTGGAGCAACTCTATAAAGAGGTATAAATTTTGGAGAATAAAAAGCTTACAGTATTGGTGCATTGGCTACCTTAAATGTCAATTTTACTGCAGTGTTTACATATTTTTTGAAAAATGGTGAACTTCAAATTTCTCCAGATAGCTGATTATCTCACCCTTTCCTTTTGGTAGCACTCTGTTTTCCTAGTAAAGGATGTGAGATTTTTCTCCACTTTTTACCACCCTTGGCAAAGATCCTGAGGAGATTTACTAGTATGCTGCCAGAAATGAGAAATTTCAATTGTGTGGAGAGGTTAGGAAACTGGGATTGTTCTCCTTTGAGCAGAGAAAGCAAGGGACAGATTTGTTGGGTGTTTTTGGGCACTCTGCCTGAAGGTAGGTCCTTGGCAATTAGCCACGTAACCGTGGTAAAATACCATGTTTCTTTTTTACTACTGGTAGGGCGGGGGGTTGGGGGTAGGGCAGGCAGGCCATCAGTCTATTAAACTGGAATAGATAGTGAACTTTTTCTGGTTGGTGTTAATCTGATCCACCTCTAGCTGTCGAGCCAATTGAGTTACCTGGACTGCACCGAGGTCTGATTAAGATGTTTGAGATTATGAAGCGTGGATGGGAAAAACTCTTTCCACTATTGGGATATTTGGCAACCAGATGTTGTAGATGTAAGATAATTTTACAAAAGAGGCAGATGAGAACTTCTGTTTTATGCTGCAAGTTGCAACCTTCATTGCACTGCCGGGAAAAGGGGAAAGAAAGAAATCAAACTTGTGAAGAAACAGCAGAGAAGTCGGGCTAAATGAACAACACTTTCAAAAGAGCTGACACAGTGGATGAAATGGCCTCCTCTGCTTCATCATTCAGTGACTAGGATAGATTAGTTGTGGCAGTTCACTGTTCTACTCTAGTAAGCCTTATTCCCTATTGACCTGAATTTTAAATGAGGATTTGCAGATTCATCCTTACCCAACTGCCTGTGGCTTCCTAATGTGTATTTAGCTGAAATATGATTTCAACAAGCTGAAGATTAAAATACCACACCCCAGGTGGTTGGAGAAAAAACAATGTACGTGCCATATGGAGTAAACATGCTCTATGATTGTATGAACTATTCACTGCAAGTTGACACCTATGGCTGGCCAGTGTTAAGCATTCAGAAGCAGATGACAGAACTAAAGGTTTTTAATATGGGTCAGGGTAATACTGCATCCAATGCTGCTCCAATTTACTCATTTTGTAAATATTTCAGCTGACTGTCAGATGAGGCAAGGTAGCACTGCTATTTGTAAGTCATTGCATTGTGTGCATTATTTTGAACGTAATTTTGGTTTTAATTGGTGCCATGCCAGTAAAAAATGTCATATTCATAGCTTTACACTTGTGCTACTATGAAACTTCAGGACTAAGGATTGATGTTGGACTGGGAAAACATCATGTTATGATGTAGAGAGTCACATATGAATATAGAAGGAGCATAGTGAATCTGGTAAAAGTTGGCATGAAGATGGCACCTAGACCGCATCCTGTAGTTGTGTTATTAATATTCAGTTGTTCAATCATGCAAGCCTCTGGACTCATTCACGAGGTAACATAGGCTGTATAACAGGAGCCTTATGCTGGAATGGATATAACCAAGACTAGTGATAAATGTGAATTTCACATTTGCCATTGTTCGAAGCTAAGTCAAAACAGAGTTGATGGACTCCTAGAATCTGTCTCAAGTTTTGCAGTTCAAAAGGAGAAAGCTCAAGACCAGTTATCCACAAATGCGAAAGATTGCAATCCATCTCTTACTGTATATCAATGTCCTTTTAACTTTTTAAGCCATTCTGGGTAGAAAGTGGTTGCTGACCATGTGACCAAAACTGGCATCTGGAAATCCTTTATTATCTTGCGATCTGGGCAGACTGCAGAATAGCACCAAGAAGACAACATCGACAGAGAAAGGTTGTGCCATCTTTGCCTTCTCATAGCTACCAGTCATCAGCCAGATTTTGAACCAGACTCTGAAACTCAAGCAGCCAAAAGGCCTAATTACTCAGAGGGTAGTAAGGGCGTGGAATGCCCTGCCTGCAGCAGTAGTGGATTCGCCAACTTTAAGGGCATTCAAATGGTTATTGGATAGACATATGGATTATATTGGAATAATTTAGGTTAGAGGGTCATTACATTGGTTCCACTGGTCAGCGCAACATCGAGGGCCAAAGGGCCTGTACTGCGCTGTTATGTTCTATGTCCTAATTCTTTCTAATTTCAAAATATATGAAAAGCAACATCTTACATATTTGAATGCAAGAAATGGTGCAACCTGTTGCAAAGTCTTGGCTTTACAAGACCTGCACAAGTTTAAATCATTAAATTTGTTCAAGAAACCAGAGGCCTGCCAAATGGAAGACCAGAAATTGTAAATGAGACTGAATTAAGTGCAATGTGTTAAAGTATGCTCTCTTTACCTGTATCCAATCTTTGTATGTGACCGTCTATGAGACTGTGTGGGACATTACATAAATTCTGGATAATCTTGTGACAATAAATACTCTATTATAAACTCTTGCTGTTGAATCATTTATTTAGAATACACCCTCAAAAGGTCAGAAAAGATGTACATCTTTCTCTGTAAAGAAGTAAATACATTTTGTCTGTAACATTAAGTGATTAAATGACTGATTTTTTTTCTTCAAATGTTTGGCTCCACCATTTAATTTTTTAGACAAGTTAAGTAGTGGTAATCAAAATTTAAGGCTTTGGTCACTAACATTTTTGAAAAAAACATATCTGGATTTCTATAGTTATGACAAATCTGTGTATTAGTAAGGGAAAATAAGTTTGTGGACACTTACTTAGAACACTAGGGAGTTAATTATTGCACATAACCAAAATCAGTTAAGAATGTCAGATTTCGTTCCTAAAGAACATTAATGAACCTCATGATTTTTTTTCAATTGTCTGGTAGTTTATTGGTCACCATTATTGATGCAAGCTATTTAAATTCCCCAGCTACCCTGGTGGAATTCGAACTGTTGTGCCTTCAGGATTACCAGCCCAGTTAAGTAAGCACTGTGTAGCATTTCCAAATAATTGTTAGCTTCTGGTTATACTAAAGCTCTGCAAAGCAGGCTGTGTTGTCCACCAATGAGATTTGAACAAGTGCTCTTTCTGGAACAGGCAAAATCTGTTTGCAGACTCATCCAGAAGACAGCACCCACAATAATGCAGCACTCTCTCTATGGCACTTCACTATGCATATGTATTATCTCATTTGTGCATCAGTGTTTTTGCTGAAATAGTTATGTAGATTTTGTTGGCTGAAAATGCCTTGCTGGTTAGACCCCAAATAAAAGAACACAGATTACAGGCTGGCACTTCATTTTCTCAGTCACTGGCATTTTGGGCTTGAGGTAGACATTGAAAATTCAATTTCTGGAGGACTTCATTGGCCCTTGCAGCAAGTGCAGCTGTGTTATTTATGCTGCAGTTACTGTCAGTGCATTTGGAGCAAAGTGCATAAAGGAAACGTTGGTGTAAACAGTTCAACCAAGGGTTAATTTGCATGAGAAGAAAAAGACAGCATTATGTAAAATTTTTACTGCAGGACCAGTTATACTTGATGGACTTGTGTTTTATTTCATTAACTTTTGTCTCCAGGCTCCATCCAATCAGATAAAATGACACACTCATTAATATTAGTTAATCATGTGTTCAGTTACCTTTACTGATATATTTCTGCATTACTTGATTTTTTTTGTTTCCACAGACTGTTCAGGACGGCCGTCA